>NC_133653.1:89485258-89839029 GCF_009905375.1 Apium graveolens | reverse complement strand
TTCGTCGATGGATTGATGACTCAGAGTACCATCATGTTGCAGAAGAAGAAGACGCTTACAAGCTCTAAACGATATTGGAGTCTACCTTCCAACAGACAAGTTCACAAAATATAACTTTTTTGTTCCGGAAGCTGATGAACATGAGGTTTAAGGATGTAAATAATATGTCAGAGCATAAGAGTGAATTTCAGGGGTTGTTAAATCAACTTGCAACTATACAAATGGATCTTAATGAGAAACTCAGGGCAATTTTTCTTCTCAACACTTTGCCTTCGAGTTGGGATACGTTAGTGGTGGCAATAACTAATGTTGTGCCAAGTGATAAACTAACGTTGCAGACCATCAAGGAAACTCTCCACAGTGAGGCTATGAGAAGAAAAGGAAAGGGAGTCAACAATGATTTTCAGGCTCTTGTTACTGAGAACAGGGGCAGAAGCAACTACAAGGATTCGAACATGGGGCGAAGTAAGAGTAGGAATTTTGGAAATTCCAGTGACAAATCAAAAGCCAACGTTAAATGGTACTATTGTAAGAAGAAAGGTCATTACAAAAAGGATTGTAGGGCCTAGATCAATGAGCGGAACAATGGTCAGCAAGGGAGACATGCCGAGAAAAGCACAACAGCTGCTATGACAGAAGATGTTGTGATCCTTTCTTTTGGGGAAGAAGAATGCTTACATGTTGATGATCAGAAGGTCGAATGGGTGGTTGATACTGGAGCAACGTATCATGCAACACCCACTCAGGAATTCTTTACGAAGTACCAAACAGGCGACTTTGGTATGGTAAGAATGGGTAACTCTGATCAGTCAAAGATCGGAGGCATTGGTGACATCTTGTAACACCCCCTAATCCGGGGTCGGAGATCCGGGTTGTCACGAGTTCCAATTCCCTTAACAACTCTTAATCTTAATAAACAACCAACCACTGCGTACTGTGACCCCATAATATACACACACACACCACAAGTTATAGTCTCAGAGATGAATACCAAAAATAACACAAGTCATTTTATTCCACAATTATAAGTCATTATACCACAAAAGGGTTTCTGAATAAATTTACATTTCCTTGCCATTATTACAATTCATATAGATACATAAGTCTGGTGCATCAAAAGTTGAAAGCCTAGCCTATTGGTAATTCCTACCTCAGCTACTGCGGCATCAACGCCTCCAGAAAACTGCGGAACGTTTCCTAACCGCTTGCGAATTGGGAGCCTGGTCCTGTTCATCTTTTTTATCTGTTGTTGTGTGATGAAAGAAGAAAGCAAGGGTGAGCAACAAGCCCACTGAAATAATATGTATAATAATTAACAATATATGAGCATTCTCATAGTACTCATGGAAGTCTTGGTCAAGAAGAAATGAACCAAGTTTGTTATCTTAACGCGACCAAGTCGCAAAATATTCAGTATATATATACATATATACTTTTCATAATCTTTGAAATCCTCTGACATGTATAATATACACAGAGTTCTAGTTTATAACTGTATAAAAAATATCATTGCAAGGTGATCTCATATATCTAACCTTGTTTCAATATTTTTCTGAAAATCTTTGACATGCATAAGATAATCATTTACTAGATATAAGTTTAAAAGATGAAGATACAAGAAACTTCAATATACTTATATCTTTTCCGAATACTACTTGAACTACCACCGTTCAAGGTATAATCCGTTTCAAAAGTTCATCACATAGATGAGACTACAAGATAAGATTTGAATGGATTCAATCCTTGAAATATCATTATAAATAATGAAGTTACGAGATACTTCATTAAGTCCCGATATATATATACACCTATATATATACTTCATACACTCCTTGAAAACCTCTGTTATGAAAATTATAAACAGATTTGTAATATCCAATGAATTTGGAAAGGAGAAAACCTTGGCATAAACCTGATATCTTGCTGATCAGGAAAAGATACCAATAAGTAACCTTTTCTACTAGTAGATGGATGAATTCCCCACTGGTCATCACCCTGGCCACATTAGAACCTATGCTGGACTGCCACTCAGCATTCGCAACGAGGTTGCTGTTTTAAGAAAACATCTTGATTACTTGCCCATCGTTCAGGAAGTAAAATACACCATAGAGCCGGATCCCTCAGGTTTTGAGCGAATATTTAAATCCCCTTCGAAAGGAAGATCTTAAATATAAAAATTAGTTTTGGGATCCGCCCTAACTTTTTAAAAATCATTTTGAAGACTCGAAAATATTTTTAAGAATGTTTGGAGTAATGCTGATTTAATGAAATAAATCAGTCCCGGTATATTAGAAAATATCTGAATATTATTTGTTAGGTCACACACACTGTAGAGGGGGTGAATATAGTGTAAAGTACAATCAAATCGAACTCTAATAACTCAAGTAACAGAAAACAAACTTTATTGAAACAATAAACTCTGTTACAGTATGGAACTGTTACCTCTCAGTGATGAACAAATATCACGAGAGCTGCTAGGGTTACAATGAATAATCTTCTCGAATATGATAACACTTATAGTGTAAACCCTATGTCTGTGTTTATATACTACACAGTTACAAGATAATCGCTAATTGATATGAAATATAATTATGCTTCCTAAAATATATCAATCAGATATCTTTTCTTCCAAGTATTCTATTCTTCATAGAATTCCTTCTTCATGCATATCTCTTCTTATGTTTATCTCGATCTTCTTTCCTTTAATCAGCTACTGTCCTTATATGAACGTCCTTCAGCACTTAAGTTCTAATATCCATCTTCTGATGATTATCTCCTGATAATACAAATACTGATATCCTTAAGTCCTGACTTCCAGTAAGTACTGATTTATCCTGTTTAAGTAAGATCTAAACATAAATCATATTAACCATGACATTATCAAATATATCTAACAATCTCCCCCAACTTGTAAATTAGCATAATATACAAGTTTAACAGATATTTGATGATGTCAAAAACATTAAGTACAAATGCATGAGAATTAGACTAGATAACTACAACTTACAGTCCTTAAAGCTTTACCAATATTTAACTTCTGATAACAGCTTCAGTCTATACAAATATCAGAATTTAAGCAGTTGTAGATCTTGACTTGGCTTCATCTTCTGATCTCTCTGATGTCAGGAGTTGTTTTGAGATAGTTCTTCAACAAACATTTCTCAGCATATCTAAGTTCATCAATCATTCTCCTTTTAGCATCTTTAAGCTCTGCAGTATCTTCACCAATTTGAAAAATTGCAGCCCTGAGATCATTAATCTTTGCTTTTCTTATATCCTGATCCAGTCTGATCAAATAAGCTTTATCAGACTCAAGATTGAATTCCACAGCCCTGTAACCCAGAAAAGTAGTTATAATTTTAGGAGTGTTGGGCTTCATTTCAACTATATCACCCTTGTGATCTCTGTACTTTGGAACATATGTGCTGTCAGACTTAACATAATAAAGCCTTTTCTGTCTCAGAATCTGATCCTTCAAATAGTTTGCAGCGCTTCCTATCAATCTGTCATCCACTTGAAGTAAGAATAGTACATGCTCCAATTCTTCAAAATACTTCAAAGGAATGGCATTTTGCCTTATATGATAAACCCTACCATCTGTCATGAAGTATAACAAGATGTGTTCTTTCAAGTAGGTATGGTAAACCATTTGTACAGATTCCAGTTGATTCAATCTTTCAGGAGTTGCTCCAATACCTGGTTCACTCAAGGAAGTTGGATCATTGGTAGTGTTTCGTATTCTTCTTTCATCAGCACTTCCCAATCCAGTTTTATCTCTTGCTTCCTTTCCAGTAACTACTCTTGCTTCAAAACCACTTGCAGCAGTCTTCAAAGGTTGAGTCTGTTTTGCTTTAGTGAATCCTGGTAGGAGTTTCTTTGATCTATCTTCTGATATCAAGTTAACTTGAGCTGTGTCAGAGGTTACTTGCTTCTTCGAAATATCAGAACTTACTGTCTCTTGACTCTGAACAACTTGAGCCATGTCAGAGGTTGTCTTAAAAACTTTTCTTGAAGTCAGAGCAAGATCATCCTTTTCATCATCCTTCCCTTTCAGTGTCTTGTCAGTCTTGCATTTGGACTTAATTACTTTCTCCCCCTTTTTGGCATCAGCAGGTAGTAGAAGAGAGACAAGCAATTCCACTGAGGCTTGGATTTCAGTAAGTTGAGATTGCTGAGAAGCTTGATTTTTCAGAATATCATCAATCTGATCTTGTTGTTTCTCTTGAGTCTTCTCAATATAAGCAATCCTGTCAAAGGTAGGTTGGAAGAACTTTTTCTTGTCAATTTTCTGAATTTGTTCCTGTTTGATGAATTCTTCCTGAATCTTGTGTAGCTCTGCAAGAGTAGTTGAATGGAGACCTTGTAAATGTTTAGTACTCAATGCAGTGACTCTAAGCTGTGTTTTGAAATCATCGGTATTTAACATCTCATCAGCTTTAGTCAAGTGCTCAGCCAGATTCTTTGCAGATGGAACACAAGTAACTGAGTTCCATTCCTTAGTCCACTCATGTCCTGCAGGAGTTTCACTCCAAGGCACTGGTGCTTCTCTTATAACAAACTTCTTAACAAGTTCAGATTTAAGAACAGTTTGTTGAGGGGCATGTCCTGAAGGACCTGATTCATCAGCATCTGCATTTGGAGCAGCATCACCAGTATCTCCAGCATTTGCAGCATCAGAACTTATAGAATCAGTATCTTCTGATAAAACAACAGTGTGAGTAGCAATGGAGGCTTCAACATCCTCTAATTGCTGATCTGGTTCTAAGTTCTGATCAACAGCCATATCCTGATGCTCACCTATATTCTGATCATCAGCATCTAGATGCAGAGAAGGTGTAGTAGATAATTATGGAGTTTGAGCAGCATCAGTAACAGGTGTTGTTGTAGGATTAGTTGATGTTGGAGCTTCTAAGTAAAGTATCTCAGGCACAACCAGGTTCTGAACATCAATTTTAGTACTTGTGCCTGGATCAACAGGAGATACAGATTTTTGAACAGGAGACACAAATGGTGTGTTGGCCTTTTCAGTAACAGCTTCCTGAGTTGGAGTTGATGGAGAAGTAGTGACTGGAGCAGATTCCTTTTCTTGTGAGATCAGAGATTCCTGATCCCCTTCCTTAGCTGCTGCTTCTTCATCATCTGAAACTGGCCTTTTTGCCCTCTGTTTTTTGTACCTCTTTGTAGATATGGATTCCTTGGGAGTTTCAGGAACATTCATTCTTCTAAGCCTTTTGAGAAGCTTAGATCCCCCAATTCCAGAATCCTTCTGAGAAGTCACTTTCTCAGCTTCTTTAACAGCAGGTTCTGAAGTAGGAACCTGTTCCTCACTATCAAATTCATCTCTCAAAGCAATCCTCCTTCTCTTTTGAGGAGTGTGAGGAACAGTCTTTGTCCTCTTAGGCTTGGAAGATGAAGGCTTCACAGGAGGTTCTGAGGATGAGGGTTGAACTGTCTGTGAAGTGGAGAGATATGATTTGAGATATTGCCTGAGTGTTGGTTGAGTAGTATGAGTGGTATGTTCTGATGGTTGTTGTGGTGTTTGGGAAGTGGTTGTTGGTTGAACATCAGGATAAACAGATCTATAGGATTCAGGATCAGCATTTACTAAGATCTGTTTTACAGACTGAGGAATCTGTAAAGGTCTAACCACTTGTTTCTTAGTGTTAGCATTAACCAGGTCATTAAAGTAACGTTTTGCAACTTTGAAAGGTGGAGTTAAGGGACTGGCTAATTGAGGTTCATCAGTACAAAAAGTATATATAAGCTGACAGAATCTAGCAAAGTAAACAACATTCCTATCCTCTATCATCCTATCCCCAATAAAACCTATTATAGCAGTTGCAAAATCAAAATAAGTTTGGTTTATAATGGCATACCCGATGTGCTGACTCAATATAGGGATGGCATCAAAGTTTGAACACTTGTTCCCAAAAGCTTTAGTGATGCAGTTGAAAAAGAAGCTCCATTCCCTCCTGAGATGAGCCCGTTTCAACTGCCCAAGCTTAGCCAAACTCTGCTCATACCCCAAACTGGCCATTAACTCCTGAAGAGCTTATTCCTCTAGAGTTGAAAAAGTACATCCTTCTGGTAGATGTAGAGCCTTGCGTATTGTACCAGGAGTGACTGCATATGGAGAATCACCCACTTCTAAAACAATACTAGGAATACCATTTTGACCACCATTATCAAAGTTTCCAGTCTTCCAAAAGTGTCAGAACTTGTTGGCTTGAGAAGACTGAAGGTTGGGTCAATGCATACCCGATTTCACTGTGTGCAAGAAGATCTTGCACAAAATGCAATTCAGACGGAGCTTCAGCATTATCAAGAATTGCAGCATAGTTGTTTGGAACAAATTTAGCTCCATCAATGATTAAATCCTTAGGTGCCATGAAATTAATCAAGATTGATAAGTGCCTGTTAGGTGTTTAAGAAAATGTCTATATGAAAAACCAACGTAAGAAGAAGAAAGAGAGTAAGAGCAAATAGAGAGAAAAAATATTAAAGTGAATAAAAGATTAAAAAATCCTCTCTCTGTCTTACTTATACTTTTGAAAAAAAATGTAATCGTTGGACACCTGTCAGACATGAAGTAATAACGGATAGTTAATGGGCACGAGAAAACAGTAATCATTACTTACCCACTTGCAGTTTTTCAAGGAAAAAACCGTTCCACTTACCCAATTATTCCATTAATCAAGGTGAATCAGTTTTAATTCAAAATTGAAACTGTTCCCACTTATTCAATTATTTTTCACTGCAACACCAATATTCTGAAGAAAAAAAATTGAGTGAAAATGACCATAATAAATCAGATGAGCAAGTACTGATAAAGTAAAATCAGAACTTAAGTTAAAACAGAATTTATTTGGTCATCAGAATATGAATATGTATCAGGATTTATCAATGCATTACAACATATCTCAGAGACAAGATCTTGAAACAAAAACAAATTTCATTAATATATCAAGAGAATACATTCATGAAATTTAAATTACATCAGAACTTTTTACAAGATTTCCCTAAGCTGTTAAACCTAACGTCAACAGCCTTTGTCCTAGCTCAAGAAGCAGGGCAAGGCTGATGATGAAGAAAAATAGGATGAAGAAAATAAATCATTTCTTCTTCCTACTCTCGACAAACAGAATAGCGAGTCATATGATTCGCTCTTGCTGGCGGAGAGCTGCCAGCCTTTCCTCCTCCAATCGCTCCAGATGGCGATGGTAGTCCATGTAGAAGAACAGGAGGTGGGTGAGTACCTCCTGGGGAACGGAGTCCCGTATCTCATCAGGAATGGCAGTAACGTGTCATTCTTGCTGCCATTCGGCACAGCTCAGCTCCATGTTAAATGTGTCATAGTTCAAAAACATATTGTAATTGACCATGTTGTTTTTGATAGAAAGAGTATGAAGGTGAGTTTGTGATAAAAGATTTGATGGGAAGGCTGATGTGAAGTGGTTGTTTATATAGGCAAGAGAATGCCAGAAGACGCAAAGAAATTTAATGCTAACAGGTAGAATTAATTCTACCTCGTCTCCCCAGACTTGGAAAAAGAAAAACAGTCATTGGAAATGTAAAACATGGTTTAATGCACACAAGTAGCAAGTAAAAATTGACTGTGCATGTACGAGTACTACTATCCCTAAATATAGTGACTGTTAATCTTCCACTTCAACATATTCTGGTTTAAACTGAGACTGTTTTTAAATTTTATCCACAAATAAGTCAAGTAAAGAATCAGAATTTAACATCAGAACTTAGACTTATATCAGAACTTAACAGTCATCAGAACATAATTTCTTAACTCGAAAAATGAATGCCTATATTAGTAAGTCCTCACACAAATTCTGATTTAGATTCTTCAGAACATAATCATCAGAACAAGCAATCAGAACTTGTCCTCAGAATTTGTGCAATGTGACACAATGACTGTTCATCTAAAATAACATAGATCACCACAGTGATTTTCATCATTCATATGGAGTGTTAGTGTGTGCATTAAGCTAAATATCAGTCAAGGAGTAAAGTCTGATTCACTTCAGTACATCTTAGAAATAAGGCATAACTAAAACTTTACTAAAAACCTGTCATTATTCTGAAACCTACAGTTGAATGAGTTCATGCTGGAGTCCACCTCAACTATTTTGTGCTAATTTTGTGCATCTTTTTAAATTCCATTTTACAGTGGCTTCTCAGTGTAAGTGAGTCACGGCTGCTTATCAGAATTTATTCTATTATCAGAGTATTTCTCCAGTAATCATAGAGTGTGAAAAGTCACCAAGAAAATATTTTGCTTTTCTGATGCATATTTACTTAATACCAGCAATGCACTTGGGTCTTCCCTTCCACATTTTTTTACTCTAGATCTCAAAGGAGTACCTGATTTTAATCTATGATTATTTTCTTTTTCTTTTGATAAGAGAGGTTTATGAGCACTTAGTACATTCAACAGATTTACTAGCATCAGAACTTAACAGATGAGAAGCAATATTCTAGTTTGTGACTTAGTAATAAGATAGACAAAGTAAACTCAACTTAGCTCAATTATCAAAATTTGCTTGTGTCAATAGATTTCCACAGAAATAATTACTTCTTACATGGGATCCCTTATTTATTGAAGACTACTAGGTCAGCATCTAGCACATTTATCCTCATAGGATTGAATAGTTACCTAAACAGACATATCACTATCAGAGGTTAGAAATATATATCAGACAACAGTCAGTACTCAAGCACATTTTTCAACTAAGCACAGAATACACAAGGAGAGTAAATTCTGTAAATACTGATCATAAAGTCTGATGCATCAAAATAAAACTAAGCAGATTTAGAGAAAGAACCTGAAACCATGCCAAGTTCATTTACCAATCTTGTAAAAGTAGCTTCACACAATGGTTTTGTGAAGATATCTGCTAGTTGTTGATCTGTTGGAACAAAGTACAATTCCACTGTACCTTCATCCACATGGTCCCTGATGAAGTGGTACTTGATGCTGATGTGCTTTGTCATAGAGTGTTGAACTGGATTACCTGTCATAGCAATAGCACTTTGATTATCACAGTAAATAGGGATTTTGAAGTATGTTAACCCATAATCCAGTAACTGATTCTTCATCCAAAGAATCTGTGCACAACAGCTTCCTGCAGCAATATATTCTGCTTCTGCAGTTGATGTGGAAATTGACTTTTATTTCTTGCTAAACCAAGAAACCAATCTGCCTCCAAGAAATTGGCAGCTTCCACTTGTGCTTTTCCTGTCAATTTTGCAACCTGCAAAATCTGCATCTGAGTAACCTATTAGTTTAAAATCGGATTCTCCGGGATACCACAATCCCAGATCAGTTGTTCCCTTAAGATACTTGAAAATTCTTTTCACAGCTGTTAAGTGAGGTTCTCTTGGATCTGCTTGAAATCTTGCACAAAGACAGGTAGCATACATGATATCAGGTCTACTAGCAGTTAGATAGAGTAGAGAGCCAATCATACATCTGTAATCAGTAATATCTACTGATTTACCAGTATCCTTATCCAGTTTTGTTGCAGTGGCCATGGGAGTGGATGCACTGGAACAATCTTGCATTCCAAATTTCTTCAGCAAGTTTCTGGTGTACTTAGTTTGACAAATAAGAGTGGCTTCTTCATTCTGCTTGACTTGAAGGCCCAAAAAATAGCTAAGTTCCCCCATCATACTCATCTGATACCTTGACTGCATCAGTTTGGCAAACTTCTTGCAAAGTCTGTCATTTGTAGACCCAAAAATGATATCATCAACATAAATCTGGACCAGAAGTAAGTCCTTTCCATGGTTGAGGTAGAACAGTGTTTTGTCTATAGTTCCTCTATTAAATCCACTTTCCAGAAGAAACTGAGCTAAAGTCTCATACCATGCTCTAGGAGCTTGCTTAAGTCCATAAAGTGCTTTATCAAGCCTGTAGATATAATCTGGATGTTTGGAATCTACAAAGCCTGTAGGTTGTTCAACATATACTTCCTCCTCCAATTCTCCATTGAGAAAAGCACGTTTCACATCCATTTGAAAGACAGTAAACTTTTTGTGAGCAGCATAAGCCAAAAATATCCTTATGGCTTCTAACCTAGCAACTGGTGCAAATGTTTCATCATAATCAATTATCTCCTGTTGAGAATATCCTTTTGCAACCAGCCTTGCCTTATTCCATGTAATTATGCCATCACTGTTAGTTTTGTTTCTGAATACCCACTTTGTACCAACAACAGATCTATTATTTGGTCTTGGCACTAGGGTCCAGACTTTGTTTCTTTCAAATTCATTTAACTCTTCCTGCATTGCTTGCACCCAATCAGCATCTTGAAGAGCTTCTTCCACATTCTTTGGCTCAGTTTGAGAAAGAAAAGAATTGTAAAGATATTCGTTTGAAGTACCTGTTCTAGTTCTGACACCTGCATCAGGATTTCCAATTATCAAATCAGGTGTATGTGATTTAGTCCACTTCCTTGCAGATGGAAGGTTTTCTTTAGAACTGGATGCTCCCCCATGATCCATGTTATCTTCAACTTTATTTTCTGATGCTCCCCCTGAAACTATGCTCTCTGAGTTGGATTCTTCAGAATTTAGATTTTCAGAACTATCAGAACTCGGCTTATCAGAACTTGACGAATCAGAACTTGAAGAGCCAGATGTATGTTCTGATGCTTCTTGAGATGTGGTAAGATCTTGAGTATGCTCCCCCTGCATAGGTGCATCTTCCTTTGGTGTGGTTACCACAGTTTCAATAACATCAGAGTTTAATCCATCAGAGTTTACAGTATCAGGACTTAGATTGTCAGGATTTTCAGTATCAGAATTTGAGTCTTCATTTGCGAATCTCAGTTGTTCATGATCAATAAAATCTTCAAGTCCAGTAATCTTCTTGTCATCAAAAGAGACATTGATAGATTCCATGACCACTCTTGTTCTCAGATTATAGACTCTGAAGGCTTTTGTGGAAAGTGGATATCCAACAAAGATTCCTTCATCAGCTTTTAGATCAAATTTGGATAGCTGTTCAGGATGAGTCTTGAGAACAAAACACTTGCATCCAAATACATGAAAATACTTCAGATTTGGCTTCTTTTTCTTCACCATCTCATATGGTGTCTTTCCTTTCTTCTTAATGAGTGTTGCATTTTGAGTAAAACAAGCAGTCTGCACAGCTTCAGCCCAGAAATAGGTTGGAAGCTTTGCTTCTTCAAGCATTGTACATGCAGCTTCAATGAGAGTTCTATTCTTTCTTTCAACAACTCCATTTTGCTGTGGAGTTCCAGGAGCAGAGAATTCCTTCTTAATTACATGGTTTTTGCAGAACTCTTCCATTATCAAATTCTTGAACTCAGTGACATTATCACTCCTTATGGTTTTCACAGAGTCTTTGACCGATTTATCCAGTTGTTTGACATGATCAATCAAGATAAATGCAGTTTCACTTTTTGTGTGCAAGAAATACACCCATGTGTATCTAGTGAACTCATCTACTATGACCAAGGCATATATCTTCTTTGCAATAGACATGACATTCACTGGACCAAATATATCAACATGTAGTAGATGATAAGGCTCAAGAATTGATGATTTAGTCTTGCTCTTAAATGAAGATTTTCTTTGTTTGGCCTTCTGACAAGAATCACAAAGGCCATCAGGAGCAAATACTGACTTTGGCAGTCCTCTCACAAGATCTTTCTTGACCAGCTCATTTATATTGTTGAAATTTAAATGAGAGAGTTTCTTATGCCAATTCCAGCTTTCTTTAATTGATGCTCTACACATCAGACAGATTGTAGAACCATCAGTACTTGTTGAAAGCTTAGCTTCATAAATGTTACCACGCCTGTATCCTTTCAGAACAACTTTGCCTTTAGATTTACTCACAACTTCACAGTGTTCTTCAAAGATTTGACTTATACTCAGCAGATTGTGTTTAAGTCCTGAGACCAGAGCTACTTCTTTAATGATGACATTCCCAAGATTGATATTGCCATATCCCAATGATTTTCCAATGTTGCCATCTCCATAAGAAACACTTGGGCCAGCTTTCTCTACAAAGTCTGATAGCAGGGCCTTATTTCCAGTTATATGTCTTGAACATCCACTGTCCAGAACTAGGATATTTTTCCTGTTGCCCTGCAATCACAAAGACCACTAATGATTAGTTTTAAAGACCCAGACTTGCTTGGATCCTTTGGCCTTATCAAGTTTGTTAACATTTGCAGCGGGTTTAGCATCAGAGTTTATGTTAACATTTTTCTTATCAGAATTTACACTATCAGACTTTGTATCAGAATTTACAGTAGAAGGAACAATGGAAACTTTCTTTAAAGAAGCTTTTATTTGATAATAATCATAGTATAAACTATGATATTCCTTACAAGTATAAATGAAATGCCATAAACTACCACAATGAAAACAAGGATTTTGTGGCTTATATCTAGCAGACTGACTCTTAACTCCTGACTTTGAAGGTAAGGAGTTTATGTTCTTATTCTTCCTGCAAAAAGAAGCCAGATGGTTAGAACTTCCACAATTATGACACGTTTTCCTAGGAGCTTCAGGAACAGGCTTATAATCATTGCTTTTATTCACACCTTCATTTCCATTCTTTTTTTTTCTAGGTGATTTTACCTTGTTTGCATTCTTAACATCTTTTAGCTTATGCTTAAGCTGCTTCTTAGTCATTAAGCCTATGTTTACTTCAGCTGTCTTTTCCTGTTTTAGTTTGTCAGAAGTTAATCCCTCTTTAACTTCTGATTTTTCATTATCAGACTTTACAGTTACAAACTTAACAGGTTTTAACTTTGGCTTTTGCTTAATAACGGGCTTAATTTCTACAGTTCCTTTATCATTCTTATCCTCTCCATAACCTAAGCCCTCTTTCCAATTTTCACTACTTAGCAAATTTTGAGTTGTTCTGCCAGAGTTAGTCCAAGTCCTGATAATCTCTCTTTCCTTTTCTAACTCGATTTTTAGAGATTCATTCATTTTTAGCACTTCATCCCTAACATAAAAAGCATCATCTCTATCCTTCTGAGTTTGATGGAACATAACTAACTCTTTTTCTAAGAAATCATTTCTTTTCTTAAAAGCAAGATTTTCAGAAGTTAATCTTTCACATGTTAAAGTTTGATCTCTATAACTAACAAACATGGTTTTAAGATATCTTCTCAACTCATTAATATCATCAGTATGAAAAGCATAAGTAGTCTGAGGTACCTTTGTTTCAGGAGCTTCAGAACTGCTCTCGACACTTTCTTTATCAGCATTTGCCATCAAAGCATAGTTCTCCTCACTTTCAGAGTCTGAGGTGTCTGTCCAGCTTTTCTTCTTTGTGACAAGAGCCTTGCCTTTGTTACCCTTCACTTTCTTACAATCAGGAGATATGTGGACTTTCTCACCACAGTTATAGCATTTGACATTGGTATAATCTCCTCTATCAGACTTTCCTCCTCTGCCCTCAGATCTTCTAAAATTCTTCTTATCAGAACTTGTGCCTTTCCTGGAAAACTTCTTTCCCTTCCTGAACTCCTGTATGCAATCTTTGTGATCCCTTTCATCATAAGAGCACACAGCTTCATCATCTCCTCATCAGCATCAGTCTCAGGCAAGCTTTCAGAATCTGAGTCATCATCACTTTCAAAACTTGATGACTCAGTATCAGACTTTGTGAAAAGAGCTTTACCCTTGTCTTTCCTTGAGGTAGCTGCCTTGGGGGATTCTTCTTCAGCTTTAAGAGCAACTGTCCTTGACTTTCCTCCTTTCCTCTTGCTTCTTTGTTCTATCTCAAGTTCATGAGTCTTGAGCATTCCATAAATTTCATCAAGAGTTGTTCCATCAAGACTGTAGTTGTCTCTTATTGTTGTTGCCTTCAAATCCCAACATTCAGGAAATGCTAACAGGAATTTAAGGTTTGAATCTTCAAGATCATACTCCTTATTAACCAGTGACAGATCATTCAAGAGTTTGACAAATCTATCATATAAATCAGTCAATGACTCATTAGCCTTTGAGTCAAAGTGTTCATACTCTTGAGAGAGTATTGTCTTCCTGTTCTTCTTAATTGTATCAGTTCCCTGACACCTTGTTTCCAGAGCATCCCATATCTCCTTTGTAGTCTTGCAGTTAATTACCCTGTTTGACATTACATTATCAATGGCACTATGCAGTAAATGTCGTACCTTAGCATCCTTAGCAATTGATGCGATATCTTCAGCAGTATAATAACTCTTCTCCTTTGGTATAGTTTTTGCTGCTTCACCTGCAACTGCAACAGCGAGCTTGGTTGGGTTGTGAGGTCCTTCCTTGATTCTATCAAGATATTCTGGATCTGTAGCTTCCAAAAACATGGTCATCCTCACCTTCCATATGGCATATTCCGATGGTCTCAGTATGGGAACTCTGATGGTCTCATACCGACTTTGAATTTGTGTCTTTGGAGGTTCTTCAGTTTTGGTAGGCTTAGTTGGAGTTTCTGTGTCATACATGATTGTGTTTGGATCTTTAAACCGTATGTGCGTTAACAGAAGGCTCTGATACCACTTGTTAGGTCATACACACTGTAGAGGGGGTGAATACAGTGTAAAGTACAATCAAATCGAACTGTAATAACTCAAGTAACAGAAAATAAACTTTATTGAAACAATACTCTGTTACAATATGGAACTGTTACCTCTCAGTGATGAACAAATATCACGAGAGCTGCTAGGGTTACAATGAATAATCTTCTCGAATATGATAACACTTATAGTGTAAACCCTATGTCTGTGTTTATATACTACACAGTTACAAGATAATCGCTAATTGATATGGAATATAATTCTGCTTCCTAAAATATATCAATCAGATATCTTTTCTTCCAAGTATTCTATTCTTCGTAGAATTCCTTCTTCATGCATATCTCTTCTTATGTTTATCTCGATCTTCTTTCCTTTAATCAGCTACTGTCCTTATCTGAACGTCCTTCAGCACTTAAGTTCTGATATCCATCTTCTGATGATTATCTCCTGATAATATAAGTACTGATATCCTTAAGTCCTGACTTCCGGTAAGTACTGATTTATCCTGTTTAAGTAAGATCTAAATATAAATCATATTAGCCATGACATTATCAAATATATCTAACATTATTATTTAAATAATATTCCCATAAATGATAATCTTTATAAAAATAATTGAAGTAGAAGTTTTAAAAACTCATACTTGAAATGAATAATAAATAACAAAAGATATACTTATACGAAAGTACGATCTTTATTTGAATAATCGAAAATAAGTTTGATTATCGAAATATTATTCTTTAATAAAATAAAGAATATTATTTAATAAAATAAGCGGAGTCATAAGTCCTCAAATTAATATTCAAAATAATATTCATTAAATAAAATAAGTGGAGTCATAAGTCCTCGAATGAATATTCAAAATAATATTCATTAAATAAAATAAAGTTATCGAATAAACCTTATTCGATTAATAGTTTTGAAAACTGTATCAATATATATATATATATATTAATATATATATATTATACTCGGGAACATCGACTCCCGGTTTAGAAAATGTTCACCTTTGGGTCCCCTATACTAAGGGTATACGCAACTACTGCTTATCTCTAGTATAGGTATTATACAACTTATAAGCATTTGAATCAACAATTAGATATCAAGATTATGAAACAGACATGCATATATACCATATCAGCATGCTTCAATATATCGCAAAATTTTCTAATAACAATCATGCACTTATCACAAGATAATGCATATACATATATTTACATCACAACAACAGTATAACGGGTAGAAAACTTGCATGAGCGACTAGGGGTGGTAAAAGGCTTAAAACGAGTCTGGTAACCTATAAACAACATATAAGTTGGAATTAAACCAAAGTCGCTTAAGAATCTATACTTTAACCAATTAGACCCTAACGTTCACTTTTGCGCTTAACGATTCACTTAAGTCGCTCGAGTACCCTCGGCTCCACCATTTTTAATAAATTAACCATTAAGAATTTTAAGGCGATTCTTTTGCGAGTACCCTACCAACTGCCTAATCCACTTTACATAATTGTTTCATCTCCAATTAGTCATTTAAGGACCTTAACCAAGGTTTCAAAGTAAGGCGAGGGGTAATGGTTCGTTCGCGAAATGCTGTTACTTAAAACGGTCGTTTCTCCTAAACCGTACATCGGATTCAAGCGAACCACATATCAAAACGAAGCTCGTAACATGAACTATCTAATCATGGAAATAGTAAAAACCTAACAGTGAGTTCACGGGTTCTGATGTTAAGAATAAAAGCAGTCTAAGGTAAATCGGGCATTACGACGGCTATGTTTACGCGATTACCAAATTTATACCACTCCAAATCAATCTACAATCAACCCACAATCAACATTACAACCAAACTCCATCCATACTTCATTACAACAGTCCCAAAATCTCAAGATTTTCCAATTTATACTACCCCTAAACATGAACTAAAGCTACACTTAAGTTCATTAACCAATAATCCAATATTTACAACTCAAACACATTACAAATCCATCCAAACTCTAAATATACAAGAATCATACTTCTCATGAACCATATCAATTATAAAAACTCTAAATATACAAAAGTAGGGCTAGGGTATAAGATTATACCTTCCTTGGTGAGTAAAAGCAACTAAGGAGCTTGAAACAACCCTTGGAAATCCTTACTAAAGCTTTATCTAAAGAAAAACACAAGACCAAAATTTCAAGTTCTTGAAAACACTATTCACCCTCTTCTTCCATGAATTATTGGAAGAGATTGTGAAGGAAATGGAAGCTTAGATTCATAGGATAGCTATATTGTAACACCCCCAAATCCGGGGTCGGGGATCCGGGTTGTCACGAGTTCCATTTCCTTTAATAACACCCAATCTTAATAAATAATTAACTATTCTGTACTGTGACCCCACCATAAACACACACACCACAAGTTATAGTCTCAGAGATGAATATCCAAAAATAATCACAAGTCGTTTTATTCCACAATTATATGCCAATACACCTTAAAAGGGTTTCTGAATAAATTTACATTTCTTTGCCATTATTACAAGTCATAAATATACATAAATCTGGTTCATCAATAGTTGAAAACCTAGCTTATTGGTAGCTCCTACCTCAGCTACGGCGGCATCAACGCTTCCAGAAAATGGCAGAACATTTTCTAACCGCTTGTGAATTGGAAGCTTGGTCCTGTTCATCTTGTCTATCTGATGTCGTGTGATGAAAGAAGAAAGCAAGGGTGAGCAAGAAGCCCACCAAAATAATATGTATAATGATTTACAATATATGAGCATTCTCATAGTACTCATGAAAGTCTTGGTCAAGAAGAAATTAACCAAGCTGATATCTTAACGCGACCAAGTCGCAAAATATTCAGTATATGTACATATATACTTTTCACAATCTTTGAAATCCTCTGACATGTATAATATACACAGAGTTCCAGTTTATAACTGTATAAAAATATCGTTGCAAGGTGATCTCATATATCCAACCTTGTCTCAACGTTTTTCTGAAAATCTTTGTCATGCATAAGATAATCATTAACTAGATATAAGTTTAAAAGATGAAGTTACAAGATACTCCAATATACTTATATCTTTTCCGAATACTACTTGAACTACCACCGTTCAAGTTATAATTAGTTTCAAAAGTTCATCACACTGATGAGACTACAAGATAAGACTTGAATAGATTCAATTTTTGAAATATCATTATAAATAATGAAGTTACGAGATACTTCATTAAGTCCTGATATATATATACACACCTATATATATACATTTAATACACTCCTTGAAAACCTCTGTTATGAAAATTATAAACAGAGTTGCAATATCCAATGAATTTGGAAAGGAGAAAACCTTGGCATAAACCTGATATCTTGCTGATCAGGCAAAGATACCAATAAGTAACCTTTTCTACTAGTAGATGGATGAATCCCCCACCGGTCATCACCCTGGCCACATAAGGACCTTGTGCTGGACCGCCACCCGGCCTCTTACACGTTGATGGACTGCCACCCAGCCACTTACACCTTGATAGATCGTACCCCGGCCTGTCGCTTATGCCGACACAATTAGATGGGCTTACTTCCCGAACGTTGGGCAAGTAATCAAATTGTTTTCTCAAAACAGCAACCACGTTGTGAATGTAAAATACACCACAGAGCCGGATCCCCCAGGTTTTGAGCGAGTATTTAAATCCCCTTCGAAAGGAAGATCTTAAATTTGAAAATGAGTTTTGGGATCCGCCCTAACTTTTAAAAATAATTTTGAAGACTCGAAAACATTTTTAAGAATGTTTGGAGTAATGCTGATTTAATAAAATAAATCAGTCCCAATATATTAGAAAATATCTGAATATTATTATTTAAATAATATTCCCATAAAGAATAATCTTTATAAAAATAATCGAAATAGAAGTTTTAAAACTTATACTTGAAATAAATAATAATTAACCAAAGATATACTTATACGAAAGTACGATCTTTATTTGAATAATCGAAAATAAGTTTAATTATCGAAACATTATTCTTTAATAAAATAAAGAATATTATTAAATAATAAGCGGAGTCATAATACCTCGAATGAATATTATAAATAATATTCATTAAATAAAATAAACGGAGTCATACATCCTCAAATGAATATCCAATTAATAATCATTAAATAGAATAAACAGAGTCATAAGTCCTCGAATGAATATTCAAATAATATTCATTAAATAAAATAAAGTTATCGAATAACCCTTATTCGATCAATAGTTTTGAAAACTATATCCATATATATATAAATATATATATATATATAATATACTCGGGAGCATCGACTCCCGGTTTAGAAAATGTTCGCCTTTGGGTCCCCTATACTAAGGGTATACGCCACTACTGCTTATCTCTAGCATAGGTATTATGCAACTAATAAGCATTTGAACCAACAGATATATAAATCAAGAATACGAAACAGGCATGCATATATACCATATTACATGCTACAATATATCGCAAGAATTTGCTAATAACAAATATGCATTTATCACAAGATCGTGCATATACACATATACATCACAACAACAGTTATACGGGTAGAAAACTTGCCTGAGCGACTGGGGCTTATAAATGGCTTGGGGCGAGTCTGGTAACCTATAAACAACATATAAGTTGGAATTAAACCAAAGTCACTTGTAAATCTATACTTTAACCAAATTAGACTCTAACGCTCGCTTTGCGCTTACTGATTCTCTTAAGTCGCTCGAGTACCCTCGTCTCCACCATTTTTAATAAATTAACCATTAAGGTTTTTAAGGAGATTATTTCACGAGTACCTTACCAACTGCCTAATCCACTTTACATAAATGTTTCATACCCCAATTAGTCATTTAAGGTCCTTAACCAAGGTTTCAAAGTAAGGAGAGGGGTAATGGTTCGGTCGCAAAATGCCGTTATTTAAAACGGTCGTTTCTCCTAAACCGTACATCGGATTCAAACGAACCACATATCAAAACGAAGCTCGTAACATGAACTATCTAATCATGGCAATGGTCAAAACCTAACAGGGAGTTCTCGGGTCCTGATGTTAAGAGCAAAAACAGTCTAAAGTAAATCGGACATTACGACGGCTATGTTTACGCGATTTCCCAAATTTTTACCATTCCAAATCATATCAATCCAACTACCAATCAACAACAACTCAAGATACACATCAATGCTACTGATTTCAGTCATAATAAGCTCAAGGATCTCAATCCAATCATATATTATAACATCTCCAAATTCAACTAAACTACTTAACAATTAAGCTCGAATCATGCTTATCATTCAAATTACTACTCATCCCTCCAAACCATCTCCAAACTTCAACATTCAAACTTATTACTAAAGGGTGTGAAGATTTATACCTTTCTTGGAGGGTGGAAAGTTACTAGGAAGACTTATGGAGCCTCCTACAAGCTTGATCTTTCCAAAGAAATCAAGAACACAAAGTTAGGCTTTAAAGTTTCTAAAAGTCCGATTGAAAGAACTGTAAAAATGAGGGTCTTACCATGATTATTTGGACAAGACTTGTGAACAAGAGTTGTTGGCCATCTCAATAGCTTTCCAACGAGCTATAGAGCACAACATTTGAGTGAGCATTGAAGGAGATATGGCAGTTTGAAGTTGCTGGGTTTGTTTTAGCCGAGAGCTTTCTTCTTGAAATGGGAAAGTCAACTTTCAATTTGTATTTGTGTTATGATATTTGTTGGTTGGTTGCTTCCTTTTGTCTTGAAAATAAATTAAATTTTTACCATGGTGAAAAATGTGTGGCTCACAATCAACCAACCAATCCTTCCTACTTGTCATGCTTAGGTCATCAAGCTTAGGTCATCTTGTTACACTTGTCTTCTTCTTGTTGGTGTGATGACATCATCATCCACTAACCTCTTTGATTAACCCCTAATTACTTGGCTAATGACCGCTTATCTGTTATACGGTTCACTTAACTTTCGTTCTCGTTTATCGTTTGAGGGATCATATCCGGGATCTTATCCGAGATCTTATCACTTGGGTTCCCCTAAACCTTTCTCAATATTTTATATTCCTTTTTATGATCCTCTCTTAAAATCCTTGAATTTAAATCCTATTTATTCTGTGTTATTCCTAGAAGACTAACAATGAGATTTACAGAAGGGGGGTTGAATGTAAATCTCAAAACTTTTTCAAGTTTTGAGCAGTTTATAAAGTTGTGTGTTCAAGAAGAACAAGTGTGTGAATTGCTTTAAGCTAATACAGACAGATATATATTCAAGCACAAATGTAAAGAACACAACAGACCTTAAAAACTTTTCTGGTGGATTTGTTGTTCCACCAGAGATGGTATATTAGAAAATCTGTGTTCAACAATGTTGATCACAGCTGCATCCTAGTACAAACTAGATGAATTTTCTCTCAAGATATTTCTTAACAGCTCTGGAAAAATCTCTCTAATTACTAGCTTCTTCTTGGTTCATATATATTACCAAGTGTACAAGTGAAAAACAATATAAAATTACAATAGTAAAATAAGTTCTTCACTTGCTTCTTTTCCTGTTCACTCAAGTACTTTGTTGACTATTGCAACTTTGTACAAAAGAAGAACGGCTGCTTTTTCTGTTGATCCTGAAATTCGGCTACCACATCTCAGTTTTCTCTGTCAACCCACGTGCCTCTGCTTGTAGGTACAACTACCACTTATCAACGGCTGATTAGCAGAACATCCGTTGAAGCTTTCATCCGTTGATGACTTCATCCGTTGAAGGATGTTATCCGTTGAAGCTTTCATCCGTTGATGCTCTCATCCGTTGAAGGATGTTATCCGTTGAAGCTTTCATCCGTTGATGCTCTCATCCGTTGAAGGATGTTATCCGTTGAAGCTTTCATCCGTTGATGCTCTCATCCGTTGAAGGATGTTATCCGTTGAAGCTTTAGAGACATCCGTTGAAGCTTAGCTTCTCATCCGTTGAAGGTCTTTTAAGTCATCCGTTGATACCACTTCATTTATACAAAATTACAAGGCATGAAATATTTACAATTGGCCTTCCTATCTGCATATCATCTAGTAGTCAACATGACTCATAGTTTCTCTCAACTTCTAAGAATTACAATTTTAAATACAGAGACTGAAATATGCTACAATACTAGACTTATTTCTAAGTAAAGCTACACCATCAACGGATAGCCAAAGTGGTCTTATCCGTTGAGGCTACAGACACTAAATTTCTACTTAAGTGTTTTGTTAAACATATCATCAAACTAATGCACATATATTCCTAACAATCTCCCCCTATTTATGTCTATAAGAACTGTAGGCATAAATTCAGAGTTAACTTGATGATAACAAAACACTTAACAAATATTTGAATTGAAACTAAGTAGAAATATAAAAAGTGCTGCAAAAGTGTATGTACTAGGAGGTAATTGAAGATTTACAGTATTTCCAAGGGTGCTCCTCTAGCCTGAGCAAAACATCATTTTCTTCTTTGTTCCCTGGTTTTCTTTCCTAGCCCTTTGTCATTTCCCTCAATTTGGAGTTGGAGTTTTCTGAAGAATTCAGCTTCATCTTCATCACTGATATCCAACTTAGATTGCATTTCCTTGAGAGTTTCATTGCTGGCAATCTTGAGTTGGTCTTCAAGTCTGAAAAATCTTCTGACTCCTCTGTCATCTCTAAATTCCATCAACCAATGAGGTGATTTGTGAATTTTAGTTCCCCTTTCTTGTATGAGTAAGGTTCTGGGCAAAGCATTTGGTTCCCTCCAAGTCTTCCTTATGTTGGCAATCTTGTTGAGAATTTCAGTCTTGGCTGTTCTGGTAAAGCCAGAATCCTTTTTGATGGCTGAAAAGACTCTGATCAAGGTAGAGTAGCCTTCATTTAGAATCCTGTGGAGAGGCCATGTTCTTTCCCCAGCTCCTTTATATCTGAACACTAATCTTTCTGGTAACTGTCTGTAGGCAGCTATTCCCCTTACATCCTCCAGCTCATCCAGATAGAGTTCAATGTCTGAAATTTCTTTTATGTCACAGATGTGAACATAATCATCTTTAGAAATGGGTGACTTAGGTTTAGGTTTTTGTTTTTGAGTGAATTTCTTAGAGGTTGTGGGAGGTGTAGATTTTGGTTTTCTTTTCTGTTTCTTTGGTGGTGGAAGAGTGGTTAGAAAGGTAGGCAATGTGATGTTGTCCCAATCAATAGGTTCCTCTTTTGGAATGATTGGTTCACCATGGATATTTATAGAGGGATCAGTAACAAAAGGTTCAGGTATGGAAGGTAGTGGTTTAGATGTAGATTTGGTATCTTCAGGGTTATCTTCACTCCTTCTGTGTGCCTTGGCCTTTCTTCTGTTTCCCTTCTGCCATTCCTCTCTTTCCTCCATATTTTCACCAAATATGCTCCCAAGAACCTCATCTAAGTTAGCAATCTTTTCTTCACCCCTGACTTCAATTCCTTTCATTTCTTCAACTTGGCTTGACTTTAGCTGTTTTTCAAGCTTTGCTTGTGCTCTTTTGTCAGCCTTTAATTGCTTGGCTTCTTCTTTCTTAGCTATTGAGAATTTGGGATGTCCTTGCATCACACATATGCTCTTTCCCTCTCTAATGATAATAGCTCTATTTCTCCTTACAGCCTCATCCATGGACTTTTTGAGATAGGCAATACTCCTGCCTAAGATCTTGTTCTCATCATCTTTTGAAGGAGGAAAGTCCACTTCTTTTAAAGGATTCTTTGTTGAGTCCTTATTGGATCTTTCATTGGGCTTGAGGATTATAGCTTGTAGCTCTTTGGAAGAAGCTTCTCCATCCTTAAGACTCCCTACTGGCATGAGCTCCATGTTGATTGGTTCAATCTTTGTGCTAAATTTCACAGATGTTGATTTGTTTTGTGTAGAACCAAACACCAATTGCAACCTTTCATCAATTCTCCTCCATTGTTCTTTCATTTGTATTTCAGCTGCTGCTAGCTGAATCAAATCAATTCCATCAGATTTTCCCTTGATTTGAATGATTGGAGAGGTAGTGATGGCAGGAACTAGCACTTTAGATATCTGAATCTTTGTAGAGGGCTCTCCTTCCCCTTCCCTGTTATTCTCCCCCTTTTTGTTATCATCAAGGAGAGGGGTCAAGCCTTGTGCTTTTGCCAGCTGCATTAGGAGATTGGTTTGAGATTGTTGGTTGAGAAGAAGGGTGGCCACAGAATCTTCAATTCCTTGAACTCTGTCTTCCAACTTGGCCAGCCTTTGTTCAGTAACTGATTCCTTTTTCAATCTCGAAACCAAGTCCTGCAAAGTACCATAGGGCATGACTGAATCCAATTTTTCTGAAGTGAAGGATTTCAAGTCAGCAATATCTTTCCTGAGATCATTTAGACTCATATCTTGCTTTACTTTCTGCAACTTCATGAGATGCAGTGAGTCCAGGTGAGCTTGGAGGATAGCCTTGATATTTGCATTTGAAGTGTTCTGAATGGCCTGTTGAATAGTGATGATTTGTTTGACCAGGTGGACATTGAATTCACCTGTTCTATGCTCCTTAGTCAGGGCCCATTCAGGTAGATTAGAAATGGAACTAGGGTCTTCATCTCCCCCTATGTTCATGCTTCCATCAGAAGAAATAGAGTCATCATCATCAGAATTTACTCCAAATTCCTCAGATGGCTCACCAGCTGTAGAAGGCATCCTGTTAATAGCAGCTTTATCCCTTTGAAGAGATTCTGTTGAGTGCACTAGATGTAGTGTCCTCTCTGCCTCCTCATTGCCCTGAGCAGCCAACAGTTGATAGGCTGTCACAGGATGAGTAAAAGTGTCAGCATCCAAGGAAATGTTATCAATTACAGCTTTGTAATGTTGCTGAAATTGTCTTTCCTTTTCAGCATCATCCACAATCATTGACTCATGAGCAATGGCTGGTTCCACCCTTGTATCAACTGTACCTGCTTTTCTCTCTTTTTCTCTATGTTCTTGCATCAGGGGCTCCCCCTGGCTCACACATCTCACTCCCTCACCTTCACCTTCTAAGGTGGTACTCCACTCACTGACTTTTGCCATGCTGGAAGAAATAGCATGCATTTTTGTGCTCTCAATCTCTCCTTTTGCCTGGGAGCAACCCAGCCTCTCACTCAAATTTTCACTCCCTGCCCTCAATCCTAAAAGTGATTGCACAGTATTCATGTCTTCTACACTTGGAATCATTTCAGTTGTTTGTGTAGAGACTATCAACGGATGTGGAATATCCGTTGAAGTTGAAACTGTTGTTATCAACGGATAACTGCTGTTAAGCTTATCCGTTGAAGAGCAACCACTTGTCAACGGATGAGTGATATCCATTGAAGAAGGAAAAGAAGATGAAATTGAAAGTGATATAACTGTTGAATCTGTATAGATTGATTTGATATGTGTTGATACAGATCCTTCAATTATATCTGAAAGAATTTGCGGGTGATCCAACAAATCATCTAAAAGATGATGATCACCTGTATTTGAGTGGGGCTCCTCCCTGAGTTGTAAAGAGGGAGAATCAGGAATTGATGGGAATAGCATATCCACATCCAGAGATGGTGAAGAAGCATTTGGTGATTGATGTGTAGTTATTGTGAGAGAATGGGGCTGTGACTCCACATTTATTGGAGTCACATCAAACTGAGTTTGAGAAGGCACAGAGACAGATGGATGTTTCTGTGCAGTGTGTGCACCCTGTGTAGAAGATTGGGTTCTAGCCTTCTTTCTTCTAATAAAGGCTTTTGTAGGTGAGTGTTTGGCTTTAGTGTCCCTCCCTCTTTTGTTCTGTGTTCCTGGATGGGAACTCTTTTCAATAGTAACATCCTTTTGGGAGGATGCTACTAGGGATGTGCTAGAGAGCTTTTCAACCACCACAGCTTTTTGAGAAACTGGGGCTTGGCTAGCTTGGGAAGCACTCAACTCTCCTTCCTTATCCTGGGGGTTTCTTTGATGTTCACCCCTCCCCTCACCACTCACACCCTGATCACTTCCCTCAGGGTTAATGGTTGTTGTTACAACTGTTGTCTTTTGAGAAACAACAGAGGTGGTTTTCTTTGTCTTGGATTTTGAAAGTTTGGATTTGGTGACTTTGGTAGAAATCTGTTGGGGCATTGACACAGATTTCATGGCCACACTAGAAGATAAAGAAATAGAGGGGTTGGAAGAAGTAGGAGTTGTAGAAGCAATTACCTCACCTACCTGGGGTGCATTCATGATTGGTAAATATACCAATTGCACACTGCTGTTAAGATCCATTCTCTTCAAGTCTGCAAGAACTCTTTTCTCTTGTGCCCAGCACTTGAGTTTATTATTCTCATTGATTATGACTAAACCTTCAGCAACATGGTTAGCCAATAACATAAAGAATCTAGCATAATAGATGTTATTAGGTCTATTAGCTTTGTTACCTAATCTAGTACCTAATTCTAGCATCACATAGTTGCTAAAGTTAAAGTACCTATCAGAAACAAGCATATAGAACATGTTAACAAGAGATGAAGTTATGGCATCAAAATTACTAATTTTCCCAGAGAAAACCTTTATGAAGGCATCCCCAAGAAAACTCCATTCTTTCCTAAGGCCTTTTCGTCTAATACCCCCTAAATTAGCAGAGTTAAGAGAGTAACCTATGGAATCTAACATGCTGGATACATCACTATCAGTGTGTGGTGTCATGGCATTGTTCTCAGGTAATTTAAAACATGCTTGTAAGTCATCACAGTTTATACAGTGATTTTTACCTTTGAGAGTGAAGGAGATAGTCATATCCATGGAGTTGAACTCAGCAGTTGTCCAAATCTCCTCAACTACTTCACAGAAAATCGTTGGGGCTTCCAGCATTGCATAGCTAAGTTTACAGTTTTTGATGAAGTCCATCATTTTGTGATAATCTGAGTGGGCTTCATTCTTCTCTACCAGAGCTATGAAATTATTCTTCTCGTAGATGAACCCAGATTGAGACATAATCTTCACGACTGGTGCCATTGTTGTGAGTAGAAATTGCAGAGAATAACTTGAGGGTTTTGCAGAGAGAAAATGGTAAATGCTTGAAATTCTAAGAAAGCGTAAAGTAATAATGAACAATCAGAAGGGCTTATATGCTTTCAAAAAAAAAAAAATAAATAAAGGATTAATCAATAAATAGGTGTTAGTGAATTTCAGCCGTTTAAGAATAAACTGTAAGTATTCTAATAACTACCTTTAAAACCAATACATACAGATGTATGTATGGTATCAACGGTTAAGAAAATAGAATCAACGGCTGTGAAACACCTCAAACGTCTGATGTGACATTTCAACGGATAATGTAAATTGTCATCCGTTGAAAGGTACTTCAGCTTTATCCGTTGACGGATAAAAGTTCCAGAGATATACTTGTCTTTCAACGGATAATGAATATCCGTTGATAGAGCAATTTTGACTTTCAACGGATAGGGAACATCCGTTGATGGAATAAACTTTGTTAAAAGTCAAATTTGTTCTAGCAACTAATATATTTCAGGCTCCACATCAAATTGCAAAGAAGACATGAATTTTAAGAGTAATTAAGCATACCTAGCTCACTTACCAATCTTGTGAATGTTGATTCATCAAGTGGCTTGGTAAATATGTCAGCAATTTGTTGTTCACTTGGAACAAAATGTAGTTCTACTGTACCATTCATGACATGCTCCCTGATGAAGTGGTACTTAATATCAATGTGCTTGGTCCTTGAGTGCTGCACAGGATTCTCTGTTATGGCTATGGCACTTGTGTTGTCACAAAAGATAGGTACTCTATCAACATGAAGTCCATAATCAAGGAGTTGATTCCTCATCCATAACATTTGAGAACAGCAACTTCCAGCAGCAATGTATTCAGCCTCAGCTGTAGAAGTAGAGACTGAATTTTGCTTTTTGCTAAACCATGATACAAGCTTGTTTCCCAGGAATTGACAGGAGCCTGTTGTACTTTTCCTGTCTATTTTGCAACCTGCATAGTCTGCATCTGAATAACCAATTAGATCAAAGCCAGATTCTCTAGGATACCAAATTCCTAAATTTGGTGTACCCTTGAGATATCTGAAAATTCTCTTGATAGCAATTAAGTGAGACTCCCTAGGATCAGCTTGAAATCTCGCACACAGACATGTAGCAAACATTATATCTGGTCTGCTAGCAGTTAAATATAAAAGTGAACCAACCATGCCTCTATAACTTGTAATGTCCACAGACCTTTCAGTCTTATTTAATTCAAGTTTGGTGGCAGTGGCCATGGGAGTTTTTGCAGATGAACATTCCATTAAGTCAAACTTCTTTAAAAGATCATGAATATATTTAGTTTGACTAATGAAAATTCCATTACTAACTTGTTTAATTTGTAAACCAAGAAAATAGGTTAGTTCTCCCATTAGGCTCATTTCATAATTGCTTTGCATTAGCTTAGCAAACTTCTTACAAAGATTATTATCTTTAGAACCAAATATTATGTCATCTACATAAATTTGAACAAGTATACTAGAGCCATTAACATTTCTAAAGAAGAGAGTTTTATCAACAGTACCTCTAGTGAAGTGATTCTCCAAAAGAAATTTTGATAATGTTTCATACCAGGCTCTAGGTGCTTGCTTCAGTCCATAGAGTGCTTTCAACAGATAATACACATAGTCTGGAAAATTTGGATCTTCAAATCCTGGAGGTTGACTTACATAGACTTCTTCCTCTAATTTCCCATTTAGAAATGCACTCTTGACATCCATTTGATAGACTTTGAAATTGGCATGGGCTGCATAGGCTAGAAAGATTCTGATAGCTTCAAGTCTTGCAACAGGAGCATATGTCTCATCAAAATCTATTCCCTCTTGCTGAGAATAGCCTTTAGCAACCAATCTGGCTTTATTCCTTATGATAATGCCATTTTCATCCATCTTATTTCTGAATACCCATTTTGTATCAATAGGACTCTTGTTCTTTGGTTTGGGTACCAGCTTCCAAACTTGGTTTCTCTCAAATTGGTTTAGCTCTTCCTGCATAGCTAATATCCAATCTGGATCCAATAAGGCTTCTTCCACTTTCTTAGGTTCCTCCTGAGATAGAAAACTACTATACAGACATTCATCTTGAGTAGCTCTTCTTGTTTGCACTTTAGATGATGCATCACCAATGATCAGTTCAAAGGGATGATTCTTGGTCCATTTCCTTTGAGGTGGAAGATGAGCTCTAGATGAGGTGATCTCAGTATTGTCATGATGTGAGATAGAGTTTTGATTAGTTGAAACTCCCCCTGAGTTGTTGGTCCTTTGCAGGGAACTTGGAGTTCCATCAATTAATGATGTAAATTGATTATCAGTTGATGAGCTATGATCAACGGATGTTTCATTAAGTACTTCAACGGATGATGCACAATGTCTTTCAACGGATGCTGAATTTTGTGCATTATCCAGGAGCAAATTTTGTATTCCTTTTGAAGTGTCGTCTCCATCAATCTCTTCTTCACTATCATCACAATATATTTCAATATTGTCAAATTTGAGTCTCTCATAATGTTCCTCATCTGTTAGTCCATCAATCTTTTTATCATCAAAAACAACATGCACAGATTCCATAACAATGTTGGTTCTTAGATTGTAGACCCTATAAGATTTTCCAGCTGAATAACCAACAAATATTCCTTCATCAGCCTTTGCATCAAACTTCCCTTTATGGTCAGATTGATTCCTTAGTATAAAACATTTACATCCAAAGACATGAAGAAAGTTTAGAGTTGGTTTTCTTTTCTTGAACAACTGATAAGGAGTCATGCCTTTAGCTTGATTGATCAGAGAAATATTTTGAGTGAAACAGGCACAATTAACAGCTTCAGCCCAAAAATATGTTGGTAACTTTGATTCTTCAAGCATTGTTCTGGCAGCCTCAATTAAAGATCTGTTCTTTCTTTCAACTACCCCATTTTGCTGAGGTGTTCTTGGAGCTGAGAACTCATGCATGATTCCATTTTCTTCACAGAACAGCCTTAATGTCAAATTCTTGAATTCAGTTCCATTGTCACTCCTGATGTTTCTTACTTTTAAGTCAGGATGATTATTGACTTGCCTGATGTGATTGATAATGATTTCACTTGCTTCATCCTTTGATCCAAGAAAATAGACCCATGTGAACTTTGAGAAATCATCTACAATCACTAAACAATATCTTTTTCTTGCTATTGACAATACATTGACTGGTCCAAACAAATCCATATGTAACAGCTGTAATGGTTCATCAATTGTTGTTTCAAGCTTCTTCTGAAATGATGCTTTCCTTTGTTTGCCTTTCTGACAAGCATCACACAGACCATCCCTTGAGAATTCAACAAGAGGAATTCCTCTTACTAAGTCCTTTTTGACTAGATCATTCATTGTCTTGAAATTCAAATGGGATAGCTTCTTGTGCCATAGCCAACTCTCAACTGAACTTGCTTTGCTGAAAAGACAAGTAATAGATTCTGCATCTGTAGAGTTGAAGTCAGCTAAGTACACATTTCCTTTTCTAACTCCAGTTAGAACCACTTTGTTGTCTTTCTTACTAGTGACAACACAGGCTTCAGAATTGAAGGAAACTGTATTCCCTCTATCACATAGTTGACTGATACTCAGTAAGTTGTGCTTGAGACCATCAACTAATGCAACTTCTTTAATGATGACATTCCTTGTTGAAATCAAGCCATATCCCATAGTAAACCCTTTGCTGTCATCTCCAAAGGTTATGCTGGGGCCAGCTCTCTCTTTAAACTCTGTGAGCAGGGAGAAATCTCCAGTCATGTGTCTTGAACAGCCACTGTCCAAGTACCATAGATTTCTTCTATTTTCCTGCACACCACAAAATCAATCAATTTGATTTTGGTACCCAAGTTTCCTTGGGTCCATTCTTGTTAGCCTTTCTCCTAGACTTCATTCCTCCTGCATCTTTAGACTTAGGTGAGTTTGAGTCAACCTTGGTCTTAGATGTGGTTGGTTGAGGTGTAGGGTTAGTCACAACATTATCCAGCACATTTATAGTATTATTAGGCATGGATTGTGCATACATGTTATTCCACATTGGCATATTGTATGGAAATTGAGGCATACTGAATGCAGCAAGATAAGAATTGTTAAAATATGGCATGTTTGCAAAATGTGCATAAGGATTTTGTTGAGACATAACAGGCAGAGCATGTAGAGGTGATACAGACATGTTAGGCATGGAAGAGGGTACAGTTATGGGAGATTTCTTAATAGATTTACAGTTAGCAGATAGATGATTAACACTACTACAATGCACACAGCTTTTTCTAGGAGCATACTTGTCAGGTGTGTAATTGTTATGTTTGTTAACTCCTACCTTCCCATTTCTGTTGGATTTCCTTTTGGATTCCTTTTTATCCTCAACCATCTTGAGCCTATTGTTTAACTGTTCTAAGGTCATGTGCCCTACATTCACCTTTCTGACATCTTTGGATGTGCTTGCTCCTTCTTTGACAAAGTTCTTTGAAGTTGAACCAAACTTTTTGTTGAGTTTCTTTAGATTTTCTCTTTTAGAAACATCTGCCTGTTTTAATTGAGGAACCTTCAACGGATGTTCCTTTTCTTCCTTCAACGGATAACTTTCATCATCCGTTGATTCCACATCCGTTGACAGTCCATCAATTAATTCCAGTTTCTTTTTATTTTTATCCCAGGCAGTTTCACAGAATGATTCAATTCCTTGGACTTTGGCAATTTGAGCACTTACATCCCTAGATGTTTTCCAGGCTTTAATCACCTCTTGCTCTTTCTCTAATTGATTGGAAAGTATTTCTACTTTCTTAATAGATTCAGCTAGTTCATTTTCAACAGATACACAATGCAGCTTAGTCTTTTCTAGGTCAATTAACTTATCTTCTAACACAGCATTTCTATTACTTAAAAACAGATTGTTCTCTTTAATCCTACTATTTTCTTTAGCAAGAGATTTAAGAGATACACGCAAATGATACAGTTCAGTAGACATGTCATTAAAAGCATCATTGCACTCTTCTTTAGTAAGCTGTGTTATATCAGTAGTAATTACCTGGTTGCTTGATGAACTAACTTCATTCTCCTCAGAATCAGCCATGAGAGCCAAGTTAACATATTCCATGTCTTCATCCTCTTCTTCTCCATCAGCTGCCCAGTCTCTTTCTTGAGTAATGAAAGCCCTTTCCTTCTGTTTGAGCAGATCAAAATATTTCTTTTTGTAATCTACTTGTTCAAATTTCTTCTTTTCAGAGGTTGGCTTTCTGCACTCACTTGCAAAGTGTCCACTCATACCACAATTAAAACACTTGAACTTGGATTTGTCCACCATGTTCTTATGGGGTTTAGTGGCTCTAGTGTTTTTCCTGAACTTCATCTTTGCAAATCTCCTGGACAGAAATGCAAGATGCTCATCAATACCATCAGAGTCATCTTGACTGGAGTTGTCTTCATTTTCAGCAACTTGCCCTTTACCCTTGTCTGATTCTGGATTTCTTACACCATCTTTGGAGCTTGATGTAGATCTCACAGTTTCTTTTCTGCATTCTTTCTCATTTTCAGCTACCAATGCAACTGAACCTCCTTTCTTTCTCCCCCTCTCCAATACCTCATCCTGTTCCAACTCTAGTTCATAAGTCTTCAAGATTCCATATAATCTTTCAAGAGTAAAGTCCTTATAATCTTGAGAGTTTCTTAAGGAAACAGTCATGGGTTTCCATTCCTTTGGTAAGGATCTCAAAAATTTAAGATTTGAATCCTTCACCTGGTACACTCTACCATACAGCTTCAGTCCATTCAACAGTTTTTGGAATCTATTGAATGTGTCATTTAAAGATTCATTTTCTTCAAAATGAAAGTGCTCATACTGTTGAATGAGAAGCTGCATTTTGTTCTCTCTTACTTGTTCTGTACCTTCACACAGCAGCTGAACTGTGTCCCAAACCTCTTTGGCAGTTGAACAATTTATCACATTATCAAACATATCCTTGTCAAGACCATTAAACAAAATGTTCATAGCCTTCTTATCCTTGTGGACTTCTTCTGTGTCTTCCATTGTCCATTCTGCTCTGGGTTTTGGAATGGATTGACCAACAGCAATTGTGGCCGTAGCAACTGTGGCTACTTTGTGGGGAATGTGAGGACCATTCTCAATGCAGTTTACATAACCTTCATCTTGGGAGAGTAGATGAAGGTGCATTTTCACCTTCCAGTGGTGATAACTGTCTTTGTCAAGAACTGGGATCTTTACTCCAATATCCTTCTTACTCATCTTTGTTAGATTCCAAGATCTTTAAACTCTTTGTGTGTCAAGAGCCTGCTCTGATACCAATTGTTATTCCTAGAAGACTAACAATGAGATTTACAGAAGGGGGGTTGAATGTAAATCTCAAAACTTTTTCAAGTTTTGAGCAGTTTATAAAGTTGTGTGTTCAAGAAGAACAAGTGTGTGAATTGCTTTAAGCTAATACAGACAGATATATATTCAAGCACAAATGTAAAGAACACAACAGACCTTAAAAACTTTTCTGGTGGATTTGTTGTTCCACCAGAGATGGTATATTAGAAAATCTGTGTTCAACAATGTTGATCACAGCTGCATCCTAGTACAAACTAGATGAATTTTCTCTCAAGATATTTCTTAACAGCTCTGGAAAAATCTCTCTAATTACTAGCTTCTTCTTGGTTCATATATATTACCAAGTGTACAAGTGAAAAACAATATAAAATTACAATAGTAAAATAAGTTCTTCACTTGCTTCTTTTCCTGTTCACTCAAGTACTTTGTTGACTATTGCAACTTTGTACAAAAGAAGAACGGCTGCTTTTTCTGTTGATCCTGAAATTCGGCTACCACATCTCAGTTTTCTCTGTCAACCCACGTGCCTCTGCTTGTAGGTACAACTACCACTTATCAACGGCTGATTAGCAGAACATCCGTTGAAGCTTTCATCCGTTGATGACTTCATCCGTTGAAGGATGTTATCCGTTGAAGCTTTCATCCGTTGATGCTCTCATCCGTTGAAGGATGTTATCCGTTGAAGCTTTCATCCGTTGATGCTCTCATCCGTTGAAGGATGTTATCCGTTGAAGCTTTCATCCGTTGATGCTCTCATCCGTTGAAGGATGTTATCCGTTGAAGCTTTAGAGACATCCGTTGAAGCTTAGCTTCTCATCCGTTGAAGGTCTTTTAAGTCATCCGTTGATACCACTTCATTTATACAAAATTACAAGGCATGAAATATTTACAATTGGCCTTCCTATCTGCATATCATCTAGTAGTCAACATGACTCATAGTTTCTCTCAACTTCTAAGAATTACAATTTTAAATACAGAGACTGAAATATGCTACAATACTAGACTTATTTCTAAGTAAAGCTACACCATCAACGGATAGCCAAAGTGGTCTTATCCGTTGAGGCTACAGACACTAAATTTCTACTTAAGTGTTTTGTTAAACATATCATCAAACTAATGCACATATATTCCTAACATTCTGTTACCTTATACTCACTTCTTTCTGTATCTGGTGGATTTCCGGGAAAAACCAAAGTGTTCGGAATTGGATTCTGACGATCTTTACATGCACTTATATACCATATAGAGTACTAATAAAATCTCAGAATATCAATAACAGAACCCCTACATAGTGTGGCATGAAAAGTTTTCTTATTCAGCATAATCTGCAAAATCACTATTCATAAGGGTTTAAAAAAAAAATCCAAAAATTGGGGTTATTACAGTCTCCCCTCCTTAAAAGGATTTCGTCCCGGAATCAGATAGAAAACCGTTGGGGATAATTTTCTAGCATTGCACCTTCTAACTCCCAAGTCAATTTTTCCCACATGGTGGTTCTACCACCAAACTCGGTTTAGTTTGATTACCCTGCTCCTACGTACTTGTTCCATTTCCATCTATAACCCTTCCTGGTTGCTCAATATAGGTTACGCCTGGTAGCATGTCTATGCGCTCATATGCCCCTATTTGTCTGGCATCCGGATTACACTTCCTTAACATTGATATGTGAAACATGTTATGAACTTGCTACAGGTTCGGGGTAGGGCTAGCTCATATGCTAACTTCCCAATACGTCTTAATATCTCCAAGGGTCTAACAAATCGTAGACTTAGCTTTCCTTTCTTTACGAACCTCATCAATCCTTTCCAAGGGATACCTATAACATTACTAGGTCCCCTATTTCATACTCTTTGTCCTTTCGAGTCAAATCAGCATACCTCTTATGTCCATCTTGGGTTACTACCAGCCGTCCTCTGATTAGATCTATTATATCCCTCGTCCTTTGGACTACTGCGGGTCCGAGCATCTTGCGCTCTACAACTTCATCCTAACATACGGGAGATTGACATTTTCTTCCCTCAAGGATCTCATAAGGCGATATCTCGATAATGACATATGATCTATTGTCGTAAGAAAACTCAATCCGTGTTAAGTGATCATTCCAATTTCTTTCAAGTCTATTACACAGACTCTCATTATAGCTTTTAGCATTAGAGCTTTTGCTTCTCAGTACCCATTCTTTTCCAGTTCGTAATTATTACTATCTTCCGTACCTAATATCATACTGGTTACACTTTTGCTTGCTAGCATTTTATAACCTTTAAATAAACGCGTCAACCTTAGTATCATGAATGCGTTAGAATCGGAATACCCCTGCACTGATACTACTTCATTCCTAGCGGCTTCCATCTTTGAAAGCTCGATCCTTCGTATAGAAGTAATAGAATTTATTGAGAGATCACTATGATCATAAACACTTGTTTTATTACATAGTTAGTACAGAAGGTGGCCAGCCTTTAGTACTTGACAAGCAATTAAACAACATGTGGTATCCTACTAGGCTTCTATCACACAGATAGATAGTCATTCGGCAATACCTCCCCTTCTGGAAGGGTTGTTCTTCTCAACTTACATGAAATGAAAATGAGAGAAATGAACGAATTGAAGAGAATTGTATATATAAAAAAAAATATACTGCCACAAAATATCTGGCTTGGAACCTACCTCTGAACTATAGAGGTTTGTCATAGGAAAACAAAACATATATGTATTTATATCAACATCAAGTATTATAGCATCGTATTTTACATGCCTAAATATTTTTGCTATTCTGTCCATCATTCTATGGACCCATGCTCTTCCTCGAGCTTATTCACAATCACCTTTGAAACTCCCTCGATATCGAGAATTGAATCTGGGATCTCATTCTAGACATCATCGTTACTAGAATTCTATGCTTGCACCGCAACCTTCCTCATATAGTAATACGACTCTCTTTTCATAAGAGGGAATAAATATTCAATAGGTAGATACTCTACTTAATTAGTCTATCAATGATAACTTATACACTACCACGACCCGATTAGTGGTACTCAATCTCAACATCCATTCCAATACAACTCTCACGGTTGTAATCAGCTCATTACTCGCAGAATCATTGCTGCATTACTATGGTCCACCACTGACCTACTGTCGTCATTCACTTTCCATGAAATCTTAATATCTAACCATACGGAGTCCATACATGTCGTATAGAATACTTCTAAGGAGTTAACATAATCACCAATCATAATTCATGAAGAACACTCCAAACTCTAACGTACTTTCATGACATGAAGTAGATAAAATTGCAGAAGAGTTTCAATCAAAGCAACAATAGCAGGTTAATACCCTTCTTAATCATATGCCTTCAATAGAAGACTTAACTCAAAGGTTCGTTTAGTCCTTCTTGAAACATGGTCCTGGCTTATCTCAAGATAGTACCTTCTAAGATAGATAGCCCGTTCATGGCGATTACATGAATTAAACCTTTACCCAACTACTATTACGGTTGAGTATTGCACAGTCATCAGAAGGAATGTCAATCTTCCGAACCATAATACAACCTTCCCGGCTTCAACCATCATCACTGTATTCCTCTCGCACGAGCGCCTATAATTATCCTCTTACATTTAAAGTGTCGGCCACCTCTTTGGCCTTTCCTGATAGTAAAATTTCCTTACAATCAATGTCATTTTAACCACCTCCAACTAAATTTTCTACCTCATTTCAATCACTGCTTATGTGAAAATGTTTTTCTTAAATCCTGGTGAGAGAAAAAAAAATACCATTTTTCCATAAGTTATTGCCTTAGTCTTTAGAGGTTAATCACTATCACGACTGACTCTCAATCATACTTAGAACATCTTTTATCTTAGGTCCTAATTGCCCTGAACAATTTCGACCTTTACTGGTTCGATCCATACTTTCTCGTGGTTTAACACGTGCCCCACTTGGCATCATTATAATTACGTCACATTTCCTTTATCAAAATTTCTATTCTTGAGAATTTTGAATATTAACTTTCTCCTTGTAAAACCTCTAAGGTTATCCTTGAATCGTTCCTCTTGTATTCCCTAGATACAGGGCATATCGAAATACCCTTTACTAATACTAGAACCATTGTCTATGTACTTCTGAAAAATTTCTTTACTGATCTTTAAAGGTTGTTGCTACCTTGATCCTTTCCAATTCATACTGTCAAAACTCATGTTGTCCCTATTAAGGGTAGAATGCCAACCTTTATGCATTCCCCTAGGATTCATTTTAAGTTACCGATGTTCTATCTTTAATGCCACCTTTAAAAAGGTACATGCATCCTTCCATGGATAAATCAAGTCATATATCCCTGATAAGGGTGTCTTATTCAACCATTCCCACCTCGATAGTATATGCCTAATTTCACAATAACATCTGTATTCAAAATGAGGTCAATCAATATGGCCTCCAAAAGATAACTACGGTTATCTACTTTTCTTGCTTGATTTGGTAACGATAACAAGGATGTTCTGGAAGATATTGGTCGTGTTCAACGTGAACTTCTTCTTAATAATTCCGTATTTACTTTTATTGTTTATCTCAACAGTCATCTCAATGTTGGGATATCTCTCATACCTGGCGTCTCCCTTCCTGGGTATCAAGCCACCGGTCTTACACTTCACATTCTTGAAGGTCACTTCCTTCATCCAATTTTCCTAATTTCTTACTTCCTTGTCTCCTCAGTCTATCCGCGTCTCAATATTTATCCTTCGAACTATCTCAAGGTTTCCTCAAATCCTCCCAACTTACAGGGGATAAAATATATGTATCTCTTATTCCTTCAATCATCAACTTTAACTCATGGTGAATCACCCTCATCCTGACGATTACATACTTTTCTATTTCTATTGCTACGAGTCTTTAGGTTTTCCTCATACCCAACTCCCTTATCATTCCTCAAACTCTATTGCCTTTATATTCCTTTCCACTTCAGTTTCTTTTTATTTTCCTTTCTCTTATCATTATTTCATGAACCCACTAATCATTGACTTCAAGCATCACATCGTTCTGGGATTCTTGTCATCAGAACGAATCTTGATAACTTTTATAACTTAGCTTCATATTTCATCATACTCGTCCGCCTTTGTTCTGACTCTAAAGCTTTTACACTATCTCCATAACCTTGGGAATTACTTTCCCGAAAACAATTGACTGAAATTTAATCAGTTTATTCTAATCTCTGGCTCCGTGCCTTTCTTGGTCTTTCACCAGTGGTGGCCCTTCTCTTAGGAGGGTAAGTGAAAAAAATAGTCTTTTGTGATCCGTCCATCATTTAGAATCTAAAATGATTCCTATATTTCCTTTAGCCAGGCTATTGCCTCGACTGGGTCAGCTTGTTCCTTGGAACTCTAAGAGCTTAGCGACTTAAAGAACCTGAAAGAATTTCTCACCGCATTGTTTCCTCAAGGTGGTGGTTGGGAATAAAAGTATAAGTTCTGTTTAGACAGGTCCATGAATTGTCATATAGGAGTACCGTCTCGGGTCCCCTTTCCTTACTCGACTCCCGTTTCCATAGTCTGAACGTTCCCTCATTCTCCCCATAATCGGGGTCATCCTACATGTTTTAAATCCTCATTTTCCACTCCATTATGTTATGGGTTCCTTCTATCTTGATGGCGACCTCCCTGACTATCACGTTCAGGGTTTGCTCTAAATCTTATTCCTCAAACTAGCTTTCATCTAAGATTTCATCTTTAAGCTCTTGAACATTTGGAACCCAAATTCTGTAGGAATACCTCATTATTCCCTTATCATCTTTCTCGGTATTAATCTCTTATCTATTTGTTGGCTCTCTGCCTTCATTCATCACTTTTTCTGGCATAATATGTTCTTTTCCAATAATTTGGGTTGTATTGCAATCTCAAACAGCTTTTCGGTACCGGCTCCGATTACCTTCATATCTATTTCCATTTTCTCAAAATCTCTTAGAAATTCTCCCAAAGACATTATCATCTTGAGTCTCTCCTTTTTACTAAGGGCATTAGCCACCACATTGGCTTTCCCTGAATGATAAAGAATCTCCCAATCATAATTCTTGATTAGCTCTAACCGCCTCCTCTAGCGTATATTGAGCTCTTTCTACGTGAAAATGCACTAGAGCACTTATGGCTTGTGTAAATCTCGCACTTCTCTCCATACAAGTAGTGCCTCCAATCTTTAGGGCAAAACTATTTCCATGAGCCCAAGCTCATGGATGGGGATATCGAATTTTATATTCCCTTAATTGTCTTGACGCGTACGCGATTACCTTGCTGTGCTGTATGAGAAGCACCCTAATTCTTTATGCGAAGAGTCATTACAATTCACAAAATCTCCTTTTTCCATCCGGCAATGCCAACATAGGGAACGTCACCAACCTTTGCTTCGGTTCTTAAAAGTTGTTCTCACATTTCTCTGTCCATTCGAACTTCTCAGTCTTATGAGTAAGCCGCGTTAAAGGGGCTACTATCTTTACAAACTTGAACGAACCTCCGGCAGTGACCGGCCAATCCTACCTCTGGTAGTTCCCTAACCATGGTCATCAATTCCTCAGTGGTCCTTTATTCATTCTTGTCAGGATCCTCCACGGGATCCACCCCAACAACAATCCCTTCTAGGACAATATCCTCAACCGCTACATCCTCAATATGAACATCATCTGGTCCTGCGTTAGGACGCTCTATCGGATCCACAATCCGATCTCCAATTAGTAATAAAACATCATCATGCTGTTGCTCCTCATCCTCAGGGTTCGGAGTCCCGCTACCATATACGATAACGAACTACGCTTCTATCATGATATTTATAAGGGTTCCCATAAGGGTTTTAACTGTCAGTACTACGTTAAGTAGCCTGACTATGAACTTGGCAAGAGTTCTAATTATCTTAGTGAACTTATTATCTTAACGTCACATCATTTCTGAGGTTTATAACGCTTGGCTCTGATACCATTTCTGTAACACCCCCAAATCCGGGGTCGGGGATCCGGGTTGTCACGAGTTCCATTTCCTTTAATAACACCCAATCTTAATAAATAATCAACTATTCTGTACTGGACCCCACCATAAAAACACACCACAAGTTATAGTCTCAGAGATGAATATCCAAAAATAATCACAAGTCGTTTTATTCCACAATTATATGCCAATACACCTTAAAAGGGTTTCTGAATAAATTTACATTTCTTTGCCATTATTACAATTCATAAATATACATTAATCTGGTTCATCAATAGTTGAAAACATAGCCTATTGGTAGCTCCTACCTCAGCTACGATGGCATCAACGCTTCCAGAAAACGGCGGAACATTTTCTAACCGCTTGCGAATTGGAATCTTGGTCATGTTCATCTTGTCTATCTGATGTTGTGTGATGAAAGAAGAAAGCAAGGGTGAGCAACAAGCCCACCAAAATAATATGAATAATGATTTACAATATATGAGCATTCTCATAGTACTCATGAAAGTCTTGGTCAAGGAGAAATGAACCAAGCTGATATCTTAACGCGACCAAGTCGCAAAATATTCAGTATATGTACATATATACTTTTAACAATCTTTGAAATCCTCTAACATGTGTATTATACACAGAGTTCCAGTTTATAACTGTATAAAAATATCGTTGCAAGGTGATCTCATATATCCAACCTTGTCTCAACATTTTTCTGAAAATCTTTGTCATGCATAAGATAATCATTAACCAGATATAAGTTTAAAAGATGAAGTTACAAGATACTCCAATATACTTATATTTTTTTCCGAATACTACTTGAACTACCACCGTTCAAATTATAATTAGTTTCAAAAGTTCATCACACTGATGAGACTACAAGATAAGACTTGAATAGATTCAATCTTTGAAATATCATTATAAATAATGAAGTTACGAGATACTTCATTAAGTCCTGATATATATATACACACCTATATATATACATTTCATACACTCCTTGAAAACCTCTGTTATGAAAATTATAAACAGAGTTGCAATATCCAATGAATTTGGAAAGGAGAAAACCTTGGCATAAACCTGATATCTTGCTGATCAGGCAAAGATACCAATAAGTAACCTTTTCTACTAGTAGATGGATGAATCCCCCACCGGTCATCACCCTGGCCACATAAGGACCTTGTGCTGGACCGCCACCCGACCTCTTACCCGTTGATGGACTGCCCAGCCACTTACACTTTGATAGACCGTACCCCGGCCTGTCGCTTATGCCGACTCAATTAGATGGACTTACTTCCCGAACGTTGGGCAAGTAATCAAATTGTTTTCTCAAAACAGCAACCACGTTGCGAATGTAAAATACACCACAGAGTCGGATCCCCCAGGTTTTGAGCGAGTATTTAAATCCCCTTCGAAAGGAAGATCTTAAATTTGAAAATGAGTTTTGGGATCTGCCCTAACTTTTAAAAATCATTTTGAAGACTCAAAAATATTTTTAAGAATGTTTGGAGTAATGCTGATTTAATAAAATAAATCAGTCCCAATATATTAGAAAATATATGAATATTATTATTTAAATAATATTCCCATAAAGAATAATCTTTATAAAAATAATCGAAGTAGAAGTTTTAAAACTTATACTTGAAAGGAATAATAATTAACCAAAGATATACTTATACGAAAGTACGATCTTTATTTGAATAATCGAAAATAAGTTTAATTATCGAAACATTATTCTTTAATAAAATAAAGAATATTATTAAATAATAAGCGGAGTCATAATACCTCGAATGAATATTATAAATAATATTCATTAAATAAAATAAACGGAGTCATACATCCTCAAATGAATATCCAATTAATAATCATTAAATAGAATAAACAGAGTCATAAGTCCTCGAATGAATATTCAAATAATATTCATTAAATAAAATAAAGTTATCGAATAAACCTTATTCGATCAATAGTTTTGAAAACTATATCCATATATATATAAATATATATATATAATATACTCGGGAGCATCGACTCCCGGTTTAGAAAATGTTCGCCTTTGGGTCCCCTATACTAAGGGTATACGCCACTACTGCTTATCTCTAGCATAGGTATTATGCAACTAATAAGCATTTGAACCAAAAGATATATAAATCAAGAATACAAAACAGGCATGCATATATACCATATCACATGCTATAATATATCGCAAGAATTTGCTAATAACAAATATGCATTTATCACAAGATCATGCATATACACATATACATCACAACAACTGTTATACGGGTAGAAAACTTGCCTGAGCGACTGGGGGTTATAAATGGCTTGGGGCGAGTCTGGTAACCTATAAACAACATATAAGTTGGAATTAAACCAAAGTCACTTGTAAATCTATACTTTAACCAAATTAGACTCTAACGCTCGCTTTGCGCTTACTGATTCTCTTAAGTCGCTCGAGTACCCTCGGCTCCACCATTTTTAATAAATTAACCATTAAGGTTTTTAAGGAGATTATTTCGCGAGTACCTTACCAACTGCCTAATCCACTTTACATAAATGTTTCATACCTCAATTAGTCATTTAAGTTCCTTAACCAAGGTTTCAAAGTAAGGCGAGGGGTAATGGTTTGGTCGCGAAACGCCGTTACTTAAAACGGTCGTTTCTCCTAAACCGTACATCGGATTCAAACGAACCACATATCAAAACGAAGCTCGTAACATGAACTATCTAATCATGGCAATGGTCAAAACCTAACAAGGAGTTCTCGGGTCCTGATGTTAAGAGCAAAAACAGTCTAAAGTAAATCGGACATTACGACGGCTATGTTTACGCGATTTCCCAAATTTTTACCATTCCAAATCATATCAATCCAACTACCAATCAACAACAACTCAAGATACACATCAATGCTACTGATTTCAGTCATAATAAGCTCAAGGATCTCAATCTAATCATATATTATAAAATCTCCAAATTCAACTAAACTACTTAACAATTAAGCTCGAATCATGCTTATCATTCAAATTACTACTCATCCCTCCAAACCATCTCCAAACTTCAACATTCAAACTTATTACTAAAGGGTGTGAAGATTTATACCTTTCTTGGAGGGTGGAAAGTTACTAGGAAGACTTATGGAGCCTCCTACAAGCTTGATATTTCCAAAGAAATCAAGAACACAAAGTTAGGCTTTAAAGTTTCTAAAAGTCCGATTGAAAGAACTGTAAACATGAGGGTCTTACCATGCTTATTTGGATGATACTTGTGAACATGATTTTTAGGCCATCTCAGTATCTTTCCAACGAGCTATAGAAAATAACATTTGAGTGAGTATTGAAGGAGATATGACAGTTTGAAGTTGTTGGGTTTGTTTTAGCGAGAGCTTTCTTCTTGAAATGGGAAAGTCAACTTTCAAATTGTATTTGTGTTATAATATTTGTTGGTCTGTTGCTTCCTTTTGTCTTGAAAATAAATTTAATTTTTACCATGGTGAAAAATGTGTGGCTCACAATCAACCAACCAATCCTTCCCACTTGTCATGCTTAGGTCATCTTGTTACACTTGTCTTCTTCTTGTTGGTGTGATGACATCATCATCCACTAACCTCTTTGATTAACCCCTAATTACTTGGCTAATGACCGCTTATCTGTTATACGGTTCGCTTAACTTTCATTCCCGTTTATCGTTTGAGGGATCATATCCGGGATCTTATCACTTGGGTTCCCCTAAACCTTCCTCAATATTTTATATTCCTTTTTATGATCCCCTCTTAAAATCCTTGAATTTAAATCCTATTTATCCTGTTACCTTATACTCACTTCTTTCTGTATCTGGTGGATTTCCGGGAAAAATCAAAGTGTTCGGAATTGGATTTTGACGATCTTTACATACACTTATATACCATATAGAGTACTAATAAAATCTCAGAATATCAATAACAGAACCCCTACATAGTGTGGCATGAAAATTTTCTTATTCAGCATAATCTACAAAATCACTATTCATAAGGGTTTCAAAAAAAAAATCCAAAAATTGGGGTTATTACATATATCTATGTACAAGGAACCTTGGATAATTACCTCACCATTTAATAATGCTTGGAACTTGAATTTGGATTTTCTTTTCTTTGAAAAAAGAAAGAAGCCGAGAGCTTCTTGCTTGGAAATGAAAGTCAATTTGTGTTTTGTGATTTGTTTTGCCTTGGCTTGGTTGCTACCCTTTTGTTTGTTAATTAAATTGTTACCATGGTAAAAATTGTGTGCGTCACAATCAACCAACCAATCCTTCCCACTTTGTCATGCTCATGTCATCTACTTATGTCATCTTGTTACACTTGTCTTCCTCTTGTTGGTGTGATGACACCATCATCCATTAACCTCTTTGATTAACCCCTAATTACTTGGCTAATGACCGCTGATCTGTTATACGGTTCGCTTAACTTTCGTTCTCGTTTATCGTTTGAGGGATCATACCCGGGATCTTATTACTTGGGTTCCCCTAAACCTTTCTCAATATTTTATATTCCTTTTATGATCCTCTCTTATAATCCTTGAATTAAAATCCTTTTAATCATGTTACCTTATACTCAATTCTTTCTGTATTTGGTGGATTTTCGGGAAAAATCAAAGTGTTCGAATTTGGATTCTGACGATCTTTACATAAACTTATATACCATATAGAGTACTAATAAGATCTCAGAATATCAATAAAAGAACCCCTACAAAGTGTGGCATGAAAAGTTTTCTTATTCAGCAAAATCACTATTCACAAGGGTTACAAAAAGTTCAAAATTTTTGGGGTTATTACAGATCTGCATTGAGACAAACACGGGTTGTTCAATGACTCTGAAAGATGTCAGGCATGTTTCGGACTTACGACTCAACTTGATTTCTAGCATGGCGCTAGACAAGCAAGGGTACGTAAATACATTTGGTGAAGGAATGTGGAAGCTTACTACGGGTTCGTTAGTGGTTGCAAGAGGTTCCACTTTTGGCTCGTTGTACATGACACAAGTGAGGATGTGTTCAAATGGTTTGAACACAGTTGAAGATGAAACTTCAGCAAGTTTGTGGCACAAGAGGCTTGACCACATGAGCGAGAAAGGGCTGCATATTTTAGAAAAGAAATCCCTTTTTCCATTTGCTAAAGATACTGCACTGGAGCTCTGCGAATATTGTTTAGTGGGAAACAACATCGAGTATCTTTTAGCATTCCATTGAAGAAAAAGTTAGTGGTGTTGGAAAGAGTCTACTATGATGTGTGTGGTCCGCTTGAGGTGGAGTCCTTAGGCGGAAATAGGTACTTTTTTACCTTCATTGATGAAGCATCTCGAAAGGTGTGGGTTGAGCTACTCAAATCCAAAGATCAAGTATTTGAGTACTTTCATAATTTTCATGCCATGGTTGAAAGATCAACAGGGAAACAACTGAAGTGCCTTCGTAGTGACAACGGGGGAGAGTACACTTCAAATAGTTTCCAGAGTACCTTGCAAAGCACGGTATCCGGCATAAAAGGATAGTTCCTGGAACCCCACATCAGAATGGTATTGCGGAAATAATGAACCGTACCATTGTTGAACGAGTCAGATGCATGTTGAAAATGGCTAAGCTGCCGAAGACATTTTGGGGAGAAGCTGTAAGAACAACTTGCTACTTGATCAATAGATCTCCATCGGCACCTCTGGATTTTGAGATTCCAGAGAAAATATGGTTGGGAAAGGATGTCTCTTATTCCCACTTGTGGGTGTTTGGATGCAAGGCTTTTGCACACATCCCGAAGGAGCATAGAAAAAAGCTTGAAGATAAAACAACTCTGTGTATTCTTGTTGGCTATCAGGATCCGGAGTTCGGTTATCGGTTGTGGAATCCTGAGTTGAAGAAAATATTCAGGAGCAGAGATGTCGTATTCCATGAGTCTCAAAATTGTGAGAATTTTGGGAAAACTCAACAACCAAGGAAAGCTAGAAATCCAGATACATTAGAAGATGATGGACATGATATGGCAGAAGATGAGGCTATGGGGCAGGGGTAGCTACTGCCTCAGGCTGAAGTTGGAGAAAGTCAGCCATATCATTCTATGAGAGAACAGAGATCATCAGGAAGATATCTTTCATCCGAGTATATCTTAGTTGCTGATGAGGGGGAGCCCGAGACCTTTAAGGAAGTCAAGACTCGTAAAGAAAGCAGTTGCTGGTTGAAAGCAATGCAGGAGAAGATGGATTCTTTAAACAAGAATAAAACCTATGAGTTGACTACACTTCCAAAGGGACGAAAGGCTTTGAAGAATAAATGGGTCTTCAAAGTAAAAAGGGATGATGAAGAGCTTGTAAAATATAAAGCACGCTTGGTGGTTAAAGGCTTTGCACAGAAGGAAGGCATTGATTTCGATGAAATCTTTTCTCCAGTTGTAAAGATGACATCAATCCGAACAGTTCTTAGATTGGCGGCTAGCATGGATCTTGAGCTTGAGCAGCTAGATGTGAAAACTGTATTCCTTCATAGAGATTTGAAGGAAGAGATCTACATGCACCAGCCAGAGGGATTTGAAGTGAAAGTGAAGGAGCACATGGTGTGTAAACTCAAGAAGAGTTTTTATGGGCTTAAGAAAGCGTCGAGACAGTGGTACAAGAAGTTTGATTCCTTCATGAGGAATCATAAGTTCAAGAGAACTGCATCCGATCACTGTGTTTATGTGCAAAGGTTTCCTAACGGTAACTTCATTATCCTGCTGCTTTATGTTGACGATATGTTAGTGGTCGGCCAAGATGCTAACATGATCCGCAAGTTGAAAGAGGATTTGTCTAAGTTCTTTGATATGAAAAACTTGGGTCCAGTAAGGCAAATCCTAGGGTGAAGATTGTTCATGACTAAAGATCTCGGAAGTTGTGGTTGTCACAACAGGGTTATATTGAACGGTTCCTGAAAAGGTTCAATATGGATGATGCTAAACCTGTTAGCATACCGTTGGCAGGACATTTCAAGCTGGATAAGAAAATGTGTCCGTCAACAGACAAGGAGAAGGAGGATATGGAGTCCCTGTTAAGTGGCATTTATGACACTTATTTATGCTCTAATAAGCTTTGAGTTGGTGTATTTGTACTCAAGTTATTTATGTTTTAACGTGTTTTCAAGTGTTTTTGCATTTCAGGCTTCACTTCGTGAATCAGGTGAATTAGCATTGTTTTGATGCTAATATGGTGTTTAGGATGTGTTGGAATAAAAGCTTGAAAGATTGGCTCGAAGCTGCAAGGAATAAAGAAGAAGAAAAAATGAAGTTTTGGCAAAAGGCAGGCGTGCCCGCGCTGGTGAAGCGCGCGGCCGCGCTGGGTCGGGATATTATAATCCTGATTCTTCTACAATTCGAATTGCTGGAATCCTGGGATGCATGGACTGCTATATAAACATTACTTAGGTCATTTTTCAGGATATATTCAGAGATATCAAGACATCAAGGAGGGAGAAGGCGGCAAGAGACCTTTTGACACAATTCAACAAAGGCGAAGACGATCTAGTTTATTCTTGTGAATCTTTGTTTTGAGTTGTAATTTGGATGCTTGTTTCTTGTTTTGCTGAACCTATATTCTTGATTGTACTTTGGTTTATTTATTCGTATAAATACTACGTTGCTATATCATGTTTTCATTGGAACCCACGATAACGATTAGCCCATAATCGAACTCATCGCCAACGTGGGTTCCAATGAAAACATGATATAGCAACATAGTCTTTATATGAATAAATAAACCAAAGTACAATCAAGAATATAGGTTCAGCAAAATAAGAAACAAGCATCCAAATTACAAATCAAAACAAAGATTCACAAGAATAAACTAGATCTTCTTCGCCTTTGTTGAATTATGCCAAAAGGTCTCTTGCCGCCTTCTCCCTCCTCGATGTCTTGATATCTCTGAATATATCCTGAAAAATGACCTAAGTTATGTTTATATAACAGTCCCTGCATCTCAAGAGTCCAGCAATTCAAATTGTAGAAGAATCAGGATTTTAATATCCCGATCCAGTGCGGCCGCGCGCTTCTCCAGCGCGGGTGCACTGCCTTTTTGTACTCCCGGCACGGCCACGCACAACACCAGCGCGGGCGCGCCTTCCTTCTGCCAAAATTTCATTTTTTCTTCTTCTATATTCCTTGCAGCTTCGAGCCAATCTTTCAAGCTTTTATTCTAACACATCCTAAACACCATATTAGCATCAAAACAATGCTAATTCACTTGATTCACGAAGTGAAGCCTGAAATGCAAAAATACTTGAAAACACGTTAAAACACATATAACTTGAGTACATATACACCAACTCAAAGCTTATTAGAGCATAAATAAGTGTCATAAATGCCACTTAACACACCCCCAAACTTGAATCGATGCTTGTCCTCAAGCATAAACAGACTCAAAGAAAAAGAAATAAAAATGCATGAATGCAACTAATATGAATACAATGATCCCCAAAGAATAACTAAACCAATAAACTAGCAACACCTCAGCAAATGCAATTATTCACATAAAGATCCATCAAATCTCACAAATCAATCTACTCACTAGAGACGTGCGTGTGTGCAAATGCTTACAGATATACTATTACAACTAGATCGACAATCATAACTCACTACTTATCAAAACAATCGCAAGTTTATAAACATAATAAAAAGCTAGACTCAAAATAACTTATAACACTTCAATTCTTATATCGAACTTAACATGGATTCATGCTTTTATTCATAACAAAACAACACAAATATGCTTATTTGATCGTGCAATGAGTGAGGTCCACAAAATACTTATACAATAGTACCCATGTAGCGAGTGTTAGGTTAGCGGATCCCAGACTATAGAAGCCTTAGGTCACTAGGCACAAAGTCCCCTAAGAACTTAATAACTCGAGTAATAAAGAGCTCACTCGTGATCAATTATACATAACACTTATTCTTTTTTTCTCTTTTTTCTATATTTTTTTTCTCTTTTTTTCTTTTTTACTTTTTTTTTCTCAATTTCTGAATGAGTGTGTTTCGCTCCATCTCATTCAACCCTAGACTATTCATAAAAATATGAGCCGACTACTAGCCATTTGGCACCTAGCCACACAACTAGCAATGAAGTCCAATTTCTCCAATTTCTAAATATCCATGTCTTTTATTATTAAGAGAATACCCTAAATTCTAAATATAAACAAGCGATTAAACCTCGACAAACCAACAAATCATGACTATGATCTAGCACTGTAGCAACCTATAAGACTTAGTGAAATACAAATGTCTCTAGCATGTAAATTAATCCAATAAGACTCAAAATCACTAAATACAACATCACTACACTAGCATCAATATCACCAACTAATCGGAAAAATTATCTAAGGGAATCATAATATAATGTAAATGCATGAAACTACATGAACAAACTATCATAAAAACTACCAAAAATAATAATAAAAAACTACATGGCAAAATATATGCAACTATATGAAATAAAACTATCATGAACATGCAAACTATATGAGACTCGCACAAAATATTCCTTCAACTACTACCCTCAAACTTAAAATATTCACTATCCTCAATGAAGGTAATAGTAAGGAATCAGGCATACCTACTCTGAATTAGAATATTCACCCTCAAAGGGTGGAGTGTTAGGTGTTTCCGGAGGTGGATACACGGAATCCTTACCAAAAACTGGCCACTGAATGTTAACTCCGGTGGCTCTAAATGCAGTCCCAAGTGCATGGGTAAGATCGCGTGCAAACCGACTGTGGATGTCATGCATCGCATCCATCCTCCTCGCAAGACGCCTATACTGCATCGAACTCAAACCAGCTCCCATCTCTGCTCCTGCTGCCTCCCCCTGCTGCTGCTGCTGCAATGGATCGACCTCCTCGCCTAACTCGGCTCTCCAAGCTGCCTTGCTAGCCTGCTGTGTACCACCGGCATATGACTGAGGGGTTGGACGTCCTCCTGGTAGATGATCATATGAATAACCAAGCCCCTTAGGATCGGGCTTCCCTCCATACCACTCAACCATATTGTGTAGCGTAGAACTATCAATAGGAGCACTGGGAATCTGAAGCTGCTCATGTGCGGGCTAATAAACGCCAATTGCCACGCCCAACTTCGTCAAAATTGACGCATACGGAATCGCCCCAGTAGTACCTCCTCTCAAAAACCTAAGGATCCCCTGATATATCACCATCCCCAAATTAATGTAATCACCATGCAGAATACCCCAAAGCAGACGAGCACGCTCCACCGTAATCTCATGCACATGCGAAGATGGCATGATGTTAGCACAAATAAATGAGTTCCAAGACAGTGCATACCTGTTCATGCATGAAGCAGGGAATGTGGAGTAATCAGTAGTGCCCCTCTTGAACGTCCAATGAGTCTCAGGCACACAGAGAGTAGCAACGATGAGATCCAAATTGAAGTCCTTAGGAGTCTTATCGTTTCAGGTGTCCTGGCCCATCTTCCTCGCAGGCTGCTCAATCATTGTCCTGATAGCCTCAGCACTGTACTCAACAGTCCTCCCCCTCACCACCGTAAAATAATTCTTCTCTGCCTTGGCATTGGTGTAGAACTCCCGCACAACACTCATGGGCACAACAGCGGGAGCCTCACAAAAAGGAACCCAACCTATCTCCAAAATCATCTCCAACAGCCAACCATCTTTTCCTGATGGCAGAAATCCTCTCTCCTTAGCAATAGGCTTCGAGAGAAGCCTCGTGTACTCTTTCTCAGCCTCAGGAGTAGAGAACCTGGGCCTCACACCACTCGCAGTAGAAGAATCGGTGGTGCTGCTTCCAACTTGAGTTCTCTGTCTTTTGGGTTCCACCGGATTGAAAAAGAGCAAATAAAAGATTAAATGTTTATAGAGAATATGTGTTTGAGAGTTTGTGAATTGGTGGAGGAGATGTATGCAAGTGTATGTATTTATAGGTGGAGGGGTGTGAATTTGATAAAGAATGGAAGTGGGAATTGATTATGGGAACCGTGGGAATAATAGAATTGATTAGGAGAGGGAATTATGGGATGTGGAAGAGTAAAAATCGGATTAAAATTGATTTTGGAATTAAAATCCCGATTTTTCTCTAATAGCACTGCTATTTTTATTTTTATTTTTGAACAGGGACTTGGTGCGGGAGCGCGCTAGGACATCGCGGGCGCGCTTGGTTACTGGAAAAATGACGCGGTCGCGCGCTTGGCCAGCGCGGGCGCGCCCAGCTTCTGTACTTGGCCCCGAATTTTTTCCTTTTTCTGATTTTTTTGTGTTTTTCTCTTTTCTTCTTGCTTCCTCTACCTACTAATGTACAACATACTTAGGTTGCCTCCCAAGAAGCAGTTCTTTTACGTCGCTAGCTAGATGTAGAATCTCGAGATCAAGTGGACAATAAAACGGCACTAACCACCTCGCGGTTTACCGTATCACCATAATAATGCTTCAACCGTTGACCATTTACCTTGAATGCTTGGCCCGGATCATTCTCAAAAATTTCCACCGCTCCATGTGGAAACACAGTTTTGATTATAAAGGGCCCTGACCATCTTGACTTCAACTTTCCAGAAAAAAGACGGAGACGAGAGTTGAATAAAGAACTTGTTGCCCTGGCACAAATTTCTTGAGCACTAGACCCCGATCGTGCCACCTCTTGACTTTCTCCTTGTACATTTTGTTGTTCTCGTAAGCTTGAAGTCCAAATTCGTCAATTTCGTTCAATTGAAGAATTCATTTCTTTCCAGCTGCATCCAAGTCCAGATTCAATTTCTTCAACGCCCAATAAGCTTTATGTTCGAGCTCCACCGACAAATGACACCCCTTACCATAAACCAACTGAAACGGCGACATTCCCAATGGAGTCTTATATATTGTTCTATACGCCCAAACAGCTTCATCAAGCGTCAAAGACCAATCATTCCTTTATGGACATACCACTTTCTCTAAAATGCGCTTTATCTCTCTATTAGATACCTCAGCTTGACCATTTGTCTGAGGATGATAAGCCATAGCAATGCGATGATTCACATTATACCTCTTCATCATGGCAGTGAACTTGCAGTTGCAAAAATGCGACCCCTCGTCATTGATTATGACTCTTGGAGTCCCAAACCTTGTGAATATCTGCTTGTGAAGAAAATTAAGCTCGACTTTCGCATCGTTCGTTGGCAATGCCTTAACTTCAATCCATTTTGACACGTAATCAACCGCCAACAAGATATACTGATTGTTGCAAGATGAGATAAATGGCCCCATGAAGTCAATTTCCCAAACATCGAAGACCTCAACCTCGAGAAGCACATTAAGAGGCATCTCATCCTTTTTTGTCATATTACCCACACGTTGACATCAATAACATTTCAAAACGAACTGATGCGCATCTTTAAATAATGTTAGCCAAAAGAAACCTGCTTGAAGAACACGAGCTGCTGTCTTTTCTCCACCATAATATCGTCCATAAGCCATTGAGTGGCAATCTCGCAAGATTCCCCCCATTTCACTGTAAGGAATACATCTCCTGATGATTTGGTCAGCTCCCTGGCGAAAAAGAAACGGCTCATCCCACATATACTACTTTACTTCATGTAGAAACTTCTTCCATTGAGCATAAGATAAGTCGGGAGGCATGATGTTACTCACAAGGTAGTTCACAATGTCTGCAAACCACGGCTCTTCTTCTTACACTCCAAATAGCTGCTCGTCGGGAAAAGACTCATTTATCAATATCTTATCCAATGAAGTAGCATTCGGATTCTCTAAACGCGAGAGATGATCAGCAACTTGATTTTTAGTTCCTTTTCTGTCCTTGATCTCTTGTTCAAATTCTTGGAGCAAAAGAACCCAAAGAATCAATCTAGGCTTCAAGTCCTTCTTCGAGATGAGATATCGAATTGCAGCGTGATCAGTGAAAACTGTCGCCTTAGTCCCAAGTAGATAAGATCGAAATTTCTCAAAACCATAGACAATAGCCAAAAGTTCTTTCTCTGTAGTAGTATAATTCAGTTGAGCACCGTTGAGGGTCTTACTTGCGTAGTAGACTACATGAAATATGTTGTTCTTCCTCTGCCCTAGAACTGCTCCAACTACATAATCACTTGCATCACACATCATCTCAAAAGGTTCATTCCAATCAGGTGCAGTTATGACCGGTTCCGAGATTAGACTCTTCTTCAATGTCTCAAAAGCCGCAAGGCACTCGTCATCAAACTTGAAAGGGACATCTTTCTCTAACAGACTGTACAAAGGCTTTGAAATTTTTGAGAAGTCTTTGATGAAACACCTGTAGAAACCCGCGTGACCAAGAAAACTGTGAATTCCCTTGACAGATTTAGGTGGGGGAAGGCTCTCAATGACCCCCACCTTGGCCTTATCCACCTCAAGACCCTTACTAGAAACCTTGTGCCTGAGAATTATGCCTTGACGCACCATAAAGGGACATTTCTCCCAATTGAGAACCAAATTGGTCTTAATGCACCTCTTGAGAACGTGTCCAAGATTTTGCAAGCATTCATCAAAAGAATCACCAAAGACTGAGAAGTCGTCCATAAACACTTCCACATTCTGGCCAATCATGTCAGAAAAGATAGCCATCAAACATCGTTGAAATAAGGCTGGTGCACCACACAAACCAAAAAAAACTCGCCTAAAGGCGAATGTACCGAATGGACAAGTGAAGGCAGTTTTTTCTTAATCTTCTGGAGCGATACAAATCTGATTATAACCCGAATAACCATCTAGAAGATAATATTACTCATGATTAGCCAACATGTCAAGCATCTGATCAATGAAGGGCAATGGAAAGTGATCATTCCTAGTGGCCTTGTTTAGCTTCCTGTAGTCCATACAGACTCTCCACCCCGTGACTGTCCGTGTAGGAATAAGCTCATTCTTCTCATTTTCTACCACAGTAATACCATATTTCTTTGGTACACATTGAACTGGGCTTATCCATGAACTGTTAAAGATAGGATAAATGATCCCTGCATCTAGCCACTTTAGAATTTCCTTCTTTATTACTTCTTTCATGATTGATTTAAGTTTTCTTTGCTGCTCGACTGTAGGCTTGCTACCTTCTTCTAGTAGAATTTTATGCATATAGTAAGAAGGGCTGATTCCCTTGATATATGTTATAGTCCATCCAATTGCCGATTTGAACTCTCTCAGAATTCTCAAAAGCTTTTCCTCATCGCTACCTAAAAGGTCAGATGCAATAATAACAGGCAGAATAGATGCATCACCTAAAAAAGCATACCTCAAATGTTCAGGTAAAGGCTTAAGCTCAAGAGTAGGAGCTTCCTCAATAGAAGGCTTGTGGCATTTAGGAGCTTTGCTCAATTCTTCCATTCCAAGAGATTTAAAAGGCATATCTATCTTCCTCTTCCAGGAAGACGCATTCACATATTACAATTGCTCATCTCCTTCATCATCTTCACTGTCTGAATTTCCCAACAAGGCTTTTTCTAGGGCATCAGACCTTAGCATTTGATCAAGTTCCGATGTGACCACCAAATTGACCAACTCGACTTTTAAGCACTCCTCATTATCAATAGGAAATTTCATAGCATTGAACACATTGAAAGTCACATCCTGATCCAACACTTGCATTGTAAGCTCACCCTTCTACACATCAATCAAGGTTCGGCCAGTTGCCAAGAAGGGCCTTCCCAAGATTATGGGAATCTTCTTATCCTCCTCAAAATCAAAAATGATGAAATCAGCAGGGAAGATGAGTTTATCCACCTTGACCAAGAAATCCTCCATAATACCTCTCGGATATGTAATAGAACAGTCGGCCAACTGCAAGGTCATGTAAGTTGGTTTGGGATTTGTTAGTCCCTAACAATGCAACAAGAATTATAGAAAGGGGGTTGAATGGAATTCTTGAAACTTTTTCACAAAGATATAAAATGTTCTATCTTAATAATATATAATTGTGTCAATTAATTTGCAAACTGCTAAATAATAACTTGGAATGAATCAATACACAAGTAATTAAAAACATAAGTCTTTAAAAACTTTCTGGTGGAATTGAAAGTATCTACCAGGGATATATAATATATCAAGAGAACTCTGTGTAGCAATTAGCTCACAGCTGCTTACAAATTCGAACAACTAAGATTGCAGAGAAATGCTAAGAATACAACTTACAAATGTTTCTCTCTTGGTTGCTTCGTTAGTTGTTCTATTTGCTACTTCTTGGTTTATATAACACCAAGATTACAAAGTAATAAGACAGGATAATAAAACAAAAACTATCAAGTCTAATACTATGCTACTTCATTACTCTTTTCCAGCATCTTTGAATATCTTCATAATAGCATGGAAATGGCAATGCTTCTTTATTCTCTAAAACCCAGTTGAATAGGCTTCCACATTCCATTTACATACACTCGACGCATGTGACTGTGTTGTCACTGTCAACAGATGTTTGAATTCTTTATCCGTCGGGTTCATGATCATCCGTCGGGTTCATGATCATTCGCCGGATTGCCTAGTTGATCATCCGTCGAGTGGCATTGATGTTTATCCGTCGGGTAGCAATCTGGCACTTGACTTCATTTCATTTACACATAATTACAAGACATCATCTATGTACAATTAATCAACCTATTCTGCATATCTAATTAAAGTCAACATGACTTGATTACTACTACAGAATCTAAACAATGTGTATGCAGAAATGTGCTACAGACTTATTGTTACACAAGCTACTCACTCGATGGATAATAAATCATCATCCGTCGGGACTATATTGAGTCATCCGTCGGGACTATAATCCTTATCCGTCGAGTGCTACATTTTTAACTAAGTAAAATATACCAAGGTGTTTTGTTAATGAAATCATCAAGTTCACAACATATCCACAACAATCTCCCCCAATTTATGTCTACTGGAATTGTAGCCATAAATTAAGAGAAACTTGATGATAATAAAACCCCCTAGAAATACAACTTTAAAAGAAAGTAGATAATATTGTAAAGCGCTTCAAATAACAAAATGTACAAAGTTTTGCTCACAATCATTTTCAAGGTGCTCCTCTAGCCTGAGCAGATTAAACTAATTCCTTGAAGGTCTGGATCTCTTTCCAAGCTTTCTGTTGTTTTCTTCTATCTGATTTTAGAGCTGTCTGTGGAATTCCAGTTCATCAGATTCTGAGAGATTTAGCTTTTTTGCATCTCCAAAAGAGTCTCATTGCTAGAGATGCTCAATTGATCTTCTAATCTGAAAAATCTTCTAACTCCTTTGTCATCCATGAACTCCATCAGCCAGTAGGGCCTTAGATGCACTCTTTTCCCTGTGTAAGGAATGATTAGAGTCTTTGGGAGTGCATCTTTAGCTCTAATACTCCTCAGTTCTTCAATCTTCTTTAGAACCAGTCTTCTTGCAGTTACATTGAATCCAAAGTATTTCTTGAAGGATGAATAAACCTTTATCAGTACAGCTTGGCTTTCTTGAAGGATCCTGTGAAGTGGCCATTGAATCTCCTTTCCTCCCTTGTACTTGAAAACTAACCTTTCAGGTAGATTCCTGTAGGCATCAATCCCTCTCACTTCTTCTAGTTCATTTAGATAGAGATTTAGATCAGAGAATTCCTTGTTGTCACACAAGTACATGCAATCTCCCTTGTTGACTTTGGATTGTGCTTTAGTTAGAGATTTGGATTTGAGAGGTGACAACTTCACTTTCTTGACTGCTCTTGACTTTGTTCTTTTTGGCTTGTTAAGGATTGGCAAATTGAAGTCATGAATTGGTAGACTCTCCCAATATATTGGTTCATCCTTAGGCACAATAGGTTCACCGTGAATGTTCCTGTAAGGATCCACCACCTTAATGTCTTCAAATACCACTGAGGGTTTTGATGCTTGAGTTGTAGTTGGAGTGGATTCCTTGGGAAACTGATCCTTTAATTCCTTAACAACAAAGTTCAATTTCCTTTTGCTTCTTTTGGCCAATTCCTTGTATCTTTGAGATTTCTTATTCTGTTGTGGTTCAACTTGTTTCTTTGGATCTTGAGATTCAGTGATTTCAGATAGTTGAGCAGGAATTTGTTGTGTTGGTTTCACAGCTTGTAGCTTGGCCAAGATAGCAGCTTGCTTTTTCTTTTGTTTAGACTTTTTAGCATCTAGAATAGCTTGCTTCTTTTCTTGCTTCAATCTTGCCTTTTCTTCTCTCTTTGCTTGAGCAAATTGAGGATGTCCAACCACAACATAAATTTCTTTCCCATTCCTGAAAACTTTAGCAATTCTCCTTTTTAAGGCTGAATCAGCTGGATCCTTGTAGAAGGCAATTGACCTTGACAACAGTTTCTTCTTATCAGGCTTAGGTGTCTCATACACTGTATCCAAAGGGTTCTTTAATGATGATTTTGTATAGTTCACCCTTGGCTTCAGAATTATTTCAGCCTTTGAAGATTTGATGCAGGATGGCTGTCCCCTTTCCAGATAGTTCATGCTCATTTCATTCACAGAGATTTGCCTGACTTGAGAGTGATGAATGGCTAACTTTTATGGCTTTTTACTAGCCCAAACTTCTTCTAAATGTCCTCATCAATCTTCTCTCAGTTGATTGGCTTCAACTGCTCCTTTTCAGTTGCTCTTAAATTGGCTGCTGCTTCATTTATCAGATAATGTTGTCTGTTACTGGTGGCTTGGTGAAAGCAATTGTAGGAATAATTACTTTACTGATTTGAATGTGTGTGAAGCTTCTCCCCCTCACTTGGTCCTTTCTCCCCTTTTTGTTATCATCAAGTTGAGTAGATGATGAGGTTTGTGCAGCCACTAGTTTCTTAAGCAAGTCTTTCTGTTGAGCTTGATGTAGATGAATTGCTGTAAGAGATGCTTCCATAGCTGTCATCTTTGTATCCAAGGCATCTATCTTTGTGGCAAGATCAAAATTTTTCCTGAGCTGTCTCTTAATATCAAGCATTGTAGCATCTGGAAGCTTAGAGTCCATCTTATCAGAAATAGCCTTTTTCATTTCATCAATATCACCCTTGATGGTGTTGACATCTCTAGCATGTTGAAAGCCTTGAATCTGTTGTAGTTGCAGAGAAGCAAGATGTGCTTGAAGGAGCTTCTTGGTGTTAGCATTTGTAGTGGTTTGAAGAGCAGAATTTATCTGATTTATGAGTTGGATCAGGGTTGTCTTGAAGTAGTGATCATCACAATGTTTTAAAAATGCCCATGATGGCATTCCTGATCTTGAACTGGAACCTACTTCTCCCCCTATGTCCAATGGCTCTTCTTCACTATCTCCACCTTCATCTCCAAAGAAATCTGCTGAACCACCGGTCTCATAATCAACATCACCAGCTGTAGAGGGCAAAGCTGTGATGGCATCTTTAGCTCTTAGCATTGACTGAGTGGTATGCACCAAATTGAGCATCCTTTCTGTATTGTCATTTCCCTGTTCAACTAGAAGTTAATAAGCTGGAACAGGGTGAGTAAATGCCTCAGCATCAAGGGAGGTGGAATCTATAACATCTTGAGGTTGCTGAGATAGTCCCTCCATGTCTGCATCCCGGACATTCATTAACTCACTAGCAATGACATCCATCCTTATAGCTCATGTACCTGTATTTCTCTCTTGTTCTTTCTTTTGTTGCATCAGGGTCTCACCCTGGCTCCCCACTCTCACACCCTCTCCTTCACTATCTAAGATGGAACTCCTCTCACTCTCTTTTTCCAATCCTGAAGAAATGGATTGCATATTTTCACTCTTCTCCTATCCTTTTTCCTGGGAGCAACCCAGACCCTCACTCATAACACTCTCTTCCCTCAATCATAAGAGTGATTGTACAAACACTAAGTCTTCTATACTAGAGATGATAGATGAAATTTGAAGTTGTGCAGAGACACCCGACAGATGAGGAATATCCATCATGTTAGCAGTTTGACTATCCGACGGATAAATGCTGTTAAGCTTATCCGTCGAGATACAATCACTACTAGACGGATGAGCAATATCCATCGAGAGAGTAGAAATGAATGAACTTGGAATCGAAACTATTGTGGACTCTATGCTGATTGATGAGATTTTGGGCACAGATGTTTCAACAGTTCCTGAAAGAATTGGCAAGTGAGCCAACAAATCATCCAAAAGATGATGCTCACTTGCACTAGATTTTGGCTTCCCCAACAAAGTTAAAGAAGGGGAATCAGGAATTAATGTGTTGATCATATCCACATCCAGAGAGTTTATGGGATAATTTGGTATTTGAGGTGCTTCTATAACTAATGATTTTGGTCGTGACTCCATATTTATTGGAGCCACATCAACCTGAATTTGTGAAGGTGCAGTGACTGTGTCTTTAGCACCAGTTTGCACAGTGTGTGAACACTGTGCATCCCCAATGGTTTTTGATTTCTTCTTTCTGGCATAAGTTTGGGGTGAGCTAGTGTCTCTTACCCTTTTGGCATGTGCTCTCTGCTGAGAGCTTTGTTCAATAGCCATATCCTTTTGGGAGGATGCAGCTAGCAATGAGCTTTTATCCCTTTTAAGCACTGCAGTTTGTTGGGAAACTGCAATGTAGCTAGGCTGGGAACCAATCAACTCTCCATCCTTATCCTTAGGGTTTCTTTGATGTTCATCCTGTCCCTCACCTACCTTACCCACCTTCACACTCCCCTCTTTAGTTTTGGTGGATTTTGCAACTGGCATCTTTTGAGAGATATCAAAGGGAGCTTTCTTTAACTTGGATTTAGAAATTTTGGATTTGGCAGCTTGGGTAGGCAACTGTTGGGTCATTGACACAGTTGCCATAGCTACACTAGAATTCAAAAAAATCTGTGAGGTTGGAATAGTAGAGATAGATGAACTTACTTCACTTACCTGAGGTGCTTCCATTATAGGGAAGTAGAAGAGTGGCACCTCTCTATGATGATTTGCCCTGTTTAAATATGCAATAATTCTTCTCTCTTGAACCCAACAATCTAATTTATTGTTTGGGTTCTCAAGCACAATTTTCCTCAGAGAGGTGGTTAGCTAACATCATGAAAAATCTATCATAGCAAACATTCTTACCCCTCTTGTTTAACTCCCCTAATTTAAACCCCAACTCAAACAAAACAAGATCACTAAAATTAAAGAACTTATATGTAACTAGCATGTTAAGCATTGATATATTGACAGAATCGAAATTACTGATTTTACTAGGATAGACCTTGGTAACTACATCACACATGAAACTCCATTCTTTCCTAAGACCCAACCTCCTAATATCACTTAACTTAGAAGTAGAGAGTGCATAGTTCATAAAATTAAGCATATTAACAATATCAGTATCTGTGTGTGGTGAGGTCACAGTATTATCAGGAATTTTATAACATGCTTTAATAACATCAGTATTGATACAGAATTCCTTACCTTTAAGGGTGAGTGTGATGGTCTTATCAGTAGAGTTGTATGTAGCAGTAGTCCACATCTCTTCAACAACCTCACAAAAGATGGTGGGTGATTCTAGCATTGCATAGCTGAGTTTGCAGTTCTTCACAAAATCTATCATTTTGTGGTAGTCACTTGAATGTTGAATCCCCTTGTTTACTAGAGCCGTGAAATTGTTCTTCTCATAGATGTATCCAGTTTGTGACATGATCTTGACTACTGGTGCCATTGTTAGAGAGTGGAAATTACAGAGATAGAGATGATAATTGCTTTTGAGAAAGAGAGAATTTAGAGCAGATAATTTGAGAATGATAAAAGAAAAGCAATGGAAATGAAATAAGCTTTTATACTATCTCAAAAATAACTGTCAAAAATAATAAAGTAAAATAAAGTAACTGATGAAAATTGCCCAAAATAGTCGTTTAAAAATAAACTGTAAAAATTCCTTCAATTATCCGTCGTGTTATACTTATAAACTGTAAGTATACTCGATGGATAATGTTCAGAGAATTAACGGCTAAGATTCAGACAATTCGACGAATGAGGATAAATCAGTTATCCGTTGAGTTATAAAAAATTCCAGAAAAGTAATTGATTTTATTAATAAAATGTATACCGACGGATGATCAAACTCGATTGATAGTCATGATCCATCGAGATGTAAATTTTGACTTAGCTAAAATTTCAACCAAGACTGTAAAACCAATTAAATTTTTGGATACATTACAACTTGCAAGTTATCTGAAAAGATTTAAGAATAATTAAGCATACCTAAGTCACTTACCAACCTTGAGAAGGTGGATTCATCCAGTGGCTTGGTAAATATATCTGCAAGCTGCTTTTCACTTGGAACAAAATGTAGTTCCACAGTACCATTCATTACATGTTCCCTTATGAAGTGTGTTGTGCATATTTTGTGTACTTGATGATTTCATAAACAAAACATCTAAGTAGATTTTACTTAGTGAAATTATGTAGCACTCGACGGATAAGAATTATAGTCCCGACGGATAACTCATTAAAGTCCCGACGGATGATTAACTTATTATCCATCGAGTGAGTAGCTTATGTAATAATAAGTTTGTAGCACAGTTATGTATGCACCTTTGTATAGAATCTGTAGTAGCAAATAAGTCATGTTGACTTTAACTAGATATGCAGAATAGGTTAATTAATTGTACATAAATGATGTCTTGTAATTCTGCATAAGTGAAATAAAGTCAAGTGCCAAAATAGCTACGGATGGATGATTAACAAAGCCATCGACGGATGATCAAATGACTATCAACGGATGTTTAATATAGCAGTCGACGGATGATCAATTAAACCATCAACGGATGTTCTGAAAGTCGATGGATGATCATATGAAGAATTCAAACAGTAGTTGAACAGTGAAAGCTGACACACAGCCGTCGAGATGTATACAAACACACTGTGGAAGCCCATTAACTGGGTAATAGAGGACGAAAAGCAGCAAAGCTTAAGACTGATAGTTTTTATATTTGTTCAGTCTTTTTGACTTTATAATCTTGGTATTATATAAACCAAGAGTGTAGCAAATAGAAAAATAACTGAGATAGCTGAGAAACACAAAAACAGAGAAATCTTTGTAAGCAGAATCATTAGCATTTCCTGTATTCTCAGCAGTTTCATTTGTAAGCAGCTGTGAGCATTCCTGCATACTCTCGACATATTATATATATCTCTGGTGGAATTGTTTAAATCCACCAGAAAGTTTTTAAAGACTCTTGTTTTTAATTACTTATGTTTTGATTCAATTAAGTTTCTATTCCGCATTGTGCTAATCAAAACATTATATCTATATTCGAGTTGAACATTTTTATTTTGAGAAAAAGGTTCAAGAATTTCATTCAACCCCCCTTCTGTAATTCTTGCTATATTGTTAAGGGACTAACAATTGGTATCAGAGCAAGCTCTTAATCTACAAAGAGTTTAAAGATCAAAACAATTCAGCAAGATGAACAAGAAAGATGTTGGAGTCAAGATTCCTTTTCTTGATAAAGATAATTACCATCATTGGAAGGTAAAGATGTATCTTCATATGCTTTCTCAAGATGAGGCCTATGTGGACTGCATAGAAAGAGGCCTTCATGTTCCAATAAGAGCTGCAACAGGAAACGAGTCATCTGTTCCAAAGCCAAGGCATGAATGGTCTGATCCTGACATTGAACAAGTCAGGAAAGATAAAAAGGCCATGAACATTTTGTTCAATGGTGTTGATGCAGACATGTTTGATAACATTATCAACTGCAAAACTGCCAAGGAAGTTTGGGACACAATACAGATAATTTGTGATGGCACTGAGCAAGTAAGAGAAAATAAAATGCAGCTCCTGATTCAGCAATATGAGCATTTTCACAATGAAGAAAGTGAGTCACTCACTGACATTTTTAGTAGATTCCAAAAACTACTAAATGCTCTTAAGTTGCATGGAAGAGTCTATCAGACTAAAGACTCCAATCTGAAATTTCTCAGATCTCTTCCAAAGGAATGGAAACCAATGATAGTCTTACTGAAAAACTCACAAAATTATAAGGAGTTTACTTTGGAGAGACTGTATGGCATTCTGAAGACCTATGAGCTTGAAATAGAGCAGGATGAAAGAATGGAGAGAGGAAAGAAGAAAGGAGGATCTATTGCACTAGTTGCTGATCTGGAAAAGGGGAAGGAAGTGAAAATGGAAGCTGTAGAATCAACTTCAAAGGTCTGTGAGAATAAGGGTAAGGGGCTTGCAGCAGAAAGTGAAGACTCATTGAGCCAAGATGACATGGAGGACATTGATGAGCACCTAGCATTTCTTTCCAGAAGATTTGCCAAGCTCAAGTTCAAAAAGAACTTTGGAGCAGCCAAGCCAAATAGAAACATGGTGGATAAGTCAAAATTCAAATGTTTCAAATGTGGCTTGGCAGGGCATTTTGCAAATGAGTGTAGAAAGTCAGATTCTAGTTAGAAAAGGTTTGAGTCTGTGGATTATAAGCAAAAATACTTTGATCTACTCAAACAAAAGGAAAGGGCTTTTATTACACAAGAGAATGATTGGGCAGCAGATGGTTTGGATGAAGATGAAGATGTCAGCTATGTCAATCTAGCCCTACTGGCCAAGTCTGATGAAACAGAGACAAGTTCCTCAAGCAATCAGGCAATCACTACAAACCTTGCACATTTATCTAAAGCTGAGTGTAATGATGCCATAAATGACATGTCTACAGAATTGTATCATTTGTGTGTTACACTTAAGTCTCTCACTAAAGAAAATGCTAAAATCAAATAAAACAAATTGTTTTTAAGTGAGAGGAATAATGTGCTTGAGTCTCAGTTTGTTGAGTTTGAGAAACTAAAAATTGAGTGTAAGATTGCCAAGGAGGAATTAATTGAGTCCTTGAAAAAGGAAGAAATTTTGAAGAAGCAGCTCGAGCGTGAACAAGAGGTGATTAAAGCATGGAAAACATCCAGGGATGTTCATGCTCAAATCACCAAAGTTCAAGGAATTGAGTCTTTTTGTGATGAAGCCTGGAAGAAGAATAAAGAGAAACTAGAACCTATTTTGGTAGATGGGTTGTTGACAGATGTAGACTCGATGGATGATGAGGACTGTCAAACAGTTAAGTGACAGACTTGAGAAAATTGAGGTAAAAATAGAGACTAAAAGGAAAAATAATAGGAATGGTAAAGTAGGGATTAACAAACACAATAACTACACACCTGATAAATATGCTCCTAGAAAAATCTGTGTCAAGTGTGGTAGTATAAATTATTTGTCTGTTAATTGCAAATTTGCCATGCCTACTCCCATGTCTGTTCAGTCTCAATTTCCCAACATAAATGCCATGCCTCCCATGCCTGTTAATGCTATGCCTACACAGAATATGAATGCACAGTTTGCTAATATGCCATTTGCACCTAATCCATATTATGTTGCATACAATATGCCTCAAATGCCATTTAGCATGCCTTACTGGAATAACATGTTTGCACCAAGCATGTCATTTCCTGTTAGCCATAATATGCATGATAATTCTATTGCATTAAATGGTTTCAAAGGCCCAACCCAAATGACTAAGGAAGAATCTGAAATTCCTAAGTCAAATGAGTTAAGACCTAAGAAACAGAAGAAGAAAGCTAACAAGGCAGGACTCAAGGAAACTTAGATTTCAGATGTGCACCTTTTTACATATCTTATTTTGCGTACTATTAACAAGTGTTATCGTACTAGCTTTTGGATGTTTATTTATCATCCTAGACTAAGTAACTGTTCTTTGGAGTATGTGGAGTATGTGGAGTTGGTGAATTGTGTGAAACCGCAGTATTTGGTGGGGGTTTGTGAAAACTGATATGGAGTTTGGTTGAAATTGTTTATTTGGTTGACTTGGATCAAAAACAGATTTTATGGCATGTTGAATTTACAAACCATTCCTGTCAATTTTTTTTTTGAAAAATATGTTACATTAGGTACTAAAAATGTTACAAAGAAATTGGTATAATATAAAACATTACTGTTACAATATGCATCAAAGGTAACATTAAAGTATGTCTATAGTATCACATTATGTATGTTACCTTTGCAAACAAATAGGGCCCCGAAATGGGGCCCACCAGTGGGCCCTACATGTGGGCCCCATTTTTTTTTGAAAATTCTGAGTCCAAAGGTAACATACATATTGTGATACTATAGACATAGATTAATGTTACCTTTGACAGCTATTGTAACATAAAAGTGAATGTTACAGCAGGGCAAAAGTAATGTTACCTTAGGGGCCAAAGGTAACTCGAAAAAAAAGCAACTTAATTTTTATGTTACCTTAGGCCTTTTTCTGGCTGTGGTAACACTTTTTTGGGCCTGTTGTAACATTTTCTTGGTGTTGCTGTAGGCCATTTATGGTATAGTGAGAAAGCTAACAAGGCAGGACCCAAGGAAACTTGGGTACCAAAATCAACTTGATTTGATTTTGATGTGTGCAGGGAAACAGAAGGAATCTTTGTACTTGGATAGTGGTTGTTCAAGACACATGACTGGTGATTCTACCCTGCTCACAGAGTTTAAGGAGAGAGCTGGCCCAAGTATTACTTTTGGAGATGATAGCAAGGGTTATACTGTGGGATATGGCTTGATTTCAAAGGATAATGTCATCATTAAAGAGGTTGCCTTAGTGGATGGTCTCAAACACAATCTGTTGAGTATCAGCCAGCTTTGTGATAAAGGCAACTCAGTAACCTTCAATAAAGAAGCCTGTGTTATGACTAATAATCAAAACAACAAAGTGGTTCTCACTGGTGTGAGAAGAGGAAATGAGTACCTAGCTGACTTCAACTCAACTAAAGCAGAATCTGTAACTTGTCTTCTTAGTAAAGCAAGTCAAGATGAAAGTTGGCTATGGCACAAGAAGCTATCCCATTTAAACTTCAAGACCATGAATGAGCTGGTAAAGAAAGAACTAGTAAGTGGCATTCCTCTAGTGGAGTTTACAAAGGATGGACTATGTGATGCCTGCCAAAAAGGGAAGCAGATCAAAGCATCATTCAGGAAGAAACTTGATTCGGCAATTGAAGAGCCTTTGCAATTGCTTCACATGGATTTGTTTGGACCAGTCAATGTATTTTCAATTTCGAAGAAAAGATTTTGCCTAGTAATTGTAGATGATTTCTCAAAGTTCTCTTGGACATATTTCCTAAAGTCCAAAGATGAGGCTAGTGAAATCATCATCAATCATATAAGGCAAGTTAACAATCATCCTGATTTCAAAGTTAGAAGAATCAGGAGTGACAATGGAACTGAGTTCAAGAACTATGTCATGAGAGCATTTTGTGAGGAAAATGGAATCTTACATGAGTTCTCAGCAGCAAGGACTCCACAACAGAATGGAGTAGTGGAAAGGAAGAACATATCACTTATTGAATGTAATAACCCCAACTTTTGGAAAATTTTTGAAACCCTTATGAATAGTGTTTTTACTGAATGAGAAAACTTTTCATGCCACACTAGGTAGGGGTTCTTTTATGGATATTCTGAGATTTTATTGGCACTCTATATGACATATAAGTGTATGTAAAGATCGTCAGAATCAAATTCCGAACACTTTGATTTTTCCCGGAAATCCACTAGATACGGAAAGAATTGAGTATAAGGTAACAGGATAAAAAGGATTTAAATTAAAGGATTATAAGAGAGGATCATAAAAGGAATATAATGTATTGAGAAAGGTTAAGGAAACCCAAGTAATAAGATCCCGGGTATGATCCCTCAAACGATAAACGAAAATGAAAGTTAAGCGAACCGTATAACAGATCAGCGGTCATTAGGCAAACAATTAGAAAGTTAATCAAGGAGGTTAGGGATGATGAGGTCATCCAACCAATAAGAAGAGGGCAAGTAAGGGATGATGACAGCATAAGCATGACATAAGCATGACATAAGGGGAAGGAGATGTGGTTGATTTAAAACCACACAAAGTCAAGGTTAGAAAGGTAATTACCCAAAAACAAAACAAAAACAACCAAGCTAGCCAAAACAAATCAAAGCAAACACAAAATTATTTCATTCCTTCAACATTGCTCTCGGCTTTTTCTTCTTTTCAAAGGAAGAAAAATCAAAAATCAAGTTCCAAGCATTGTTAAATCACAAGGTAATTATCTAAGGTTCCTTGTACATAGATATGGATATCCTATAAGTTTAAGCTTCTAATTCCCTCACAATATCTTCCAATAAATCAAGGAAGAAGATGGTGAATAGTAAGCTTCAAGAAATAACTTTGGTTTTCTTGATTTTTTATGAAAGTTCAAGGTAGCTTAAGCATAGATCAAGGCTTCCATGGGCATTCCAAGGATCTTTCATTGATTAAAAGCTTCAAGGAAGGTATAACATCTCCAAACCCTAGCTTTACTTTGTATATTAGGATGATTTTGATAGTTATGGTAAAGAGTAGCTTGATGCTTGTTGGTTTAGAGTTTGGGTTGGAATGGTAGTGAATTGAAGGTTGAAATCTTATGGTTTGGTTAAAGGACTTAAATATAGTTTAAATTCAAGTTTAAGAATAAGTATAAATTGTTAATGTTGAGTTGATTGGGGCTGTTATGATGTAGTGAGGATGGATTTTGGTTGTATGGATGGATTGGGATTGATTGGTGGTAGAATTGGAATGATATAAAATTGGGAAATCGCGTAAACATAGCCGTCATAATGTCCGATTTACTTTAGACTGCTTTTGTTCATAACATTAGGACCCGAGAACTCCCTGCTAGGTTTTGACCATTGCCATGTTTAGATAGTTCATGTTACGAGCTTCGTTTTGATATGTGGTTCGTTTGATTCCGATGTACGGTTTAGGAGAAACGGCCGTTTTAAGTAACGGCGTTTCGCGACCGAACCATTACCCCTCGCCTTACTTTGAAACCTTGGTTAAGGACCTTAAATGACTAATTGGGGTATGAAACAATTATGTTAAGTGGATTAGACAGTTGGTAAGGTACTCGCGAAAGAATCGCCTTAAAACTCTTAATGGTTAATTTATTAAAAATGGTGGAGCCGAGAGTACTCGAGCGACTTAAGTAAATCGCTAAGCACGAAAGCGAACGTTAGGACTCTAAATGGTTAAAGTCTAGTTTCTTAAGCAACCGGGGTTTAATTCCGACTTATGTTATTGTTCATAGGTTATTGGATCCACTCTAAGCTTAAGTCTATCCGGGAGCACTCAGACAAGTAATCTACCCGTTATACTGTTGTTGTGATGTATATATGTATATGCATTATCTTGTGATAGATGCATGTTGGTTAATTAGCAAATTTTGCGATATATTGAAGCATGCTGATATGGTATATATATGCATGTCTGTTTCGTAATCTTGACATATATCTGTTGATTCAGTTGATAATACCTATGCTAGAGATAAGAGGTATTTGCATATACCCTTAGTATAGGGGACCCAAAGGTGAACTTTTTTCTAAAACCGGGAGTCGATGCTCCCGAGTATAATATATATATATTTATATATATATATGAATAGTTTTCAAAACTATGAATCAAATAAGGTTTATTCGATAACTTTATTTTATTAATGAATATTATTTTGAATATTCATTCGAGGACATATGACTCCACTTATTTTATTTATTGAATATTATTTTGAATATTCATTCGAGGGCTTATGACTCCGTTAATTTTATTTATGAATATTATTTTGAATATTCATTCGAGGACTTATGACTCCGATTTATTTACTAATTAATATTCTTTATTTTATTAAAGAATAATGTGTCGGTAATCAAACTTACTTTTGATTATTCAAATAAAGATATTACTTTCGTATAAGTATATCTTTGGTTATTTAATAGTCATTTCAAGTATAAGTTTTACAACATCTACTTCAATTATTTTTATAAAGATTATTCTTTATGGGAATATTATTTAAATAATAATATTCAGATATTTTCTAATATATTGGGACTGATTTACTTTATTAAATCAGCATTACTCCAAACACTCTTTAAAGTATTTTCGAGTCTTTAAAATGATTTTTAAAAGTTAGAGCGGATCCCAAAACTCATTTTTATATTTAAGATCCTCCTTTCGAAGGGGATTTAAATACTCGCTCAAAACCTGAGGAATCCGGCTCTGTGGTGTGTTTTATATTCGCAACAAGGTTGCTGTCTTGATAAAAGAATTTTGATTACTTACCCAAAACTCGGGAAGTAAAATTCTTGGAACAAGTTAATCCATTAACAAGTATCGCCTGGGAAATATCGTTGAGTTGTCCTTTCCAACTAGATACGACTTCTTGGTGGAGCCGTATCAACAAGTTTCTACTTAGGGAAAGTGGGGACGAGCTTTACGTTTCAGAGTCATGGACTTCATCTGAACTAGGAGTGGCGTAAGTGGTCGAGTAGCGCCGGCCCAGCCTTATTATATTGGCCCAAATGGCCCGGAAGTTCTTCTAAGACGGTCCATTCCTTAGGAGTACAGTGTTCGGTTGACAAGTAAATCCGACAGGTTCTCCTCTACATGTAGAAAATGGTGGGGTTGCACTACTACGACTGATCATCGTAAGTGGTCTTCCTGGCACGGTAAACTCCCGTAATGAGTTCATCATCCAATTGGATATTTCTGCAACACTACCCAGAGCACTTCGATAGAAAGGCTACGGTTGGGCGATTGTTGAGTGTTGGCAGGGTCAAGTTTTCAAAATGATGTTTGCATCAAATGAAGTATCTCATAACTTTATTTTATTTTGATGATATTTTAAAGATTTAATCTATTCAAATCTTGTCTTGTAGTCTCATCTATGTGATGAACTGTTGAAAGCTCATTATAACTTGAACGGTGGTAGTTCAAGCAGTATTTGGAAAAGATATAAGTATATTGGAGTATCTTGTAACTTCATCTTTTAAACTTATATCTAGTAAATGATTATCTTAGGCATAACAAAGATTTTCAGAAAAACGTTGAGACAAGGTTAGATATATGAGATCACCTTGCAACGATATTTTTATACAGTTATAAACTGGAACTCTGTGTATATTATACATGTCAGAGGATTTCAAAGATTGTGAAAAGTATATATATATATATGTATATATATACTGAATATTTTGCGACTTGGTCGCGTTAAGATATCAGCTTGGCTCATTTCTTTTGACCAAGACTTTCATGAGTACTATGAGTATGCTCTTATATTGTTAATTATTATACATATTATTTCGGTGGGCTTGTTGCTCACCCTTGCTTTCTTCTTTCATCACACAACATCAAATAGACAAGATGAACAGGACCAAGCTCCCAATTCACGAGCGGATAGGAAACGTTCTGCAGTTTCCTGTAGGCGTTGATGTCGCTGTAGCCGAGGTAGTAACTATCAATAGGCTAGGTTTTCAACTGTTGATGTACCAGACTTATGTATCTTTACCAATTGTAATAATGGCAAAGAAATGTAAATTTATTCAGAAACCCTTTTAAGGTGTATTGACATATAATTGTGGAATAAAACGACTTGTGATTATTTTTGGATAATCATCTCTGAGACTATAACTTGTGGTGTGTGTGTTTATTGTGGGTTCAGAGTACAGAGTAGTTGATTATTTATTAAGATTGGGTGTTATTAAGGGAAATGGAACTCGTGACAACCCGGATCCCCGACCCCGGATTTGGGGGTGTTACAGAAATGGTATCAGAGCTAAGCGTTATAAACTCTCAGAGATGATGTGACGTTAAGATAATAAGTTCACTAAGATAATAAGAACTCTTGCCAAGTTCATAGTCGGGCTACCTAACGTAGTACTGACAGTTAAAACCCTTATGGGAACCCTTATAAATATCGTGATAAAAGCGTAGTTCGTTATCGTAGATGGTAGCAGGACTCCGAACCCTGAGGTTGAGGAGCAACAACGCGATGATGTTTTATTACTTATTGGAGATCAGATTATGGATCCGATAAAGCGTCCTAACGCGGGATCGGATGATGTTCATATTGAGGATGTAGCGGTTGAGGATGTTGTCCTAGAAGGGATTGTTTCTAAGGAGGATCCCGTGGGGAATCCTGAAAAGAATGAATAAAGGATCACTGATGAATTAATGACCATGGTTAGGTCGACTACCAGAGGTAGGATTGGTCGGTCACTACCGGAGGTTCGTTCAAGTTTGTAAAGATAGTAGCCCCCTTTAACGCGGCTTACTCGTAAGACTGAGAAGTTCGAATGGACAGAGAAATGCGAGAACAGCTTTCAAGAACTGAAGCAAAGGTTGGTGACGGCACCTATGTTGGCGTTGCCGGATGGAAAAGAAGATTTTGTGATGTGTAGTGATGCTTCGCATAAGGAATTAGGGTGCTTCTTATACAGCACAGCAAGGTAATCGCGTACGCGTCAAGACAATTAAGGGAATTTAAAATTCGATATCCCCACCCATGAGCTTGGGCTCATGGCAATAGTTTTGCCCTAAAGATTTGAGGCACTACTTGTATGGAGAGAAGTGCGAGATTCACAAACCATAGGAGCTCTAGTACATTTTTACGTAGAAAGAGCTCAACATACGCCAGAGGAGGCGGTTAGAGCTAATCAAGAATTATGATTGGGAGATTCTTTATCATTCGGGGAAAACCAATATGGTGGCTAATGCCCTTAGTAAAAAGGAGAGACTCAAGATGATAATATCTTTTGGAGAGTTTATAAGAGGTTTTGAGAAAATGGAAATAGAAGTGAAGGTAACCGGAGCCGATACCGAAAAGCTGTTTGAGATTGCAATACAGTTCAAATTATTGGAAAAGAACAGATTGTGCCAGAAAAAGTGATGAATGAAGGCAGAGAGCCAACAAATAGATAAGAGATTAATACCGAGAAAGATGATAAGGGAATAATGAGGTATTCCTACTGAATTTGGGTTCCAAATGTTCAAGAGCTTAAAGATGAGATCTTAGATGAAAGCTAGTTTGAGGAATAAGATTTAGAGCAAACCCTGAACGTGATAGTCAGGGAGGTCGCCATCAAGATCGAAGGAACCCATAACATGATGAAGTGGAAAATGAGGATTTATAATATGTAGGAGGACCCCGATTATAGGGAGGAGGAGGGAATGTTTAGACTAAGGAAACAAAAGTCGAGTAAGGAAAGGAGACCCGAGACGGTACTCCTATACGAAAATTTATGGACCTTTCTAGACAGAACTTAGACTATTATCCCCAACCACCACCCTGAGGAAACAATGCGATGAGAAAATCTTTCCGAACCTTTAAGTCGCTAAGCTCTCAGAGTTCCAAGGAACAAGTTGACCCAGTCAAGGCAAGAGCCTGGCTAAAGGAAATAGAGGAATCAATTGAGATTCTAAATGATTGATGAAGTGCAAAAGACTATTTTTCCACTTACCTTCCTAAGAGAGAGGCCACCCGCTGGTGAAAGGCCAAGGAAGGCACGGAGCAAGAGATTATAATAAACTGATTTAAGTTCAGTCAATTATTTTCAGGAAAGTACTTCCCAAGGTTATGGAGATAGTGTAAAAGCTTTAGAGCCAGAACAAAGGCAGACGAGTATGATGAATTATGAATCTAAGTTGTAAAAGTTATCAAGATTCGTTCTGAGGACACGAATCCAGAATGACGGGATGTTTGAAATTAATGTTTATGTTGTGTTGGTTCATGAAATAACGATAAGAGAAAGGAAAATAAAAAGAAACTGAAGTGGAAAGGAATATAAAGGCAATAGAGTTTGAGGTATGATAAGGGAGTTGGGTATGAGGATACCCTAAAGACTCGTAGCAATAGAAATAGAAAAGTATGTAATCGTCAGGATGAGGGTGATTCACCATGAGTTAAATTGATGGTTGAAGGCATAAGAGATACATATATTTTATCCCCTGTAAGTTGGGAGGATTTGAGGAAACCTTGAGATAGTTCGAAGGATAAATATTGAGACGCGAATAGACTGAGGAGACAAGTAAGAAATTAGGAAAATTGGATGAAGGAAGTGACCTTCAAGAATGTGAAGTGTAAGACCGGTGGCTTGATACCCAGGAAGGGAGACGCCAGGTATGAGAGATATTCCAACATTGAGATGACTGTTGAGATAAACAACAAAAGTAAATACGGAATTATTAAGAAGAAGTTCACGTTGAACACGACCAATATCTTCCAGAAGATCCTTGTTATCGTTACCAAATCAAGCAAGAAAAGTAGATAACCGTAGTTATCTTTTGGAGGCCATATTGATTGACCTCATTTTGAATACAGATGTTATTGTGAAATTAGGCATATACTATCGAGGTGGGAATGATTGAATAAGACACCCTTATCAGGGATATATGACTTGATTTATCCATGGAAGGATGCATGTACCTTTTTAAAGGTGGAATTAAGGATAGAACATCGGTAACTTAAAACGAATCCTAGGGGAATGCATAAAGGTTGGCATTTCACCCTTAATAGGGATAGTATGAGTTTTGACAGTATGAATTGGAAAGGATTAAGGTAATAACAACCTTTAAGAATCAGTGGAGAAATTTTTTTTCAGAAGTATATAGACAATGATTCTGGTATTAATAAATGGTATCTTGATATGCCCTGTATCTAGGGAATACAGGAGGAACGATTCCAGGATAACCTTAGAGGTTTTACAAGGAGAAAGGTAATATTCAAAATTCTCAAGAATAGAAATATTGATAAAGGAAATGTGACGTAATTATAATGATGCCAAGTGGGGCACGTGTTAAACCACGAGAAAGTATGGATCGAATCAGTAATGGTCGATATTGTTCAGGGCAATTAGGACTTAAGATAAAAGATGTTCTAAGTATGATTGAGAGTCAGTCGTGACAGTGATTAACCTCTAAAGACTGAGGCAATAACTTATGGAAAAATGGTGATATTTTTTTTACTCATCTGATTTTAAGGAAAACATCTTCATATAAGCTGTGATTGAAATGAGGTAGAAAATTATTTGGAGGTGGTTAAAATGACATTGACTGTAAGGAAATTTTACTATCAGGAAAGGCAAAAGAGGTGGCCGACACTTTAAGTGTAAGAGAGCAATTATAGGCGCTCGTGCCAGAGGAATACAGTGATAATGGCTGAAGCCGTAAAGGTTGTATTATGGGTTGGAAGATTGACATTCCTTCTGATGACTGTGCAATACCCAACTGTAATAGTAGTTTGGTAAAGGTTTAATTAGTGTAATCGCCATGAGCGGGCTATCTATCTCAGAAGATACTATCTTGAGATAAGCCAGGACCATGTTTCAAAAAGGACTAGACGAACCCTTGAGTTAAGTCTTCTATTTAAGGCATACGATTAAGAATGGTATTAACCTGCTATCGTTGCTTTGCCTGAAACTCTTCTGCAATTTTATCTACTTCATGTCATGAGAGTACGTCAGAGTTTGGAATGTTCTTCATGAATTATGATTGGTGGTTATGTTAACTCCTTAGAAGTATTCTATATGACATGTATGGACTTCGTATGGTTAGATATTAAGATTTCATGGAAAGTGAATGACGACAGTAGGTCAGTGGTGGACCATAGTAATGCAGCAATGATTCTGTGAGTAATGAGCTGATTACAACCGTGAGAGTTGTATTGGAATGGATGTTGAGATTGAGTACCACTAATCGGGTCGTGGTAGTGTATAAGTTATCATTGATAAACTAATTAAGTAGAGTATCTACCTATTGAATATGTATTCCCTCTTATGAAAAGAGAGTCGTATTACTATATGAGGAAGGTTGCGGTGCAATCATAGAATTCTAGTAACGATGAAGTCTAGAATGAGATCCCAGATTCGATTTTCGATATCGAGGGAGTTTCAAAGGTGATTGTGTATAAGCTCGAGGAAGAGCATGGGTCCATAGAATGATGGACGGAATAGCAAAAATATTTAGGCATTTGAAATACGATGCTATAATACTTGATGTTGATATAAATACATATATGTTTTGTTCTCCTATGACAAACCTCTATAATTCAGAGGTAGATTCCAAGCCAGATATTTTATGGAAATAATTTTTTTTTTTACAAATATACAATTCTCTTCAGTTCGTTCTTTTCTCTTCTTTTCATTTCATGTAAGCTGAGAAGAACAACCCTTCCAGAAGGGGAGGTATTGCCGAATGACTATCTATCTGTGTGATAGAAGCCTAGTAGGATACCATCTATTATTTAATTGCTTGTCAAGTACTAAAGGCTGGCCACCTTCTGTACTAACTATGCAATATAACAAGTGTTCATGATCATAGTGATCTCTCAATAAATTCTTTTACTTCTATATGAAGGATTAAGCTTTCGAAGATAGAAGCAGCTGAAAAAGGAGTAGTAAAGTTGTGGTGGTATTCGCAATGGAAACACATTCGTGATACTAAGGTTGATGAGGTTATTAAAAGGTTATAGAACGCTAACGAGCAAAAGTATAACCAGTATAATATTAGGAATGGAAGGTAGTAGCGATTACGAACTGGAAAAGAATGGGTATTGAGAAGCAAAAGCTCTAATGCTAAAAGCTATAATGAGAGTCTGTGCAATAGACTTGAAAGAATTTGAAATGATCACTTAACGCGGATTGAGTTTTCTCATGATAATAGATCGTATGTCAGGTATCGAGATGTCATCTTATGAGATCTTTGAGGGAAGACAATGTCGATCCCCCTTATGTTAGGATGAAGTTGTAGAGCGCAAGATGCTCGGACCAGCAGTGGTCCAAAGGACCAAGGATATAATAGATTTAATCAGAGGACAGCTGGTAGTAGCCCAAGATGGGAACACGAAGTATGTTGATTTGACATGAAAGGACAAGGAATAGGAAGTAGGGGACCTAGTGTTGTTATAGGTATTCCCTTGGAAAGGAATGATGAGGTTCGAAAAGAAAGGGAAGCTAAGTCCATGAATTGTTGGACCCTTGGATATATTAAGACGTATTGGGAAGATAGCATATGAGCTAGCCCTACCCCCGAACATGTAGCAAGTCATAACGTGTTTCACGTATCAATATTAAGGAAGTGTAATTCGGATGCCAGATAAATAAGGGGCATATGAGCGCATAGACATGCAACCCGACGTAACCTATATAGAGCAACGAGGAAGGGTTATAGATCGAAAAGGGACAAGTGCTTAGGAGAAGGGTTGTCAAACTAGTCAGAGTTTGATGGTAGAACCACAATGTGGGAAAATTTACTCGAGAGTTAGAAAGTGCAATGTTAAGAGTGTATCCCTATTCATTTTCTATCTGATTCCGGGACGGAATCCTTTTAAGGAGGGGAGACTGTAATAACCCCAATTTTTGGAAAATTTTTGAAACCCTTATGAATAGTGTTTTTGCTGAATGAGAAAACTTTTCATGCCACACTAGGTAGGGGTTATTTTATGGATATTCTGAGATTTTATTGGCACTCTATATGACATATAAGTGTATGTAAAGATCGTTAGAATCCAATTCCGAACACTTTGATTTTTCCCGGAAATCCACTAGATACGGAAAGAATTGAGTATAAGGTAACAGGATAAAAAGGATTTAAATTAAAGGATTATAAGAGAGGATCATAAAAGGAATATAATGTATTTAGAAAGGTTAAGGAAACCCAAGTAATAAGATCCCAGGTATGATCTCTCAAACGATAAACGAAAACGAAAGTTAAGCGAACCGTATAACAGATCATCGGTCATTAGGCAAACAATTAGGAAGTTAATCAAGGAGGTTAGGGATGATGAGGTCATCCAACCAATAAGAAGAGGACAAGTAAGGGATGATGACATCATAAGCATGACATAAGGGGAAGGAGATGTGGTTGATTTAAAACCACACAAAGTCAAGGTTAGAAAGGTAATTACCCAAAAACAAAACAAAAACAACCAAGCTAGCCAAAACAAATCAAAGCAAACACAAAATTATTTCATTCCTTCAACATTGCTCTCGGCTTTTTATTCTTTTCAACGGAAGAAAAATCAAAAATCAAGTTCCAAGCATTGTTAAATCACAAGGTAATTATCTAAGGTTCCTTGTACATAGATATGGATATCCTATAAGTTTAAGCTTCTAATTCCCTCACAATCTCTTCCAATAAATCAAGGAAGAAGATGGTGAATAGTAACCTTCAAGAAATAACTTTGGTTTTCTTGATTTTTTATGAAAGTTCAAGGTAGCTTAAGCATAGATCAAGGCTTCCATGGGCATTCCAAGTATCTTTCATTGATTAAAAGCTTCAACGAAGGTATAACATCTCCAAACCCTAGCTTTATTTTGTATATTAGGATGATTTTGATAGTTATGGTAAAGAGTAGCTTGATGCTTGTTGGTTTAGAGTTTGGGTTGGAATGGTAGTGAATTGAAGGTTGAAATCTTATGGTTTGGTTAAAGGACTTAAGTATAGTTTAAATTCAAGTTTAAGAATAAGTATAAATTGTTAATGTTGAGTTGATTGGGGCTGTTATGATGTAGTGAGGATGGATTTTGGTTGTATGGATGGATTGGTATTGATTGGTGGTTGAATTGGAATGGTATAAAATTGGGAAATCGCGTAAACATAGCCGTCGTAATGTCCGATTTACTTTAGACTGCTTTTGTTCATAATATTAGGACCCGAGAACTCCCTGCTAAGTTTTGACCATTGCCATGTTTAGATAGTTCATGTTACGAGCTTCGTTTTGATATGTGGTTCGTTTGATTCCGATGTACGGTTTAGGAGAAACGGCCGTTTTAAGTAACGGCGTTTCGTGACCGAACCATTACCCCTCGCCTTACTTTGAAACCTTGGTTAAGGACCTTAAAGGACTAATTGGGGTATGAAACAATTATGTTAAGTGGATTAGGCAGTTGGTAAGGTACTCACGAAAGAATCTCCTTAAAACTCTTAATGGTTAATTTATTAAAAATGGTGGAGCCGAGAGTACTCGAGCGACTTAAGTGAATCGCTAAGCACGAAAGCGAACGTTAGGACTCTAAATGGTTAAAGTCTAGTTTCTTAAGCGACCGGGGTTTAATTCTGACTTATGTTGTTGTTCATAGGTTATCGGATCCACTCTAAGCTTAAGTCTATCCGAGAGCACTCAGGCAAGTAATCTACCCGTTATACTGTTGTTGTGATGTATATATGTATATGCATTATCTTGTGATAGATGCATGTTGGTTAATTAGCAAATTTTGCGATATATTGAAGCATGCTGATATGGTATATATATGCATGTCTGTTTCGTAATCTTGACATATATCTGTTGATTCAGTTGATAATACCTATGCTAGAGATAAGAGGTATTTGCATATACCCTTAGTATAGGGGACCCAAAGGTGAACTTTTTTCTAAAACCGGGAGTCGATGCTCCCGAGTATAATATATATATATTTATATATATATATGAATAGTTTTCAAAACTATGAATCAAATAAGGTTTATTCGATAACTTTATTTTATTAATGAATATTATTTTGAATATTCATTCGAGGACATATGACTCCACTTATTTTATTTATTGAATATTATTTTGAATATTCATTCGAGGGCTTATGACTCCGTTAATTTTATTTATGAATATTATTTTGAATATTCATTCGAGGACTTATGACTCCGATTTATTTACTAATTAATATTCTTTATTTTATTAAAGAATAATGTGTCGGTAATCAAACTTACTTTTGATTATTCAAATAAAGATATTACTTTCGTATAAGTATATCTTTGGTTATTTAATAGTCATTTCAAGTATAAGTTTTACAACATCTACTTCAATTATTTTTATAAAGATTATTCTTTATGGGAATATTATTTAAATAATAATATTCAGATATTTTCTAATATATTGGGACTGATTTACTTTATTAAATCAGCATTACTCCAAACACTCTTTAAAGTGTTTTCGAGTCTTTAAAATGATTTTTAAAAGTTATAGCGGATCCCAAAACTCATTTTTATATTTAAGATCCTCCTTTCGAAGGGGATTTAAATACTCGCCCAAAACCTGAGGGATCCGGCTCTGTGGTGTGTTTTATATTCGCAACAAGGTTGTTGTCTTGATAAAAGAATTTTGATTACTTACCCAAAACTCGGGAAGTAAAATTATTGGAACAAGTTAATCCATTAACAGGCATCGCCTGGGAAATATCGCTGAGTTTTCCTTTCCAACTAGATACGACTTCTTGGTGGAGCCGTATCAACAAGTTTCTACTTGAGGAAAGTGGGGACGAGCTTTACGTTTCAGAGTCATGGACTTCATCTGAACTAGGAGTGGCGTAAGTGGTCGAGTAGCGCCAGCCCAGCCTTATTATATTGGCCCAAATGGCCCGGAAGTTCCGCTAAGACGGTCCATTCCTTAGGAGTCCAGTGTTCGGTTGACAAGTAAATCCGACAGGTTCTCCTCTACATGTAGAAAATGGTGGGGTTGCACTACTACGATTGATCATCGTAAGTGGTCTTCCTGGCGCGGCAAACTCCCGTAATGAGTTTATCATCTAATTGGATATTTCTGCAACACTACCCAGAGCACTTCGATAGAAAGGCTACGGTTGGGCGATTGTTGAGTGTTGGCAGGGTCAAGTTTTCAAAATGATGTTTGCATCAAATGAAGTATCTCATAACTTCATTTTATTTTGATGTTATTTTAAAGATTTAATCTATTCAAATCTTTTCTTGTAGTCTCATCTATGTGATGAACTGTTGAAAGCTCATTATAACTTGAACGGTGGTAGTTCAAGCAGTATTTGGAAAAGATATAAGTATATTGGAGTATCTTGTAACTTTATCTTTTAAACTTATATCTAGTAAATGATTATCTTATGCATAACAAAGATTTTCAGAAAAACGTTGAGACAAGGTTAGATATATGAGATCACCTTGCAACAATATTTTTATATAGTTATAAACTGGAACTCTGTGTATATTATACATGTCAGAGGATTTCAAAGATTGTGAAAATTATATATATATGTATATATATACTGAATATTTTGCGACTTGGTCGCGTTAAGATATCAGCTTGGTTCATTTCTTTTGACCAAGACTTTCATGAGTACTATGAGTATGATCTTATATTGTTAAGTATTATACATATTATTTCGGTGGGCTTGTTGCTCACCCTTGCTTTTTTCTTTCATCACACAACATCAGATAGACAAGATGAACAGGACCAAGCTCCCAATTCGCAAGCGGATAGGAAACATTCCGCAGTTTCCTGTAGGCGTTGATGTCGCTGTAGCCGAGGTAGTAACTATCAATAGGCTAGGTTTTCAACTGTTGATGTACCAGACTTATGTATCTTTATCAATTATAATAATGGCAAAGAAATGTAGATTTATTCAGAAACCCTTTTAAGGTGTATTGACATATAATTGTGGAATAAAACGACTTGTGATTATTTTTGGATAATCATCTCTGAGACTATAACTTGTGGTGTGTGTGTTTATTGTGGGGTCACAGTACAGAGTAGTTGATTATTTATTAAGATTGGGTGTTATTAAGGGAAATGGAACTCGTGACAACCCGGATCCCCGACCCCGGATTTGGGGGTGTTACATTGAAGCTGCAAGGACAATACTTGAAGAATCAAAATTACCAACATATTTCTGGGCTGAAGCTGTAAACACTGCATGCTACACTCAGAACATCTCTCTGATTAATTAAGCAAGACGCATGACTCCTTATCAATTGTTCAAGAACAAGAAGCCAACTTTAAACTTTCTTCATGTCTTTGGCTGTAAATGCTATATTCTGAGAAATCAAACTGATCAAAATAGGAAGTTTGATGTTAAAGCAGATGAAGGAATTTTTGTTGGATATGCTGTTAGTAAAGCATATAGAGTCTACAATCTAAGAACCAACATTGTTGTGGAATCTATACATGTTGTGTTTGATGAAAAAAAGATTGAAGGACTGAAAGATGGAGATTACCATGAGAGCCTCAAATTCGACAATGTTGAGATGGTCAGTGATAAAAGTGATGATGAGAGTGATCAAGAAACAGTGTCTAAGGATAATGCAGACAAATCTACCACCAATGAAGCACAAAACTCAACATCCGCCGAGTTGCATAATGCTTCATCCGTCGGAAGGCAATCTGTGTTATCCGTCGGTAGACAACCTGCCTCATCCGTCGGTACTCAAAATTCACCATCCGTCGGGTTATCAAAAGGAGCAGGAAGTCAAGGAAGATCACCCATAGAAAGTACCCCTTTCTCAAATCAAAGATCCACTAACTCAGGGGGAGTTTCTAGCAATCAAAGCTCAATCACACATCAAGACAACGTTGAGGTCTCTTCATCTAGATCTAATCTACCTCAACCAAGGAAATGGACAAAAGATCACCCCTTTGAACTGATTATTGGTGATGTTTCTTCTAGAGTTCAAAAAAGGAGAGCAACTCAGGAAGAATGTCTATACAACAGCTTTATGTCAAAGGAAGAACCAAAGAAGGTAGAAGAAGCCTTGTTCTTCTTACAGGCCTTGAACTTTGGTGATTTGAGCATGAACATCTCTAGATGTTTTCCATGCCTTAATCACCTTCTGTTCTCGTTCAAGCTGCTTCTTCAAGATCTCTTCTTCCTTCAAGGACTCAGTTAATTCATCATTAGCAATTTTATACTCAATTCTTAATTTTTCAAATTCAATGAACTGAGACTCTAGCACATTATTCCTCTCACTTAAAAACAAATTGTTTTCTTTGATTTTAGCATTTTTCTTAGTAAGAGACTTAAGTGTAACACACAAATGATATAGTTCTATTGACATGTCATTTATGGAATCATTACACTCAGCTTTAGATAAATGTGCAAGGTTAGTGGTGATTACCTGATTACTTGAAGAACTTGTCTTTGTTTCATCAGACTTGGCCATTAGGGCTAGATTGACATAGCTGATATCTTTATCCTCATCCAGACCATCTGCTGCCCAGTCATTTTCTTGTGTAATAAAAGCCCTTTCCTTTTGTTTGAGCAACTCAAAGTATTTCTGTTTATAATCCACAGGCTCAAACTTCTTTTTGCTGGAATCTGACTTTCTACACTCACTGGCAAAGTGCCCTGCCAAGCCACATTTGAAACACTTGAATTTTGATTTATCCACCATGTTTCTATTTGGCTTAGCTGCTCCAAAGTTCTTCTTGAACTTGAGCTTGGCAAATCTTCTGGAAATTAATGCTAGATGTTCATCAATATCTTCCATGTCATTTTGGCTCAAAGAATCTTCATTTTCTGCTATCAGCCCCTTGCCCTTATTTTCACAGACCTTTGAAGTTGATTCAACAGCTTCCATCTTCATCTCCTTCTCTAACTCAGCAACTAGTGCAATGGACCCTCCTTTCTTCTTTCCTCTCTCCATCCTCTCATCTTGCTCTATTTCAAGCTCATAAGTCTTCAGGATGCTATACAATCTCTCCAAAGTAAACTCTTTATAATCTTGAGAGTTTCTCAATAAGACTGTCATTGGTTTCCATTCCTTTGGAAGAGATCTAAGGAACTTCAGATTGAAGTCTTTTGTCTGATAGACCCTTCCATGCAACTTCAGAGCATTTAATAGTTTTTGAAACCTACTAAAAATGTCTGTGAGAGACTCACTTTCTTCACTGTAAAAATGCTCATATTGCTGAATCAGTAGCTGCATCTTGTTTTCTCTAACTTGCTCAGTGCCATCACATATAATTTATATGGTATCCCAAACATCCTTGGCAGTTTTGCAATTGATGATGTTGTCAAACATGTCACCATCAACTCCATTGAACAGGATATTCATGGCCTTCTTATCTTTCCTGACTTGTTCAATATCAGGATCAGACCATTCATGCCTTGGCTTGGGGACAGATGGCTCATTTCCAGTTGTAGCTCTCATTGGAACATGAGGGCCTCTTTCTATGCAATCTACATAGGCCTCATCTTGAGAAAGTAAATGAAGATGCATCTTTACCTTCCAATGATGGTAATTATCTTTATCCAGAAAAGGAATCTTGACTCCAACATCCTTCTTGTTCATCTTGCTGTTTTGTTGTGATCTTTAAACTCTCTGTTTGTTAAGAGCTTGCTCTGATACCAATTATTAGTCCCTAAAAATGCAACAAGAATTACAGAATGGGGGTTGAATGGAATTCTTGAAACTTTTTCATAAAGATATAAAATATTCTATCTTAATAATATATAACTGTGTGAATTGGTTTGCAAACTGCGGAATAATAACTTGGAATGAATCAGTACACAAGTAATTAAAAATACAAGTCTTTAAAAACTTTCTGGTGGATTTGAAAGTATCCACCAGAGATATATATATATATCAAGAGAACTCTGTGTAGCAATTAGCTCACAGTTGCTTACAAATTCGAACAACTAAAATTGCAGAGAAATGCTAAGAATACAGCTTACAAATGTTTCTCTCTAGGTTGCTTCGTTAGTTGTTCTATTTGCTACTTCTTGGTTTATATAACACCAAGATTACAAAGTAATAAGATAGGATAATAAAACAAAAACTATCAAGTCTAATACTATGCTACTTCACTACTCTTTTCCAGCATCTTTGAATATCTTCATAATAGCATGGAAATGGAAATGCTTCTTTGTTCTCTAAAACCCAGTTGAATAGGCTTCCACATTCCATTTGCATACACTCGACGTATGTGACTGTGTTGTCACTATCAACAGGTGTTTGAATTCTTTATCCGTCGGGTTCATGATCATCCTTCGGGTTCATGATAATCCGTCGGGTTGCCTAGTTGATCATCTGTCGAGTGGCATTGATGTTTATCCGTCGGGTAGCAATTTGTCACGTGACTTCATTTCATTTACACAGAATTATAAGACATCATCTATGTACAATTAATCAAACTATTCTGCATATCTAATTAAAGTCAACATGACTTGATTACTACTACAAAATCTAAATAATGTGTATGCAGAAATGTGCTACAGACTTATTGTTACACAAGCTACTCACCTGATGGATAATAAATCATCATCCGTCGGGACTATATTGAGTCATCCGTCGGGACTATAATCCTTATCCGTCGAGTGCTACATTTTTCACTAAGTAAAATCTACCAAGGTATTTTGTTAATGAAATCATCAAGTTCACAACATATCCACAACAGGATCAGGTAAGTCCAATTGCTTGAAGATTGATAAAGGCATCAAAAAGATGCTAGCTCCCAAGTCACATAAGCATCTGTCAAAAAACATTTTACCAATAGTACATGGAATAGTAAAGCTTCTTGGATCTTTAAGCTTCGGTGGCAACTTCTGCTGCAGCACAACACTGCATTCCTCCGTTAGAGCGACAGTCTCTAAGTCATCAAGCTTCACCTTCCGAGAGAGAATACCTTTCACAAACTTTGCATAACTAGGCATCTGCTCGAGAGCCTCAGCGAAAGATATGTTGATATGAAGTTTCTTGAACTCCTCCAGAAACTTCTCGAATTGCTTGTCCAACTTTTTCTTCTGCAGCCTCTTAGGAAAAGGCGGTGGAGGATAGATCTTTTTCTCCCCTGTATTACCCTCAGGCAGAGTGTGCTCAACAGTAGTCTTTTTTGGTTCCACTTCTTCATCCTGCTGCTTTGCTTCTTCCTCAACCTCAGCTTCTTCAGTCAACTCTTGAGTTTGATCGGGATTTGCAACCTTCCCAGACCTATTTACCTGCTCCTTAGCTTCCTTCTTTCCTGGAACTTCAGTGTCACTAGGCAATGTACCAGGATGACGATTTAGCAAGGCATTGGCAATTTGCCCAATTTGATTTTCCAAGGTCTTGATAGAAACAGCTTGACTCTTGCACATGAGCTTCAACTCCTCTAATTCAGATTTTTCATTAGCTTATAGCAGCTGGAGTTGTTGTTTTGGTGCATACGGCGGTTGCTGAAAACCAGGGGGGTTGTACTGCTTAGCTAGATACTGCTGATAAGGCTGTTGAACCGCATTCTGAGCATTGTTCCAACTGAAATTAGGATGATTGCGGTTGTTTGGATGATAGGTGACTATCACAGATTGCTGCGACCGCTGGAAGTTGCTCACGAACTGAGCTGATTCATTAGAAATTACGCACTGATTCATCTCAAGGGCACCAGCACAAAGCTCACAGACACTGGTGATTTGATTAACTCTATAATTAGCCAAAGTGTCCACCTTCATTGTCAAAGCCTTAAGTTGGGCAGCTATAGCAGTTGCTGCATCCAACTCCAGAATTCCTGCTACTTTTCCCTGAGTCAGTCTCTGGGAAGGATTCTGGTACTTATTAGCAGCCATCAGTTCAGTAAGTTCATAAACTTCATCGTAGCTCTTAGCCCACAAGGCTCCTCCTGATGCTGCACCAAGCATGGGCCTAGAAGTAGGACCCAATCCATTGTAGAAACAGTTGAGAATCATCCAATCAGGCATGCCATGGTGTGGGCACTTCCTTAGCATCTCCTTATATCAATCCCAAGCCTCACACAAAGATTCTCTAGTTTGCTGCACTGGGTAAGAGCATTCCTGATTACTGCAGTCTTCACCATGGGAAAAAATTTAGTGAGAAACTTTTGAGCAAGATCTTCCCAAGTTGTGATAGACCCTGCCGGTAGAGAGTGTAACCATCACTTAGCCTTGTCCCTCAAAAAGAATGGGAAGAGTCGCAGCTTGATAGCATCTTCAGTCACACCATTGAACTTGAAAGTGTCGCATATCTCGATGAAATCCCTGATGTGCATGGTGGGGTCTTCAGTAGGAGAACCCCCAAAATGAACTGAGTTCTGTATTATTTGGATCGTGCTTGACTTGATCTCAAAAGTGTTAGCCGTGATGGCTGATCTAATGATGCTAGACTGAATGTCATTAATCTTAGGCTTAGAATAGTCCATCAAAGCCTTCGGATTTTCTGCTTGATCACCTATAGCTACTATAATTGGCTCTTCAACTTTCTCTTCTTCTTCTACCTTCTTTTCTTCCTCAAAAACTTCCCTATAAATTACCACAAGTTCTTCCTCGGCTTTATCCAGTGTTCTCTTACGAGTACGCGAACGCGTATGCATACACCCTCGCTAGATCACCTGAAATAAAATAAGGAAACAAATAAGTAACAATGTCCAAGTCAATGAACTTTAACGACCACTAATGGAAAGCACATAAACTAGTAATTAACACTGCAGTCCCCGGCAGCGACACCAAAAACTTGTTAGTCGCTAAACACGCGCTAATATTACACGCAAGTATACGAGTTCGCAAGTAGTATAAGATATAAATCAGATTCGATCCCACAGAGACTGTATTGGTTAACTATCTAAATTATGCACCTAAGCAATAATGTATAGTTATTATTCAATATTAAGATGATAACAAATTGAGAGTGTTTATAACTAAGAATTACGCTAACTATTATAACTACGAGGATAAGCTTGACTGAGTTAATATATATGACAGACATGAGATTCTAACTTCATTAAATACTTCATTCAATAGCCTTATTATTCTCAACCGTAGCATGCAATGGTGATGACACTAATCAGACAACACAAAACTGATAAACGCCAACATTCGTTGCACGAGTACCATTCTACCAGACATCCACAAAAGAGATAGAAGATGAATAGACACCAATTATATTGAGACCCTATATGTTTATAGAATTTGACAACATAACGGTTTAAGCACAAGTTATCTATCTTGATTACATAGGACAAGTAAGATGGTTAAAATTACCTACGAATCATGCATAACAATACATGAACCTATGCTAGCATGGAAAGTTCTAAATCCTTAAATTCACTTTCGCTTCATTAAGAATTAACACGCTATCTTATAAGTTCGCGACGCTCACAAGACGAATACGCACAACCAATACTAGGATATCATACAATCACCACATACTAAAGCATCAAACAATTCAACTAAAGAAATCCATAAGTAAATCCGCTAGACCTATTTATCAGCAGTGGGGAGTCTTATGTATGCATTGGTTTGTACAAGGCCAGATATTGCTCATGTTGTTGGAGTTGTGAGTAGATATTTGTCAAATCCTGGAAGAAAGCACTGGGAAGTAGTGAAGTGGATTCTCAGATATCTTAAGGGCCCTTCCGGGTTATGCTTGAAGTACGAAGACGGTGAACCGGTCTTGGAAGGATTTACAGACACTGACATGGAAGGACATCCAGATGAGATGAAGTCCACGTCAGGGATGATTTTCACTTTTGCAGGGGGGAGGGGGTTGTAGCATGGCAGTCCAAGTTGCAAAAGTGTGTTGCGTTGTCAACAACCGAGTCAGGGTATATTGCTGCTTGTGAAGCAGGCAAGGAGGTGGTTTGGTTAAAGCGGTTTCACCGAGAACTGGGTCTGAAACAGGATAACTTTGAGTTATACTGTGACTGTTAGAGTGCTATTAACTTGAGCAAGAATGCTACTTGTCATCGTCGTACTAAGCATATTAATGTACGTTACCATTGGTTGTGGGAACAGGTCGAAGATGGGGTGATCCAGATAGAGAAGATACACACAGATAAGAATCCGTCGGATATGATGACCAAGGTGGTTTCGCGAGAAAAGTTAGAGCTATGCAAACGGGGCACAGACATGGAATGCAAGTGAAGCGTTGTGACTTCGAAAAGGGGGAAGATTGTTAGTTGTGGGTCCCCCCCCACACAAAACTTTCCAAACACACCACTTCATTTATCCTACTTTCCTCCCACCTTCCTCTTATTTATCTACCCCTACTTTACCACTTAATTACCAGAGCATGCCATTGGCTCTTCCTATAAATACCCTAATCCCCCCACTTCACAAAATGCACCTTACTCTCTTCTCTCCCTCACTTCTTAAGTGTATAGCTGCTAGATAGTCCGTCTAGTAGGAAACTTACCTTGCGGTAGTTTCAGGCAGGTCAGAATAGGGGGCCCTCGTGCTTCTCTTTTCTTTCATTTCGGGTGAGTTAGTGTGAGTATTGGTCGGGATGTAGCCTCTCGGGTCTATAGCGGTTAGATTTCGTCCAAGTGTTGCAGCTGCAACAAGGGAAGTTCTCCAGGTTATCCAGTCCAGTACCGAAGGGACTGTTCTGTCCAGGTTATTCGGTCCAGTACCGAAGGAATAGGGAATCTTTGTATTACTATTCGGTTGTACCTCAAATGTTACTTCGTAAACTTGAGAAAGAATATTGTAACCATTATTATCATTATAGTGGAAACATTTGGAATTGGTCCCGTGATTTTTACCTCTTTATCCTAAAGGGGGTTTTCCACGTATAAATCTTGGTGTTCATCTGTCTTGATTATTATTGATCTGTTCATATTATTATCTGTGATAATTCTCAAGTTCTATTTACGTAAAGACGGGAAGCGGGAATTCCTAACACCATTTCCCATTGCAATTTCTTCAGGACCATTGTAGGCATGAACTTCAGAAAAACTATTGGCATTTGAAGTAATATGGTGTGATGCTCCGGAATCGACAATTCATGGTGCCGCTGGTTGTTCAATGCGACTTGCAAAATGTGCCTTAGCCACCATGTGGTTATGTAATTGCGACCGACATACTTTAGCTATATGACCTGGTTTGTCACACAATTGACACCGAGGACGATTATCAACCTTGTTAGAAGGTGGGGCTTGTGACCGCCAATTACTGTTCAAATGACGAGTTTGATTGTTACACCATGGACCGCTTTGGTAGTTTGATTGTTGATAACGCCTCTGATTTGACGTGAAGTTCCCGGGATAGCTAGTGCGTTGTGTCACAGCAGCAGTGATAGAAGTGAAAAATTTCTGTGAGTCTGTATGCTTAATAGTGAGTTCTTCATCAAGAAGCAAATTGGATAATTCTTCCCACGGAATTAGTGACTCCCTGGCTCGTATAGCAGATGCTATAGTTTTATAATCAGTTCCTTAAGCCACTTAATACCTTAACTACCAACTCCGCGTTTGAAAGAGGAGAACCGGCTATAGTCAACACATCAGCTATTGTGCGAATTTCTCGAAAATAATCAGATGCTGTCTTGGTGTCTTTCGCTAAACGACCGAGGTGATCGCGAAGGCTGAAAATTCGTGTTTGAGATTTATTAGCATATGCAGTATGCAAGGAATTCCATGCTACACGAGAGGAAACTGCAGCGGCAACCAGAGAAGCGAGTGTAGGTTCAACTGAAGCCAGTAGGGCTGTTTGAATAAGCTTATCTTGCCTGAGCCATAAGTGATAAGCAGGGTTGGAGACCTCTTTGTCGTTTTCTTTTGTGTGGGTTGGTGGTGGCGGCGAAGAGCCATCAAGATAGCCAAGCAGAACAATTCAAATTGAGCCTTCCATGTTGTGAAATTCATACTTCCAGAAAGTTTAATGGGCAATTGAGCAGCAGGATTAAATTGGATCAAAGAACTTGTGGATGTGACTGTAGCGTTTGGAATGCTTGATTCGGCCATTGTTTGAACGTGTAAAGTGTTTGGAAATAGTCGTAAGGAATTGTCTGGTTGATTTATAACTGGCAGATGTACTTTTATTGGTTCGTTAGAACACAAATGGCTCTATACCATAATAAGGTTTAAGGAAGAAATACAAAATGATCGAACTTTCTTCTATTATCATCAGCATTGTTACATGGTTTATATACTGATACAACTTATGAATTGCCTCCTAACTAATCGTAAAGATAACTGAAAAGTTTGACATTTATCCTAACTAACTACAAGAGGATATATACATCGTACAAGAAGATGAGTTTGTTAAGAGTTCATTCAGGAAGATGTATTTATCTTTATCTTATTAGGCATCAGACCAGTAATGGTACATGTGAAGAAGCTGAATGGATTATAGCAATAGATTATAGCAGGGTTTAAAATGAAACAGGACACAAGATAAAATCCATCTGGTTTATCGCCGAAGAGTATCGTTTGTACAAGAAATCTAGCTAGGCGGTAATGAAAGCAACTCATAGTCAGCTGGAACCTGAGCTTTGCAAGGTAATAGTCCATGACAATACGGTGCAGAAGCTCAGGCATAAGCAGGTCTGAGTATCGTACTGCCACTAAAACGAGTACATGCAAACAGCTTGTCCTGAATCCTGTACTTTTCAGCATAAGATGTAATCTACAGATTTCAGTGCAGAGAATGTTCAACCTCAACCATCAATTAAATACATATATCTATGTTCGGTAATGTTGTGTTTTAGAGTAGAGAAATTAGTGAGGTGTCATATTTGTGCTGATTATTTCCTATTCCAAAAAGGATTAAATATCAAGTAGGTCAGTTACTGTCCAAATATAACAAGTGAGTCACTAATTATAAAACTGAGTCAAATAAGTCACTCATTTGAAAATTTGTATAAAAAATATCACTCTTTAAAAGTAATATATATTGAGTTTCACACATTTTTTATGAATGATATTATATCCAAATAAAAGATTCTGAATTCTAGTATTTTAGATAATATTTTTAAATTTTTAAAAATTTATCTACTATTTATTTTTATTTGAATCACATAAAACAATCAAAAAATTAAAAATAAATAGTTGATAAAATTTTAAAAATCTAACAGTATTATCTAAAATAGTAGAACTTGGAACCTTTCATTTGGATTTAATATTATTCATAAAAAATATGTGAAACTCAATATATAATATTTTTAAAAATTTCGACTAATGACAGAGTGATATTTTTTATACAAATTTTTAAATGAGTGACTCATCTGAGTCAGTTTTGTAATCAGTGACTCACTTGATACATTTGGACGCATTAAGTGACTTACTTGATGTTTAACCCATTCCAAAAAGCGTTTGAAAAATTTAAATCAAACCCCCAAGTGATGAATGAAATGCTACCCTTAAGGGTCGTTCGGTTCATAAGTCGGCATGAATTTGGAATCAGGAATCGGGTTAGGCTGATACGGGGATGAGGAATGATTTCTTATATTGTGTGTTTGCTGGAATGAATCTGTTTTATTTCAAATATAATCAACATTTCAATTTTTATTCTAATATTATGTGCAAGTATACATTGTACATTGAAATTAATTTTCTTACATAATTTACAAATAAAAATTTACTAAAAAATTATATGATTAGTAAAATATAATTTAACCAATTAAATAATAATTCAATATTTTTTAATAAATTAAATCTTACATATTGGCATTAGATAAATATTATTTAATAATTTAATTTAAAATTAAATAATATATCAAATTTAAAATATCTTTACATAAATTGTATTTAATCGTAGAAATTAAAATAAATAATAATAGTAAATCTAATATCTCATACTACTTCTCCATACCAACATCTCCCCTAAGGTATCAAATCTGATTCCAAATGGGTTTTAGGTATGGGTTTCAGCGAATACAAATTATGAACCAAACTTTAGAATGAACAAAACCCATACGAGTTTAGAATGAACAAAACCCATACCTGATATCCAAATTTTCTGAACCAAACGAGATTGCAATAATCAGGAATCCATCTCATACTTGCATACACTCCTTAATCAAATTGGTAGCAGAGATAAATAATTTTTGCAGCCTTGATAAACAAATAATTTGTAATTAGCCATTGACAAGAAACCACAGCACCTTGGAGCTTGGAGCACAGATGCAACAACTAAGTATTATCTATTACCAACATCCAGTAATAAGCTTTCATAATTGCAGAACATATGGTCTCCTTTACAATACTATCATATCTGTAATATAGAAGTTTTCTTGCAACTATAGTGCAAAAAAACTATGAACTTATTTGTTCTTGTTAAAACATGCAAAATTCCTCTGTAAAAGTCAGCAGTATGTTTTATGCACTGCGATGCATACTTTATCTGTTCCATCAGATGTTCGGAGGGAACATCAAGCATCCACAAAAGCATTATTTCTATCCTGGAAGTTCTTTAATGGAAAGAAGATGCAATAACATCTTTTCCCGTACATAGAATGCAGGCCGACTACAAGAAATCCATCACGGAATTTAAACAGCACCAGACACATTTCATTTCTTTACTCATTCCATAATCTTAAGGATTTCATACTGACCAAGATTTTAGTTTGCCTAATAGCATATCCAGATAAAAAATATAGTAAAATTATACTTATCAATGCTACCATTTCCATTCTAACAACAGAAGTTAACCAAAAGCAATAATCTTCTCTGAACAACTCATGGAAAGAAACCTGGCAAGATGCAAGTACAACTGCTATTCCCTACATATCGGGGCTACTATTTTCCTTTTCCGACACAAACTAGTTTTAGAATTGTGGGGCTACTATTTTCCTTTCCCAACACAAACTAGTTCCAGAATTGTATATCACTTTTGGCAATTAAACCTGGGAATCTATAAAGCTCAGTTGTTATGCTCTAATAGTACTGCAAGATCACAACTCACACAATAGGCAAGAGCAGATTCAGCAAACTGTAGTCAAATAAAAATTATCTAAAACAACTACTTACATATTTACATGTATCCTTCACAATTAACCCAATGTGTACAGAAGAAACATATTCCCTCATGGGGACCAATCTGTAGCAACTGTTTGCTATTATTAAATTGTTAACAAACACTTTAAGGGCCGTTGGATGGGGGATTAACGGGTGAGATGGTACCCGGACCGCGGAAAGTTTCAGCGGTTGGTCTGGACGGACCGCGGAAAATTTCCGCGGTTGGGTGCTGTCCCCTTATCCCCAGCATCCCAACAGCACCTCATTTCACCACAAAACACCAAAATTTTGTAGAAAAATTCTACTCTCTCCAAGTTTACATTTTAGGCGATTTTCATCAAGAACTTCAAGTTGTTTTGTCAATTCAAGGTATATTTCTTGTCTTAAATTTCTCATTTTCATGGCGGATAAATTATTTGCTCGCATGTTTCGTCATAAACGTCAAAATGAAAAAAAAGAGGCTATTGATTGTAGTTTACATCTTGATAGTTTAAATAGTAGTGAACCTAAAACCCCTGTATATGTTGAAGATGATGATTTTGTAGATAGAAATGAGCAATTTATTAATTTAGATGACGATTTGGTTGATGTTGAAGATGAAAGTGATGGAAATGAGGTTGAAAATGAGGTCGAAAATGATAGTGATAATGTTGAGGGTGAGGATGAAATTGATAATGTAGAGGATGCAAATTTGTATGAAAATGTTGATGGGGGGGGGAGTTCCATATTTGAATCAAAATTTTCAAAGTGTGGATGAGGCCGGTCATTTTTTTAGGGCTTATGCTTTACGAAATGGATTTGCGATTAAAATTCAAGCTAGCCATCGTAATAAAGACAACGAGATATATGGTCGTTTATATGTTTGTAGGCTTTATGGAAAAAGTGTCGTCGCCGAGAGTAGTCAAAATAAACGGCGTAGAGAGGTTCTTCCTAAAAGCGAGTGCAAGGTGAGGATGTATGTCAATTATCAAAAGAAAAAACGTCACTGGGAGGTAACTAGCCTTGAATTGGTACACAACCACGGTCTTGTTTCCCCTAGTAAGATGAATTTGGTACAACGAGAAAGACATGTCAACACCGCGACCCGTAGTTTAATAAAAACGCTTTATGGTTCGGGGGTTCGTAATTGTCAAGTGATGAATGTGATTGGTAACATTCATGGAGGTAATGACAAAGTTGGTTTCAATGTTCAACATGTTAGGAATGTGTTAAGAGACGAGAGGATGAAAAGGTTTGAGATTAGTGACGCCCAAGCGGGGTTGGACTTGTTGCATAGGTTGAATGAAGAAAGTGGTTCTAAATATTTTATTAGGACCGAAGTCGATGAAGAGAATCGCTTGAAGTGTCTAGTATGGATTGATCCAAGATGTATAATGGCTTACCAAAATTTTGGCGATGTTATGGCTTTTGATACCACTTATCGGACAAATAGGTATGCAATGCCATTTGTCCCATTTACCGGAGTCAATCATCATTATCAATCGGTAATTTTCGGGTTTGCATTGATGCGGGATGAACACGCGTCGACTTTTGAGTGGATTCTTCGTACTTGGCTTGAAGGTGTTGGGAATAATCCTCCATTGACTATAATCACGGATCAAGATCAAGCCATGGCAAGTGCTATTGCGGTTGTACTCCCGAATACTACCCATTTATTGTGTTCTTGGCACATTAGTCAAAAATTCCCGGAGAAATTAGCTCATTATTATTCGGCTTTTCCGGAATTCAAGACGGACTTCAACAATTGCATTTATAAATCTCTCACCGAATGTGTTTTTGAAGCTAGATGGGCGTCGTTTGTGGAAAAGTATCACTTGCAAGATCATAAATGGTTAAAGGGGTTATATGAGTTGAAGCACAAGTGGATTCCTGCATATACTAGAAACAAATTTTCGGCGTTTCAAAATAGTACATCGAGGAGTGAGGGGATGAATTCTTTCTTTGATAAGTATGTGAGTTCGGCAACGGGTTTGAAGGAATTCATTGAAAATGCCCAAAAAGCATTGGCAAGGTTAATTCATGAGGGAGAAGGAAGAAGATTATGTCACCATTAATCTAAAACGTCCTATGAAATTGCATACCACATTGGAGTATCATGCTTCTTGTATCTACACTAAGGAAATGTTTAGAAGATTTCAAGATGAATTGGTCGAGTCTTCAAAATACTTTGTTGAAAAAGACCGATGAGCTAGTGAAGAAGGGGAGAGAATGGGGGATGTTTATACGTACTATAGTTGTTATAGACCCATGTCCGAGCCTACGAGAAGAAATGTTTATTTTGTGGCATTCGAGAAAGCAAGCTCTTTGGGAATGTGTACGTGTAGAATGCTTGAACATTCGGGGCTACCTTGTAGACACCTATTGGCGGTCTTCACTAAGAAACGGGTTTCGGAAATTCCCCCGTATTACATAAACCGGAGGTGGACAATGCATGCCAATAGAGTTGATGGTGTGTTGCCTTACAATTTGGATGTTGGACAAAGTCATGAGATGACCTCAACCGATCGATTTAATAGCATGACAATGTTAACCATGAGTTTTTGTCAAAGTAGCATTGCATCCAAGGAACGGTATGATTATGCCGTTGGAGTGATGAATCGAGAAATACCAATTCTCGAAAAAATGAGCGTTGATGGAATTAAATCTTACGAAAGCAATTCGCAAGCTCCAAATGCAAGTGCTCATGAAGAAACAATTCTTGACCCTATTATGTCCCAAACTAAAGGGAGGAAGAAAGACGTTCGTTTCAAAAGTCCAATAGAATCGATTGGTAAAAAGGAGAAGCCGCCAAGAAGGTGCACTTATTGTCAAATGGAAGGCCATGATAAAAGGAAGTGTGCTAGTAGACTAGAAGATCTTAAAAATGTTCAAGAATCGCAATATAATTAGTGGTGTACCATTTTCTAACCGAATGTTGTAATCTTTAAATGGATTTCAATTTTAAGTGTTTAATATTGCTTTCTTTTTTGTTATGTTTTATTGTCATATAATTGCCAATTATTATCATATAATTGTGTTTTATTGTGATAGGTAACATGACTAGCGAGTATAGTGGTGAGAACAACTCCGATCATAGTTGTGATTCGGTTTCCCACGTTAGCAACACATTCTCGGACTCCCTACCAAGCGACTCGTGGTATGAGGACAATGACGAGGAAGATGTGGTCTCACCAACCTTTAGTGAGATGGAAGATGCATGTGCCGAGTTGATGCCCCTTGTGGACAATGACGAGCTGCCGCCCCATGTGGAGGAAGAGGAAACGGACTTGTACCCACCCGATGAGGAGGCTTATAGGGCCAAAAATTGGATCGAGGCATGCAATTGGATGGAGGGTACTGAACCGTGGAGATTGGTGAACTCTCATCCGGATCCGTACTTCCTTCCGATCTTGAATTTGGGCAACAACACGCCCGATGGAAAATGGAAAAAATCCGAATGGAATGGCGGTAAGCTTGTTAAATGTGATCGGATTGCCGATATTGTAAACTTGAGGCCTCGTGAGGGTTGTAATATGGACCAAATACGCATCGAATATGTGAAGGGTTGGGTTTCACACCTAACGGGAGGGACGGAGAGGGAACGCGGGACATGTTTTGCAAGATTTCGTCTCTACGATGGCTCGAATACGATTCCGGTCACCATTTGGAACGACTCCAACCCTTACCCTTGGAAACTTACGGAAGGCCATATCCGTGATGGTTGTGTACTTGTTCTCTACCATATTGCATGCTTCGTGGATACTACGCAAGGAGTTGCTCAACACCGGTTATCCGGTGGTCTTTCTAATATACTAGGTATTTTTGGTTAGGACCAATATATTTCATAAAATTTAGTGGATTGTATTGATCGTCTAATTTTCATTCGAATCCATGTATTTTCATTGAATTTTATATGAATTTTCTATGAATTAAAGTATGAAATTTGAGATTGAAAGTGTATCTAAAAATTTGAGATTGAAAATTAAATTTACAAGTCGAACTATACATTACAAATTGTTATGAAATGTATTGAAAAGTTTTTTTCAATATTTGGACAAGTGTTGACTTTCGTTGACTTTTTTAAGGAATTTTCAATTTAACGTAAAAAATGAAAAAAAAAATTTTTTTTTTTAAAATCACTCATTACCATATTTTAAGACTTTTGAGAGTAGTTTGGATTAGTGGAAGTTAGTTTAAGACTAACTTCCAAAAATTAAGCCATTTCAACAGAAGATTATTTTGCACATACTCTGTTTCCCCTGTCTTTTGCTCTGTTTGCAGGGGCAAAAAACAAAACTGATGGACCGCGAAAATTTTCCGCGGTCGGGCTGTAGCCGGACCGCGGAAAATTTCCGCGGTTGGGGCCATTAAATTGTTTTTTGCAGATTCAAAATAGAGCAGCCACAAAATTCCACCAAAATCCCAACACCTACAACACCAAAATCCACCAAATTCCACCAAAATCCACCAAATTCCACCAAAATCCACAACAACCCAAAATGCTCAAAAATAACAAAAATCCAACAAAATTAAACAACGTCAAACCAAATAAACCAAATAAAACCCGACAACATAAAATGAAATCCAAACAAACCAAATAAACCAAATAAAACCCGACAACATAAAATGAAATCCAACTACATAATTCAACAACCTAAAATCAAATGAAATCCAACTACATAATCCGACAACCTAAAATAAAATGCAATCCAACTACATAATCTGACAAACTAAAATACTATGAAATGCAACTACGAAGCCTCGTGACGCCTACGCATACGAATCCCGGGAATCCCCCTTGCCTTCCCTAACTGAAGCTCCCTGGCTATCCGATACCTAAAGGTATCCACCTCCTCGTGCGACCAATTTGGTACCTCAGCTAAGTCATATCCTTGTGTGAAGTAGTCCATGTACTTCATCACATAAACACCACAATCATTAGAGTTTCGTTGCTTTGGCCTGGACGGTAGAGCTAGGACTTCGGCTGAAGTAGGGTCAAGCCCCTCGACTGGGTGTACCATATGCAATAGCCTCGGCAACAACCATGACTGCAATGAAATTATGATCCGAGAATGAATATAATATACAATTGGTAAGAACTATATAGAAGACAGTACTAGTAGAGGAACATACCACCACTCGTATATCCTTACGATAATCCGACTCGTCATTCATTGAATAGCCAACGCTCCACCAAAGCAGATATCAACCGAGTGTCAGTAGCCAAGACAACAGCAGGGTCTGCAAAAATCCCAAACCCAAGCATGTGTAGCAATTCCCGTTGTGGTCTCCTTAACTTCCACAAGTGCAATGACTTGTTCCCCGAATAGCTCTACAACTCATCTCTCCCTGTACCATCCCAAACATCCTCACTGACGTGATACCGATTATCCCAAATAATATTATGCGCGTTAGGACCCGGCAACATATTCCCAAAATTATCAAAATTATCCATACCTGAAAATATTGCCAACAAAATTCATCAATCACCACAATAAAAACACCACAACGTACACAATAAAAACAATCACCACATATATAAACACCAAGTTCACAATACATTCGAAATAACTACCCATTATTTGCAACAAAATTATATGTTAATTGCATCCATACTTTTACACTAACATAACTCGAATTTAACACTAAATTTATCATTACAAATTCGAATTATAAATAAATTAAATTATTACTAAATTTATTTATAATTCGAATTTAACACTAAAATTATCACGAATAATCCTAAATTTATTCCTAAATATTCGAATTATCACTAAATTGTCACTAAATTTAACACTAAATTTAGCACTAATATTCGAATTTACAGATTTTTCATTACATTCAAATTCGAATTATAATATAAAAATCTAATTTTATACGCAATTATTAAAAATTTGAATTATAATTATAAATTCGATTATTAAAAATTCTAATTAGAATTGTAATTTCGAATTCAAATTATAAATTCGATTATTAAAATTTCGAATTAAAATTGTAAATTCGAATTAAAATTGTAAATTTCAATTTTATACACTAAATTAATTCTAAATTAACACAAATTTATCCTAAAATCGATATTACATACACAAATTCAGATTTATAACAAGGAAAAAACACTAGTTTATATGAATAAAACTGTAAATAACAATTAAGATATCGATTACATACCTTGATTAGTGAAAAAGAAGACTGATTTTGCTCAAAATATTCTTTGTTGTGGGTGTTGCTCCTGCTGCTGGCTGCTGCGTTTGTGTTTGTGTCTGCTGCGGCTGTGTGTTTGTGTATATCTATTCTGAGAGTATGCGTTTGCCAAGAATTAGGTAAACAAAAAACACCACCAACCGCTGAAAATTTCCGCGGTCCGTGCAGAGGGGTATTTTGGTAATTACTCCGGACCGCTGAAAATTTCCGCGGTCCATTGGGTGCTGTTTTAATTATCAGCCGTTAGATCCACCATCCAACGGTGGAAAACCTGTTTGTTGTATACCGGTCTACAACAAACGTTTGTTGTAGACCGGCCCCCTTCCCTCATATGCTTTCTTCTTTTCAGGGTAATACAAACAAATTACTTTACCATAAAGTGAATTAGTTTTTAGTATATGACAAAACATATCAATAACAGTTCAGGTTTGAATATTCTTATAATGTAATATGGTACGTTAAGGAATAAACAATATAATTTGTCATCTAAGCAATTATAATGTCTAAATAATCTACTGATGCTTTTATTCAGAAAAAAATAAGTTCTATTAGGAAGATTTAGTCAACCAGTGTAACCACGGTACAAAGAATAGGGTATAAATATACATGTACATAAGAACAGCTGTTGCACGCTGGCCAGCTACATTGAGATCAGCAACATAATTAGGTCTCAAACATCCATTACAGCCACCACCAACCATGGAGGTGAACTAGTCTATAGCTGTAGCAAATAAACAACAACCATAGCAAGTAGAAACAACAATCATAGCCGTTTAAACAAACAAATACAACAATTTATAGCACGAGGAAAGGAAGAGTGGTAACAAAGAAAATTGCATTTGGATCAGATCCTTAAATGTAAGTATTAATAAGCATAGACAAATCCTATGTACATAGAGCTACCCCATTTGGACCATCTATTGAACACTAGTAAGTGCACCAGGATGCATTACATACTAATAGGTTTTTCAAATTCTTAACACAAAAATAACACTTCTCATCAGTTCCCGTGGATCACAAAACAAAAGAACAACCTGTAGCTGCAGCACTTTGCTCTTATGGTAGATGTTAGATTTTATATACAATTAGCTAATCAATTAATACTCTCACTCTCAAGTGAAAAATAACTTCCAGGTCATTTAGTAAATTGAAAGTCTTAATTTCTGAATCAGCATATTCTAGAATTACTTTATCGAGGCAAGTCATGTTTATAACATCTAGAAGCAGGCATTCATTTCACATTTGGGTTTTGTATTAGCACCTCATTAGCATCTGCTACAGAAGACAAGATAACCGCACCAAATACACAGTTGTCCCTAAATTATCTTCAGTAAATCTATTAACATTACTAAAAGTATTAAGGGAATCAGCTTAATTCAACTAAACACCAACCATGTCAGGCATATCTTTAACCAATTATCTTGCAGCATTATATTCACCCCAGCCATTAGTAAAAAAATTAATCAACAGATGTCGGACACACAATTTAGCCATTAGGTAACCTGTTTCATAAAAAAACCCAATTCCCTACAAACTTCCAACCATAGAGCATCATAAATAAACCCAATCCCTACAACTTCCGACCATAGAGCAGTTCAATTACATTTTATCCATCCTCACGAGTTACATATATGAAAGAACACACAATGAAGAATTAAATTAGTTATTTGCAATACCATACAAACATATGACGCACTAATAAATGAAGCCTAACTCGATCCAAATATTTTAAAACAAAATTAGAAAGAAGATTTGCATCTTTGGGATATGATTTGCATCAAATATTCGTTCACGTCAAGAAGTCGTGCAACAAGAAGATTAGAAAGATAAGATGCCTTAATTCTCTCAGCATTAAGGTTCTGGTTACTAACAATCTTTTCGAGTTGAGCAAGTCTAGCCTTAACACGAGATAAAGAACCCGATATTCGGGACAATGGTTCGAGATCGAAGGGTTGTTCATTAGGCCATTGAAGTAACTGCTGTGTGAGTTGATTCGGGGGTGTTTGGTTGATGGTTAATATATATGATTAATATTTCGAAGTGTTTGGATTACTAATTTCATGATGGAGAATGGGAGCTCCATTCTCTTTTGGTGGATAAATCAAACCCACCATACTTTTCGATTTCATTCTCATTCCCATACCCTTCATTTTTATTTCCAATTCACTTTTCCCTGATGCATCCAAACGCCTCTCACTCAAATCTTGCAATTAAGGTTATATGGCCCGGATTTACAAGAGACGTGTTTCTTTTCATAGCAACTAACAATTGCATCATTTGGATATTATATGCCGCATCACCTTCCATCTTGGTTATTGTTTAAATTGGATATTTTTTTACAGAAATATAAATATTTCCATCGATAAAGATCAAAAATAGAATCCGGATGGACAGAATTTCCTTCATTTATCAAAATATATTATCTAACCAAAAGCAAGCAAGTGCTCCAAGAAACTTAGACAATATCACTTTAATTTCCGATCAGATAACCCACAGTTAAGCCTCATTAGAACCCCTCAAGAGTAAAACCCACTAAGAAAAAAACTCATGAGGGAAAAGAGTACCCACTAAAAAGTATTATACAAAACTAAGTATAAATTAGAGTCTGATAGTTGCGCGGATAATCTCGCATATCTTCAACATTATCTTGTAATCCGAAAATTTGGTTGATAATTGAGCTTTAAATCTAATATGAGAATCCCCATTAAATCTCTTACCATCCTGAAAATAAAACCAAAAAGACAAAGACAAATTTTAAAAAACGATTATTAAAATTATAAAACAAATACACATATATATTACATAATAATAACATAAATCTAACCAAAATATTAGTTAGACACAAGCAAGCCCAATAAATTGACACAAAACAAACTCAATAACTTGTTACGACCGGTATTTCTAAATCTTATATATATAATTGTGTATTTATAATTGAGATTTAAATTGTGTGAAATTATAAATGTGGGTGATTATTATGTTGAGTGCCTATAAATTAAGTGTTTAATGTATTAGTTCTTGCAAAATTTTTAAAAGGGAAAAATCTTATTATTTAGTATTTTTAAATGAAATTAAGTGTAAATCATTCTATATGAAAAATCGATTTTAAAAAATTTTTTAACAAAAAATTTTCAAATCTTATATCATTAAATTTCTAAAATCATAAGCTATTTTATGATATATATTTTGTGATTTATGGAAGTGCATTTATATTTATATAAATTATTTTATATAAATTAGTTGAATTTTAATTTACAATTTACTTAGTTGCCCATGCATGCATTTTGATCCCAATACAAGGTAAGGGTAAACTTGGAAATTCCAACCCCACTAACTCCCACTTTATCCTTGCATGCAAAATGACACAAGCTTGCTAGAAGGTTGTTTTTGTCAATTTCCAACTCCACTCACATTTTAATCAAATCAAACCATAAAAACAAATACAAGTTGTCATAATCACTCCACTCCACACTCCACCCTCACCTCTCTTCTCCCTCCTCCCTCTCCTCTCTCTCGGCCATCCCTCTCTCGGCTCCTCCCTTTGCCGAAGCCCCCACCCCCTTTCTTCTTCATTTCCATTCAAACATTCACCTTCCACTTAAGTAATCTTATTTTCTATATCTTGGTTCATTTATAATCCAAAGAGTTTAGGGTGAAAAGTTTATGTTTTGATCTTGCATGGTAGTGTTTTGTTAAACTCAAAGTGAACACCCTTGATTCTTGTGAATCTGAGGCCTTCACCATGAGATATATTATCATAGGGTTGAGAATGGCTAGACATGAGTGTGTTACACTTATGCAAATATTTTTTTCACCCTAATCCATTCGACATGACTTGTTACGAGCCGAATGGATGGTGTTTTGTTGCCTTGTTTGATTTTTGAATGTTTATGTGATAATAACATGAATTTGGAAATAATAACTTGATAAAACTCTTTGCATGCTAAGTGATCATGTAGTTATGGTTAATGATAGGCTTGCATGTTGATGCTATGATGAAATTTATATGGAAACCATATTGTTTTTATCTTGTAAGTTCGAAAGCATGCTTAGGTCCAACTCATGATTTTCGAAAGTTCTTGATCATTTGGATTGATTTTTATTAATAATCTCTAATTTCAGTTGAGTTATGATATTAATTATGATTTGTGCTTGTAACGCCCTCCAGGCCCGGGGTATAAGTCTGGGGGTTACGAGCTAATCACCAAATCTGTACAAGCTTATTAATGAATAATAAAGAAATGAAATTAAACCCCTTTCTCACTAACCAGGACCTTTTTAGGTTGAAGTATGAAAACAAGAACCACTAACTACTTTTATTACAAACCAACATTTAAAATCTCACAAACTCTCTTTATTACAAACCATTGTCTAATTTATTTTTAAACTAATTTCAGCTTTTATTCAAACACACCCATACTATCTATCAACACTCCACCTGCTCGGGTAACTCAAAGCTTTCTTCCTGAATTGGGATCAACACTTTGGGTATGAGAGGATCCCGAGGCTTGACCCGCTTCTTTACCACTCGTGTCCTGATGGGTTTCATATTCCTTCTTAACTGAAAACAGTAAAGTGAATAACAACAAAATGGGTGAGCCAAAATTGCTCAACAAGTCCACAAAATATAAACAGTGCTAAAGCATTATAATTGAATCCGTAACCCGGGTATATCTGTAAAGATATAACCTCATAAGAATCGAAAGAAGGCCATTACTGGCGAATGTAAATGAACTAAACTGGACTCAAGTTCGCAACTATACCCTGCTGATCAGCCAGGATACAGTGCAGATCTATATCTCATTATATAGATCCCTTCGGGCACCCAGGCACTACGGCCCATCTCTAGGATCCGGTTATGTCCCGGTCCTTAGGATTAAGTAAACTTAATCCCCAAAAGTAGTATTATCCAGTCCCTGGAATAGCAACCGGAACAATCGACATGCTTTGGTATATTCTAATCACCAGAATATATCAATAATTGTGAGTAATAATTGGAATATGAATAATGAATTCAAATGAAAAGAATAAATCAAGGAGTGAAATGAAATATGAACAAGAGAATTAAAAGAGTGCAATTGTAATAATAATCTGAAGAGAATATCACTATTCTGAAAAATAGAATAGAGGAGAAACTTGCCTTCTGCGCGACTTACTGCAATCAAATCACGTTTGTCTATCCCTTACTTGACTTGCCTTGCTGGCTTAGCTTCTGTTAGCAAAATAGACTGATTAAGTCATCTTGTACTTCAATTTGCATCTTGAATTGACTTCATTTCGTTCCTATTATCTACCCATGCGCTTATAACTGACTCTTATATTACATATAAGCAAGTAAGACTCGATTAACCACATAATACACATAAGCACATAAGCACATAATCATTTTGATAGTTAAAATAATTTTTAGAATCAAAATCGACTCGCTGATTGCTCCGTTGATCACCTTCAAATTCATTTCCCATTTTTCCGAATTTTTCGGACTCGTTCCGGCGCGTATTTCGACTGATAATCAAGCAATCAATAAAGTCAACTAATTTCGAGAAGAAATTAGGTCTTCATATTATTTTTAATAAAAAGAATTCATTTTTCTGAGTTAAATGGCTTTCGTTTCACTCGAATCGGACTAACGGTTGAATTATTATCAATTAAACACTGATAATTCAATTTATTATTCAATATAAATAATTATTACAACCTTTTAAATCCTAAAATAATTTTTATATAATTATTTAAGAAAAAATCAAAGTCAAAAATAATTTTTTTATAATTTTTGGAGTTAAAACGAAGAAGTTATGATTTATTGAAAATTATGTGATTAATTATCAAAATAATTAATCACTTTTTAGATATTTAATAAATAAATAACAAATAAATAATTATTTATTAAGTTAAAATAATTAATCCTTAATTATTAGGATTAATCACAATTTATTACAAATATCTACAACCTATCGTTATTTATTCAATTAGATCGATTATTTATAAATAAATAATCGATATCATTAACTGGTACGTTAATTACTGAATAAATGAGTAATTATTCGAATCATAATCGAACTCAACAATCAATTACTCGTGTAAATACGAGTCACTCATCTTTCTTGTATAATTATTGAATTATTACGATTATTATTACAATTTCTATGATTCAATCGATATTTAATTATACGATACGAATATTTATTACGATATTCTTCGAATAATTATCGCTCGAATAATAATTTTAATTATCGAATTACTACTCGTATAGATACGAGTTACACGTAATACTAACTAATTATCGGATTATTAATCGTATTATTTAATCCTTATTTATTAATTAATTACCTAATTACTAATTAATTATCTAATTATTAGTTAATTAGATAACTAATAAATAATTAGATAAATAATCAAATAATTAGTTAAATAATTAAATTCGAATTTATAAATTAATGAAATAATTTAGAAATTAATAATAATAGTTTTCAAAAATTTAAAACTGATTTTTATTAAATTTTAAGAATTACTAAAACTAATTTCTGATTTTTAGAAAAATAGAATAATTACTAAAATAACCAGAAACACAAAATTTGGGCTCAGGGTTAGGTTTTCAGGATCAAACCCGGGTCGTTTCCCGGGTCGAAACCGGGTCGACTCGGGTCGACGAAGAACACGCCCAGAATCCGGCGCCGCTAGCCGGTTCCGGCGAAGAAATCTGGCAAGCCAAAACACGACGAAAACACATGATTTAGGATCGATTCTACAGGGCTTTCTCTGGGTTTTCGTTCCACAGCAACACAAACACCTCCTCCTGTCGTCCTCCGTCCTCCTTCGTCGATCAACAGCCGGAAAATGAAGAACACGGCGGCAACGACGAAAAAATCCGGCGAGCATAAAAATCGAACCCAAAATACACGAAACTGGTGTCAAACGATTGGAAATTCAACGGTCTACACGCTCGTGGCCACAGAAACATCAAACAATTCCTCAAACTAAAAACCCGAATTCAAAACGGGTTGAAATTCAAAAATAAAATTCACTAATCCGAGAATAGAAAAAATAATTAAAAATATGTATCATCATCTACTCAACCTGGGCAATCGATTCATATCACTTTCATCAACCAAAACACAACGATTTGCAAATACCCAATTTGGCTATAAACCCTAAAAATATGAATTGAAAATCGAAGCAATAAAACTCAAAATTGATAACAGAATTAGAAAGTAGAGATCAAGAGCTTTGCAACGAGTACTTACATGCTTGATTTGGAGATCAGAATCACTGTCAAATCTTTGCTTGAAATCAAGAACTCAAGAACCCTAATTTCTGAATTTGGGGATTTTGCTGAATTTTCTGATTTTAATTAATTAAATTAATAATAATTAGGTTATTTATAGCTGAAAAATTAATACTCCTAAATAAAATTAAGGGGCTAATTATACATCTAATAAAAATATTTGGCCCTAATTTTCATAATTTTTGGGTATTAAAATTTAATTTATAAATATTTATATATGCAATATATATGTCAAAAATTCCCAAAAATTGTGAATAATTCAAAAATACAAAGAAACGGTATAAATAAAAGTCCTATAATTTTATAAAAATAAAAATGTGATTTTTGTGGGGTTTTTAACACCCAATGGGGCCCGGAAAAGTCATTTTTCGTAAAACGAGAAAATTTATAAAATATCTAGATGTTCAGAATATTGCGATTGTAAAAGCCGTTTGATGAAAAATAAGGCCCATTATTTTATTTGAAATACTGGCTTTAAAATCATTATTTGGGTTGCAAAACGTTTGAAATGAAACCTTTGAATACGATATAAAACATCTGAAAAATACCTTAAAAATACAGAAATGATACAGAATACACGTAGCACGTAACAATTAGGGTTTAACAGATAATCACACATAACTGACATATTTATTCACATATTTTATTACAAATATGATATAATACAACGTAAATTTCCCGGTCGTTACAGTGCTCCTTGTTATGTGATTTTAATTCATATATATATGGAGGATTTAAGTTGTTATTTTCATAGTGTGATGACTTGTAATTAGTGTATTGTGTTAACTCTTATTTTGCTATATTGCACCTTAGGTAAGGATGATCTCCACTTAGCCAATATTGTGTGTGGGAGTGTTAGTTCAGTAGGTTGCTTTGGTTGAGGATTAGTTTGGGTTTTGGTTGATGTTTAGTTTGGTTTGTCAAGTAGGAAACATGGTGGAAAGGGGTACAATAGATTCTGCAGATTTTCAGTTTGGTATCTTGAGGTTTAAAGTGAGATTTGACCATGTCATTGTAATGAACTTTGAGGCCCAAGTCACCAGAAGTTAGTAAAAGGGGTATACTTTACATTTCACGTGTTTGTTATAGGTTTTTAGGTTGTTTGGTTAGGTGCAAGAGTGAAAATACCAAATTTGTCCAACAGGGGACAGTTTTGCTACAACTTAAAAACGAGGAGTTTTGACCATGTCATGGGTAGGCCCTCACTAGGCATTGGTTGGCCTTAGTTAGAGGGAGTGTCAGAGGTGTTTTTACAACCATAGTTCATAGGAATTGAGTTAGAATCATGTGTCACAAGTTAAGGAAAAACATGACACTTTTCTGTCTAGAAAACAGGGGAACCATGGACTTTAAGCTTAGGCCTAGGGAGGCCCAAGCTAGGCCCTTGAGCCACACCGAGTTTGGAAGTTGCCTTATGATCAGAAGAGTCTAGTGTAAAAGTTTGGGAGGTAAACTTGAAGTGTAAGGGGTGTTAATTGTATTCAAAAACCCATTGGTATCATCCTGAAATCACTATAATGAGCACATTCACTTCATATTTAGTTTTAGAACACTTACGAGTGACACCTAGGTTGATCACCATGGTTGTAAGATAGTTTAATGTCAGTAGAGTGTAAGACCTAAGTCAGGGTCAATAAGAACTTGATGGTTTAGAAAAGGCACTTCGAGTTATGAGGTCAATATTAAGAGTTTTGGCTAGTTTAGCACAACTAAGTGACTTGAGTAAGTGGAGTGAGATCATCCAAGTTTAGTGATGCAATATAGTGTGTTGATATATTATTATATACTTAAATGTGTTACGTGAGCATATGCGGCTATGTGAACTATTATGCTTATAAGGTGATAGTAAATATGTGTGTGTATATAGGCCTAAGTGCCAATGTGCTTAATTCCAGTTTATAAATAGGTTGAGTTGGTGATAATATATTATAATGAGGTTATTATTATTTTGTGTAGGCTCGCGAGACGAGGGTAAAATTTCCATTAAAGTCGAGTAGAGCTCCCAGTTGCTCCCACCTGCCAATCAAGTCAAGCCTTTCTCAAGGCAAGTATTTCAACCTAGCTTTTTGTTTACACTGCAAGTGTGTGTTAGCCCAGCTTTTATATATGATGCGAGTATTCTAATTCACCTTGATATATATGTATATATGATCCAAGTGGTTTCAAATCTATCTTTCGTATTATATGCAAATGCCATGAACCCTCAAGTATCTATTGCAAGTTGTTTAACTTTGCTTGGAGATTGCCATGCAAGTAATTCAAAAGTCATACCATGCTAGTATACCAAAGTAATTATGATGTTGAACCCTGTGCAAGTTATACTCAGTAACCTTATCTTGATACCTAAAAGTTAGTTATTCCTTAAAGTTGTTCATGATTGCTTGATAACCCTATTCTTACCCCTAAAACATTATACCCTGTTATACTTTGAACTGATGATCACCTTCTTTATATTTTAATACCTATGTCTTATCTGGAATCATTACCTTGAACCTAGTTTGACTTAGTTCCTTTATACTATCCAACAACCCTGTTAAACCTCATTGTCAAATTCATTGTGAATAGAAACTTTGCGATTCCATTTGATAAGGTATCAGTATAGTTGATCATGGATTTAAAGTTGATCTAGAACCCTTGATAAAGATGTTCATTGTTTAATAGTTTAACCGTCACTTGGCATCAATTCAATTTTTATAATAAAACTTAAAAGTGGATTTTCAGCTCCAAAGGGGGACAAATGTTTTCTTTAAATAGTGGATCTGGACTGAGACGCAAGTCATTTCCGCTCTTAATTTGTAGGCTTAAAGGTTGCATAGGGATCCCATTAATGTTCTAGAACCCAGCGAGGTTCGGGATTACTTCGCGGCTGATCACCGGCTGTAATTTGTAGCGTCATAATATGGTTTTTGATAAACAAATGGTTTTGAATTGTTTTATTACAAGAAAAAGATGCCATCACCCTGAAAGTTTATCTCTTGATACTATATTGTTGAATCTTTCATTTCCATTGTTATTCTTTTATTTTTGTTTATGTATATTATAACACTTGTTGAGCATTTGGCTCACTACTTTCTTTACCCTGATATTACAGCTAGCAGATATGGTTAGATTCAAGCAGACATCGCGTAAGAATTGTGATGCCAATTCATATATTCGAGCTCAGGTAGATTAGTGATCGTTTTGTGTGAGGACTCAAAATTAAAATCAGGTTGTAATAGTTAATAGTGTTGGACTGTTCCAAACCCTAAACTGTAAGATCTTGAATTCAGATGTATTTATTTCCTTTTGTTAACTATTGTAATAATTCGTATAGTGTCTTTTGTTAAATTTGGGGCGTGACAGGTTTTGGTATCAGAGCTACGGTTTAGAGTCCCTGGACAGCCCAAATAGGTTATATATGTATATAGGTTTATAGAATATTATACGAGAGTGTAGGTATAGGTTATTCGAGTCACCCGCTAATAATAATTCTCTTATATATATATATATATGCATTATTTGGCAACAAAGGGCACATTCCTGATCATCCTCTGAACCGTCCGACACAATTGCTTTATCCGTGTATGCTGAGTTGAGGCGTGAGTTCGACAGGCTTCAGGCCAAGTACGATCGACTGTTAGAGCGATTGAAGAATGTGTATCCGGACAGCCGAAATTATGGAGGGAAGCCTAAGGAGCAGATGACTGCAAGACTTGAGACTTTGGTTCAGTACGTCAACACTAAACTTGATGAGATGCCATCGCACCGAGACCGTACCAACAAGTATACTATCCAAATGGTTGCGGACGAGCTCTAGTGTATTGTGAAGACGCTTCGTGAGGAGAAGACTGTCGGACCCCGTTCTGATGAAGTGGAGTCTTAGTTCTTTCCATTATCTACTTCTCATGTCATTGTATTGTTGGACTTTGTAGAATTCCCTGTTGTTTTCCTTTAAATAAGCATGTTATCCCTAGATTCAGACTCTATTCCGATCTTGATGTACCTTGACCTTAATTTCCATAATTATACATTATCGTTCTATTTGCTTTCAATTATTCTTATGCCTTTATATGCATCACCCTTATTGTTTAATTTGAAACCCGATCGTATATATGAATATAATGACTTTTGACACCCTAACCTTGAAATTATTTGTATTATTCATACCTGTTTTGATATAACTTTTATTTCAGGATCATGCCACCTAAAAAGAAGAACCCAACAATAACTTCTACCACAGATCCTAATATTCTTCGATTGCTAGAAACCTTACAACAGCAAACAAATGCTATAGCTCAACAACAAAGAACTCTTCAACAACAATTCGAAAACCAAGATAACCGTAAACCACACCAACCACCTGATCCACCAGTACCACCTCGATAAATTGTCACTTTCAAAGCTTTTCAGAATGTGAATCCACCTGCATTTCATGATACCACTGATCCAGTAATAGCTAACACATGGATTAAGGAAATGGAAAAAGCTTTTGAATTGGTACAGCTAGAAGACGATCAGAAGATGCCATATGCTACTTACTTCCTAAAAGATGAAGTCATCTATTGGTGGGATTCAGTGAGAGCTATGGAAGCAAATCATCCGGTTTTTTGGGAGAGGTTTAAGAGGCTATTCCAGGAAAAGTATTACCTTAAGTACATGCAGAATCAGATGGAGCTTAAATTTCTTGAATTGAAGCAAGGAAGTATGTCTGTATTGGAGTACGAGAAGAAGTTTACGGAGCTGTCAAGGTTTGTGACGAAGTATACCAACACTGAGGAAGAGAAAACAAATAGATTCTAACAAGGATTAGAGCCTTGGATCTGAGATAGAGTGGCTATGTTCGAGCTTGATACTTATGCTGGAATAGTACATAAAGTTTCTCTGATTGAGAGTAATGGGATACAGTCAAGGAAAGAAAAGGATAACATGTTACGACCAGCATTTTATGTAATATTATTTGTTGGTATTATATTAAAGTCAAATGAAAATATATTCAATGATTGTACGCTAGTATGAGTGAAAATTTTTGCATTATAAATTTGCTTTGTGTAGTATATGATTTTTCAAAGCAAGAGTTTATTTAATTTCTTTATTTTTGATTTATAAGGAATATTCTAAGCTTTGGAAAAAATTTCTTTTAAAAGGTATTTTGTTCACAAATTTTGAAAATGATTTTATAAAGTCTCTAAAAATCCTAGTTAATTTATGGTATAAATTTTATAATTTTTGAACTTGTATTTTATTTTATAAAAATAAATCATTATAAATTTTTGTTGTTATATTTATCGAATTACATGAATAACCTTGCATGCAAACTCTCTTCTATTCAACTAAAGGGCTAAAAAGGACAATTACAACCCCACAAACTTTCATCTTGCTAACCAAATTACTCATTTGTCCTTGCATGCAAAATGGTCCTAGTATGTGGGAAGGGTAATCTTGTCAATTCTCATTTCCACTCACTTATTTCAATCAATCAAAATCATAAAAACCCAAAGTACAAAGTGTTGTGATCATTCACCCCACTCCACACTCCACCCTCACTCTCTCCTCCCTCCCTCCTCCCTCACCTCTCGGTTTTTCCTCCCTCTCGGCAATCACTATAGCCGAAGCCCCCATCCCCTTTCTTTTCTCCATTCTTTCACTCAAACATCCATCTTATATTCAAGTAATCTTGCTCCCTACATGTTGTCTATATATATTTCAAAGAGTTTTGAGTAGAAAGTTTAAGTTTAAGGATTGCATGTAAAGGTTTTAGTGAAACTCAAAATACAATCTTGATTCTTATGGATTTAAGGTTGTTTTGAGAGGACTACAAGTAATGGATAAATGCCAAGTCTTGAGAAGGAAACTCTTGATGATTTAATGGCCATTTCCATCCATTTCATTCAGCTATGACCATATGGGAGCCGAATGAATGATCCTTGAAATCATTCTTGTTGTTTTGATCAATTCTTGCATGTTTATGTGATAATGACTTGAATTTTGTGGTAAAAATTTGATAAAACTCCTTGCATGCTAAGTGATCACCTAGGTATACCTTATGCTAGGCTTGCATGTCAATTTTAAGATGGAATATATGTAGAAAATGTGTTGTTTTGGTTTGAAAAACCCGAAGGCATGCATGCATGAGGATTTCTCTTAGAATGTTGTAAGATTTTGATCATTTGGAAAGATTTTGTTAGTAAGCCTTAATTTCAGTAGGTATAATGTGTTAATATTGATTTATGCTTCTTGTTGCATGGTAATAATTCGTGATTATCTTTTATAAAAATGCATACCTTGTTGTTTCAAAAGCATGAAGATTTGTGATTTGTGAAGTGTAGATTCTCTTGTTTTGCCATAATTGTACTTAAGGTAAGGATGATCTCACCAAGGTTATTTTGAGAATAAGGGAGTTAGTTCAGTAGATTACCATGTATAAGTCTTGGTTTAAGTATTGAGTTGTTGTTAGTTGAGTTTGTCAAGTCAAAACCTTGGAAAATGAGAGTTATAGTTTCTGCAGAAAATCAGTTTAGTACCCTGAGATTTAGAGTGAGTTTTGACCATGTCATTGATGTGCACTTTGAGGCCCAAGCTACCAGAAGTTAGTATTGGGAGTATATAAAAGGATTGAGGAGTTAGTTGGAGGTTTGCATGTCATTTGGTTAGGTGCACAAGTAGAATAACAAAATCTGTCCAGCAGGGGACAGTTTTGTTGCAACTTAGAAATAGGGAGATTTGACCATGTCATGGGTAGGCCCTCATTAGTCCCAATTGGGCCTTAGTTAGAGGGAGTGTCAGAGAAGTTTTTCCAACCATATTTCATAGGATATGAGTTAGAACCATGTGTCACAAGTTAATTCAAGTCAGGGCGTTTTCTGCCCATAAAAGCAGGGGAACCTTGGACTTTTAGCTTAGGCCCAAGAAGGCCCAAGCCAGGCCCTTGAGCCACATCAAGATTGTGAGATGCCTTTAGGTCAGGAGAGTCTTTTGTAAAAGTTTTGAAGGAAAACTTGTAGTTTAAGAGTGTCTAATGCACTCAAGAAACTATAGTTGACATTCTGAAATTTGCACCAGTAAGCACTTTCACTTATCACATAGTTTTAGAACACTTAGAAGTGAGTATTAGGTCGACCACCTTAGTTGTAAGATGGTATAAGGTCAGTAGAGCAAAAGACACAAGTGAGGGTCAATAGGTTTTGGATAATTTAGGAAAGGCACATCGAGTTAGGAAGCCAAAATTTGAAGACTATGTCTAGTTTAGCGACCAAGTGACTTAAGTGGTGAGTCGAGATCATCCAAGCCTAGTGTTGCATTATGGTATATATGGTGTTATTTGATATTAATATACGATATGTGATTATGTGGCTACGTGTGTACATTTGAAATATAAAGGTGGATATAAATTAAGTGCGTATAGGCCTAAGTGCCATCCGTGTTTAATTTCAAGTTATAAATAGGTTAAGTTAGTGAGAATATATTATAATGAGGATTATTATTATTTATGTAGGATCTCGAGACGAGGGAAAACTTGCCATAAAGGTCGAGTGAAGCTCCAGTTGTTGCTCCTACCAGTCAGACCAGACCAGCCTATCTCAAGGCAAGTGATTCAACTTGACCTTCATATTTACTATAAACAGTTCATATATATCGATGCAATTATCCTGAGTCATTTTGATATGTTTAAATCAAGCGTATCTTTCGCTTATCTTTGAATTATATAGAAATGCCATGAACCCTTGAGTATGTATTGCAAGTAGTTCAAAAGTCTTTTCATGATAGTTAAATGCCATGATAAAATAAAGAGTTGTTATATTACTTGATTGATCCTCTTGATTAGCATGCTGATGATTCCTAAGTATTGATATCTCATCCTGATACTTGAACCCCTATAGAACCTTACCTTGAACTCTGATAGTCAGAAACTTACCAACATGATTCCTCATTGATTGATACCCTCTTTCCTATCCTAAAGCTTGTCAATTCTGATATATACATACATCCTGAGCTAGAGATCATTACCTTAACACCCATAGTATTCGTGAAGCTTATCTTCTTAATGATCCATCACCTGTACCTTGATGAGAAACCATTGCTTTGAGCCCAGTTTGGCATTACCCCTTCATATTATCCATTAGTCTCACCATATTTTCCTGTCCAAATTCTGACATATGAAAACCTTTTGGTTACCCTAATAGAGTAAAGTTTTGTAAATCATGGCCCTGAGATTTAGTACCATACTTCCCGTGTTTCAAGTTGATCTATATTCCCTTAATAAAAATGTTTACTGTTAAAAGAGATTTTGTTACAATTCGGCATCAGCTTTTGAAATAAATAAAATGTGGGTTTTTCAGTCCCAAAGAGGGATAAATGTTTTCTTTGAATAGTGGATCTGGACTGAGACGCGAGTCCTTTCCACACTTATATTAGGCTTAAAAGTTGCCTAAGGGATTCCCGTTAATATTTTAGAACCCAGCGAGGTTCGGGATTACTTCGCGGCTGATCACCGGCTGTAATCCGTAGCGTCATAAAACGATTTTGATTAAGACATGATTTTAAAATTATTTTGATACAAGCAAAATGATGCCATCTCTCATAGTTTATCTCTCGTTATCATTAGTTATGTCTTTCCATTGACATTCTTAAAAGTATATCTCGATTTATGCTTTGTGTCGTACTGTTAGCACTTGTTGAGCATTTGGCTCACTTCTTGCTTTACCCTGATATTACAGCTAGCAGCTATGGTTAGATTCAAGCAGACTGCCCGTAAGACCTGTGATGCTGATGCTTATGTTCGAGCTCAGGTAGAATAAGTAATAATAGTTGTGTGAGGACTCAGTATTTGTAATCAGATGTAATAGTTGGTAGTGTTGGGCTGTTCCAAACCCTAAACTGTAAGATCTTGGATTTGGTTGTGTATTCTTCTTTTAAAATATTGTAATAGCTATATTTATTTTGCTGTTTAAGTTGGGGGTGTGACATAACAAGAAGAGAAAGGTTCCATTTTATGGAGAGAAGTCTAAATCCGGAAGCTCACAAGATAGGAGTGTGAAAAGGATTGAATTCCACAAAGGTGGAAATTTTCAGAAGAAGAGAAATTTGAATAAGAGACAAGAATCAAAGGGGACAACCAGGCAAGCCAAGGGCAAGTTGGAGAAAATAGAATTCAGAGATCAGAGTGCAAGCATTGTGGAAAAAGACACCCAGGAGTGTGTAATAAGCTGAACATGACATGCTACAGATGTAATCAGAAGGGACACTTGGCTAATGAGTGTAAGGTGTCGAAGCTGGGAGTTACATCCTATAAGTGTGGAAAGACTAGACATATAGCTAGGTAATGCAAGTCAACTGGACCAGTCAAGGCTTTGATGAATGTGGCGAGTACGAGTACAATCATGCCAGCTGAAGTATTGGCATTACCCCCACCATCTACAATAACTCCGCAAGCAACAGGAAGGACATTTGAGTTAAAGATGAAGGACGCTGTTCAGAATTCTGAGGTGATAGCAGATACACTTTTAATGAATAATGATGAAGCTAAGGTATTGATTGATTCTGGAGCTACTAGATCTTTATATCAAAAACTTTTGTTGATAAACTTAAATGTGATAAAATGACTTTGAATGAGGTAATAGATGTAGTAATTGCGAATCAAGAGAAGATTCATGTGAGTCATTCTGTCCTAAGTGTGAGATTGATATCTCCGGACATAAATTTTCAGCCGACTTGATACTTTTGAAGTTAGGGGAGTTTTACATAATCTTTGGCATGGATTAGTTAAGAGAGAATAACACTCAGATAAATTGTAAATCTAAGATAATGTATTTAAAGACGGAGAGTGGACAGAAAGTGGTATTTAAGGGACAGAGGCAAGAGCGACTGTTTCTTACAATCGTTCAGGATAAGAAATTGCTTAGGAAAGGTTGCGAATCATTCCTATTTTCCTTGGTTCGGGCCGAAGAAGCAATGTCACTCGGGAACGAAACCAGTTTCGAAGGTACCATATAGAATGGCACCAGCAGAAATGAAAGAGTTGGTGAACTAGCTACAGGAATTATTGTACAAAGGAGTGATACTGTAATAACCCCAAAATTTTTGAACTTTTAGTAACCCTTCTGAATAGTGTTTTGCTGATTATGCTGAATAAGAAAACTTTCCATGCCACACTATGTAGAGGTTCTTCTATTGTTATTCTGAGATCTTATTAGTACTTTATATGGGATATAAGTGTATGTAAAGATCGTTAGAATCCAAATTCGAACACTTTAATTTTTCCGAAAATCCACCAGATACCGAAAGAATTGAGTATAAGGGAACAGGATAAAAAGGATTTAAATTCAAGGATTATAAGAAAGGATCATAAAAGGAATATAATGTATTGATAAAGGTTAAGGGAACCCAAGTAATAAGATCCCGGGTATGATCCCTCAAACGATAAATGAATATGAAAGTTAAGCGAACCATATAACAGATCAGCGGTCATTAGCCAAGTAATTAGGAGCTAATCAAAGAGGTTAGTGAGGATGATGTCATCAAACCAATAAGAAAAGGACAAGCATGGGAAGATGACATAAGAATGATGACCTAAGCATGACCAAAAAGGAAGGAAGGTTGGTTGTTATAAACCACACAAAATTCACCATGGTTAAAAGGTAATAAATCAAAACAAAAGTGGATCAACCAAGCCAAATAAATCAAAAAACACAAAAACAAAGTTGACTCTCATTATTCAAGAGAAGCTCTCGGCTTTTCTTCTTTTTCAAAGAGGAAAATTTCAAAATCCAAGATCCAACCATTGTTAAATTGCAAGGTAATTATCCAAGGTTCCTTATGATTAGTTATGGCTATCCTAGGAGTTTAAGCTCCAAATTCCTTCACAATCTCTTTCAATAAATCATTTAAGAAGAGAGTGAATAGTGTTTTCAAGAAATTTAAATTGTTTGATCTTGTGTTTTTGGTTAGATTAAGCTTTGGTAAGGACTTTCAAGGGTGATTCCAAGCTCCTTAGTTACTCTTACTCACCAAGGAAGGTATAATCTCTTAACCTAGAACTGTTATTGAATATTAAGAGCTTATTATGAGTAGGATAGTTCATGAGAAGCATGGTGATTGAATATGTAGAGATTAGTTGGTTTTGTGATGTTTTTGGAGTTGTAAATCTTGGTTATTAGTTAATGAACTTAAGAATAGTTTTAGTTCATGTTTGAGAATAATATAAATTGGAAAACTTGAGGTGTTGGGGCTGTTGTAGTGATGTATGGATGGATTTTGGTTGTATGGTTGAATTGTGATTGATTTGTGGTTGATTTGGAGTAGGATAAAATTTGGTAATCGCGTAAACATAGCCGTCGTAATGCCCGATTTACTTTAGACTGTTTTTGTTCTTAATATCAGGACCCATGAACTCACTATTAGGTTTTGACCATTGCCATTATTAGATAGTTCATGTTACGAGCTTCGTTTTGATATGTGGTTCGCTTGAATCTGATGTACGGTTTAGGAGTAACGACCGTTTTAAGTAACGGCGTTTCGCGACCAAACCCTTACCCCTCGCCTTACTTTGAAACCTTGGTTAAGGAATTTAAATGACTAATTGGGGTATGAAACAATTATGTTAAGTGGATTCGGCAGTTGGTAGGGTACTCGCAAAAGAATCGCCTTAAAACCCTTAATGGTTAATTTATTAAAAATGGTGGAGCCGAGGGTACTCGAGCGACTTAAGTGAATCGTTAAGCACAAAAGCGAACGTTAGGGTCCAATTGGTTAAAGTATAGATTCATAAGCGACTTTGGTTTAATTCCAACTTATATGTTGTTTATAGGTTACCAGACTCGTCCCAAGCCATTTATCACCCCCAGTCGCTCAGGCAAGTTTTCTACCCGTTATACTGTTGTTGTGATGTATACATATGTATATGCATTATCTTGTGATAGATGCATGACGGTTAATTAGCAAATCTTGCGATATATTGGAGAATGTGATATGGTATATATGGATGTCTGTTTCGTAATCTTGATATATATCTGTTGATTCAAATGCTTATTAGTTGCATAATACCTATGCTAGAGATAAGCAGTAATTGCGTATACCCTTAGTATAGGGGACCCAAAGGTGAACATTTTCTAAAACCGGGAGTCGATGTTCCCGAGTATAATATATATATATATATATTTATATATAGATATAGATATAGATATGGTTTTCAAAACTATGAATCGAATAAGGTTTATTCGATAATTTTATTTTTATTAATGAAAATTATTTTGAATATTCATTCAAGGGCTTATGACTCCGTTTATTCATATTAATGAATATTATTTTGAATATTCATTCGAGGACATATGACTCCGTTTATTTTATTTAATGAATATTATTTTTGAATATTCATTCGAGGACTTATGACTCCGCTTATTTACTAAATAATATTATTTATTTTATTAAAGAATAATGTTTCGATAATCAAACTTATTTTCGATTATTCAAATAAAGATCATACTTTCGTATAAGTATATCTTTGGTTATTGTATTCATTTCAAGTATGAGTTTTAAAACTCCTACCTCGATTATTTTTATAAGGATCATCCTTATGGGAATATTATTTAAATAATAATATTCAGATACTTTCTAACATACCGGGACTGATTTATTTTATTAAATCAGCGTTACTCTAAACATTCTTTAAAATATTTTCGAGTCTTCAAAATGATTTTAAAAGTTAGGGCGGATCCCAAAACTCATTTTTATATTTAAGATCCTCCTTTCGAAGGGGATTAAAATACTCGCTCAAAACCTGAGGGATCCAGCTCTGTGGTGTGTTTTATATTCGCAACAAGGTTGCTATTTTGATAAAAGAGTTTTTGATTACTTACCCAACACTCGGGAAGTAAAATTCTTGGAACAAGTTAATCCATTAACAGGCATCGCCTGGGAAATATCGGTGAGTTTTCCTTTCCAACTAGATACGACTTCTTGGTGGAGCCGTATCAACAAGTTTCTACTTGGGGAAAGGGGGGATGAGCTTTACGTTTCAGAGTCATGGATTTCATCTGAACTAGGAGTGGCGTAAGTGGTCGAGTGGCGCCGACCCAGCCTAATTATATTGGCCCAAATGGCCTGGAAGTTCCGCTAAGACGGTCCATTCCTTAGGAGTCCAGTGTTCGGTTGACAAGTAAATTTGACAGGTTCTCCTCTACATGTAGAAAATGGTGGGGTTACACTACTACGACTGATCATCGTAAGTGGTCTTCTTGGCGCGATAAACTCCCGTAATGAGTTCATCATCCAGTTGGATATTTCTGCAACACTACCCAGAGCACTTCGATAGAAACGCTACGGTTGGGCGATTGTTGAGTGTTGGCAGGGTCGAGTTTTCAAAATGATGTTTCCATCAAATGAAGTATCTCGTAAATTCATTTCTTTTGAATGATATTTCAAAGATTGATTATATACAAGTTATGCCTTGTAGCTCCATATATGTGATGAACTATTTATACCTTGAACGGTGGTAGTTCAAGTAGTATTCGAAAAGGATATAAGCATATTGGAGTATCTTGTAACTTCATCCTTTCAACTTATATCTAGTAAATGATTATCTTATGCATGACAAAGATTTTCAGAAAAATGTTGAGACAAGGTTAGATATATGAGATCACCTTGCAACGATATTTTTATACAGTTATAAACTGGAACTCTGTGTATATTATACATGGCAGAGGATTTCAAAGATTTTGAAAAGTATATAAGTATATATACTGAATATTTTGCGACTTCGTCGCATTAAGAGGTCAAACTTGGTTCATTTCTTCTTGACCAAGACTTTCATGAGTACTATGAGAATGCTCATATATTTTTAATTATTATGCATATTATTTTGGTGGGCTTGTTGCTCACCCTTGCTTTCTTCTCTCATCACACAACATCAGATAGAAAAGATGAACAGGACCAATCTTCCAATTCGCAAGCAGTTAGGAAACGTTCCGCAGTTTTCTGGTAGCATTGATACTGCCGTAGCTGAGGTAGGAACTACCAATAGGCTAGGCTTCAACTATTGATGAACCAGACTTATGTATATTATGAATTGTAATAATGGCAAAGAATATGTAAATTATTCAGAAACCCTTTTGAGGTGAAATGGTTTATAATTGTGGAATAAATGACTTGTGTTATTTTTGGTTTTCATCTCTGAGACTATAACTTGTAGTGTATGTGTGTATATTATGGGATCATAGTACGCAGTAGTTGGTTGATTGTTAAGGTTAAGTATTATTAAGGGAAATGGAACTCGTGACAACCCGGATCCCTGACCCCGGATCTGGGGGTGTTACAGAAATGGTATCAGAGCTAAGCGTTATAAACCTCAGAGATGATATGACGTTAAGATAATAAGTTCACTAAGATAATAAGAACTCTTGCCAAGTTCATAGTCGGGCTACCTAACGTAGTACTGACAGTTAAAACCCTTATGGGAACCCTTATAAATATCGTGATAGAAGCGTAGTTCGTTATTGTATATGGTAGCGGGACTCCGAACCCTGAGGTTGAGGAGCAACAGTGCGATGATGTTTTATTACTAATTGGAGATCAGATTGTGGATCCGATAGAGCGTCCTAACGCAGGACCGGATGATGTTCATATTGAGGACGTAGCGGTTGAGGACGTTGTCCTAGAAGGGATTGTTGCTGAGGAGGATCCCGTGGAGGATCCTAACCAGAATGAATAAAGGACCACTGAGGAATTGATGACCATGGTTAGGGCGACTACCAGAGGTAGGATTGGCCGGTCACTACCGAAGGTTCGTTCAAGTTTATAAAGATAGTAGCCCCTTTAACGCGGCTTACTCGTAAGACTGAGAAGTTCGAATGGACAGAGAAATGCGAGAACAACTTTTAAGAACTAAAGAAAAGGTTGGTGACGGCCCCTATGTTGGCGTTGCCGAATGGAAAAAGGAGATTTTGTGATGTGTAGTGACGCTTCACATAAGGAATTAGGGTGCTTCTTATACAGCACAACAAGGTAATCGCGTACGCGTCAAGACAATTAAGGGAATATAAAATTTGATATCCCCACCCATGAGCTTGGGCTCGTGGCAATAGTTTTGCCATAAAGATTGGAGGCACTACTTGTATGGAGAGAAGTGCGAGATTTACACAAGCCATAAGTGCTCTAGTGCATTTTCACGCAGAAAGAGCTCAACATGCGCCAGAGGAGGTGGTTAGAGCTAATCAAGGATTACGATTAAGAGATTCTTTATCATCCAGGGAAAGCCAAAATGGTGGCTAATGCCCTTAGTATAAAGGAGAGACTCAAGATGAAAATGTCTTTGGGAGAGTTGATAAGAGATTTTGAGAAAATGGAAATAGAAGTGAAGGTAACCGGAGCCGGTACCGAAAAGCTGTTTGAGATTGCAATACAGCCCGAATTATTGGAAAGATCATATTGTTCCAAGAAAAAGTGATGAATGAAGGCAGAGAGCCAACAAATAGAGAAGAGATTAATACCGAGAAAGAGGATAAGGGAATAATGAGGTATTCCTACAGAATTTGGGTTCCAAACATTCAAGAGCTTAAGGACGAGATATTAGGTGAAAGCCATAGTTCGAGGAATAAGATTTAGGGCAAACCCTGAATGTGATAGTCAGGGAGGACGCCATCAAGATAGAAGGAACCCATAACTTAATGAAGTGGAAAATGAGGATTTAAAACATATAGGATGACCCCGATTATGGGGAGGATGAGAAAACATTTCATACTGAGAAAATCGAAGTCGAGCAAGATAAGGAGAACCAGGACGGTAATCCTAAGGGGCAATTCATGGACCTGCCTAAATAAAACTTATACTTTTACCCCAACCACCACCCTGAGGAATCAATGCGGTGGGAAATTCTTTCATGACCTTTAAGTCACTAAGCTTTCAGAGTTCCAATTAACAAGGTGACCCAGTCGAGGCAAGAGCGTGGATAAAGGAAATATAGGAACCATTTAAGATTCTAAATAATTGACGAAGCGAAAAAGACTGTTTTTGTCACTTACCTTTCTAAAAGAGAGGCCACCCGCTGGTGAAAGACCAAGAAAGGCACGAAGCCAGAGGTTATAATAAACTGATTAAAGTTCAGTCAATTGTTTTCGGGAAAGTAATTCCCAAGGTTATAGAGATAGTGTAAAAGCTTTAGAGCCAGAACAAAGGCGGACGAGTATGATGAGTTATGAATCTAAGTTGTAAAAGTTGTCAAGATTCGTCTGGAGGACAAGAATTCTAGAATGACGTGATGTTTGAAATCAATGCTTATGTTGTGTTGGTTCATCAAATGGTTGTAATAGAAATGAAAATAAAAGAAACTGGAGTGAAAAGGAATATAAAGGCAATAAAGTTTGAGGAATGATAAGGGAGTTGGGTATGAGGAAACTCTAAAGACTCATAGAAATAGAAATAGAAAAGTATGTAATCGTCGGGATGAGGGTGATTCACCATGAGTTAAAGTTGATGGTTTAAGGCATAAGTGATATGCATATTGTATCCCCTTTAAGTTGGGAGTATTGGAAGACACTTCGAGATAGATCGATGGGCTAATAAGAAAACACGGATGGACTGAGGAGATAGGATAACAAGATATTAGGAAAATGGGATGAAGGAAGTGACCTTCAAGAATGTGAAGTATATGTAAGACCGGTGGCATGATACCCAGAAAGGGAGACGTCAGGTATGAAAGATATCCCAATATTGAGATGACTGTTGAGATAAACAACAAAAGTAAATGAGGAGTTATTAAGAAGAAATTCATGTTGAACACAACCAATATCTTCCAGAACATCCCTGTTGTCATTACCAAATTAGGAAAGAAAAGCGGGTAACCATTGTTATCTTTTGAAGGCCATATGGTTTGACCTCAGTTTGAATAAAGATGCTATTGTGAAATTGGTATAGACTATCTGGGTGGGAATGATTGAATAAGATAATCTATCAAGAACATATGACTTGATTTATCCATGCAAGGATGCATGTACCTTTTTAAAGGTAGAATTAAGGATAGAACATCTGTAACTTAGAATGAATCCTAGGGGAATGCATAAAGGCTGGCATTTCACCCTTAATAGGGATAGTATGAGTTTTGACAGTATAAATTGGAAAGGATTAAGGTAACAACAACCTTTAAGGATTAGTGGAGAAATTTTTCAGAACTATATAGACAATAATTCTGGTATTAGTAAATGGTATCTTGATATGCCCTGTGCCTAGGGTGTACCTGATGAAGGATTTAAGGATAACCTTAGAGATTTTACAAGGAGAAAGGTAGTATTCAAAGTTCTCAAGAATAGAAATTTTGATGAAGGAAATATGGCGTAATTATAATAATGCCAGGTAGGCACGGGTTAAACCATAAGAAGTATAGATTGAACCAATGAAGGTCAGAATTATTAAAGCAAGAAGGGCCCAAGATAAAAGATGTCCTAAGTATGATCGAGAGTCAGCCATGATAATGTTTACATTTAAAGACTAAGGCAGCGACTTATGGAAAAAAAATAATGGTAATTTTTTTTTTACTTATTTTATCACAAGGACTTAAGAAAAGCATTTTCCCATAAGCAGTGATTTGAAATGAGGTAGAAAATTTAGTTGGAGATCGTTCAAAAGACATTGATTATAAGGAACTATTACTATCAGGAAATGCCAATGAGGTGGCCAACACTTTAAGTGTAAGAGGACAATTATCGGCGCTCGTGCCAGAGGAATACAGTGATAATGGTTAATTCCGTGAAGCTTGTATTATGGTGTGAAAGATTGACATTCCTTCTGATGACTGTGCGGTACTCAACCATAATAGTAGTTTGGTAAAGATTTAATTCATGTAATCACCGTGAGTGGGCTTTCTATCTTAGAAGGTCCTATCTTGAGAATAATCCAGGACCATGTTTCAAAAAGGACTAAACGAACCTTTGAGTTAAGTCTTCTATTGAAGGCATATGATTAAGGATGGTATTAACCTGTTATCTTATCGTTGCTTTGATTGAAACTCTTCTGCAATTTTATCTGCTTCATGTCATGAAAGTACGTCAGGATCTGGAGTGTTCTTCATGAATTTTAAATGGTGATTATGTTAATTCCTTAGAAGAATTTGATACGACAGGTATGGACTCCGTAGGGTTAGCTATTAAGATTCCAAGGAAAATGAATGACGACAGTAGGTCAGTGGTGGACCATAGTAATGCAGCAACGATTCTTTGAATAATGAGCCGATTACAACCGTGAGAGTTGTAGTGTAATGGATGTTGAGATTAGGTACCCCTAATCGGGTTGTGGTGATGTATAAGTTATCCTTGAATAGACTAATTAAGTAGATTATCTACCTATTGAATACTTATTCCTTCTTATCAATTGAGAGTCGTATTACTATACGAGGAAGATTGCGGTGCAAGCATAGGATTCTAGTAACGATGATGTCTAGAATGAGACCCCAGATTCAATTTTCGATGATGAGGGAGTTTCAAAGGTGATTGAGTATAAGCTCGAGGAAGAACATGGGTCCATAGAATGATGGACAGAATAGCAAATATATATATATATATATATATATATATATATATATATATTTAAGCATGTGAAATGCGATGCGATAATACTTGATGTTGATATATATACACATATGTTTTGTTCTCCTATGACAAACCTCTATAGTTCAGAGGTAGATTCCAATCCAGATATTTGTGGCAGTATATTTTTTTTCTCTTCATATACAATTCTCTTCAATTCGTTCTTTTCTCTCCTTTTCATTTTGTATAAGCTGAGAAGAACAACCCTTCCAGAAGGGGAGGTATTACCGAATGACTATCTATCTGTATGATAGAAGCCTAGTAGGATACCACATGTTGTTTAATTGCTTTTCAAGTACTAAAGGCCGGCCACCTTCTGTACTAACTATACGATATAACAAGTGTTCATGATCATATTGATCTCTCAATAAATTCTTTTACTTCTATACGATGGATCAAGCTTTCAAAGATAGAAGCAGCTAGAAAGGAGTAGTATCAGTGCGGTGGTATTCCGAATCTAACGCGTTCGTGATACTAAGGTTGACGCAATTATTAAAAGGTTATAGAATGCTAACGAGCAAAAGTGTAACCGGTATAGTATTACGTACGGAAGATAGTAATGACTACGAACTGGAAAAGAATGGGTATTGAGAAGCCAAAACTATAATGCTAGAATCTATGATGAGAGTCTGTGCAATAGACTTGAAAGAATTTAAAATGGTCACTTAACACGGATTGAGTTTTCTTACGACAATAGATCATATGTCAGTATTGAGTTATCGCCTTATGAGATCCTTGAGGGAAGACAATGTCGATCTCCCTTATGATAGGATGATGTTACAGAGTGCAAGATGCTCAGACCAGTAGTGGTCCAAAGGACCAAGGATATAATAGATCTAATCAGAGGACGGCTGGTAGTAGCTGAAAGAAATATGTCCTAAGTCCAATCAGGTATTAGGATTTAGGAATAACTCTTTATGTAATCTGTATTGATTTCATTGATATTAATAAAAGACTTGTTTTGTTTTTATTACGGGCTTTATCTATTTAAGTGTTTAAATAAGATATACCATAGTTTAGAGTAAAGCTTTTTATGGATTATGATGAGATCATAATAGTGAGACCTAAAAAGATGCTAACTCTAAACTTAAATAGTTCCTGGTCATAGGATTACTAACTGGTAATTAATAATCCGCAAAGATCGGTACATACTATGCTTGCTTCATTATGAAGGATGTCTGTTCTCATAGACATTTGTGTGGTGACACTATAGCTAGTATGTAGGTGCTTATTATAGAATAAGTTCATTGAACATGACTCGCACAGCTGAACAACTGATGGAGTTCACTCACGTGTCAGCAGTTGTTCACTTAGTGATAGTTGTACAAGTATCCTTAGACTTGAGGTCATCATAGTCATCTTGTGTACACTGAACTATGCTTTGGTTTAGTTCTTAGTCTCCAGGGACAATTATTAGGGCTCTACTGGGTATAGGAATTTGTACACGAAGATAGTGTATGATCAATAAAGGATCTACCCCTTCCAGTGAAGGAAGCGAATGTTCAAGGCTGATCCACTTATGCTAGTTCAGGAATCTCTGGCCAGAGTAAATGAAATTAGAAAGGAGTTTCTAATTTGCATAGAACTACGCATAGTAAATGGTAAGCAAGTGATTGAATTAGATAGGCTTGACACGAGATCCATGCCTTGTATTTAATCGGGACATTGTCGGGTAGAAGGAGTTTATTGTACGGTAACTATTCACTGACAGGTTCTTGGTATTCTAAGCAGTGAATTCATATTATCCGGATAGTCGCGATATGTTGAGAAGCATCACTCACGATGTAGAATAAATGTGATTAATTAATTAATCATATTTAATAAATTAGATCATTTATATAAATAATGATAAAATAGTTTTATTATTATTTATTTCTACTACCGGCTTAATATTGAACCTACAGGGTCACACCATAAAAGAGAATGATTTAATGGTGGAGGAATTAATTAATAATGGCTAATAATTATTTATTTGTGAAATAAATAATTAATTGGCAAATTTAATAATTGATTGAATGAGATTTAATTGATTATAAATTAATTAAGAAAAGTTCTTAATATTATTAATTAAGGATTTAATTTTTGGAAATTAAATCAAGAGAGAGAATTATTTCTAAAGTGTTTAGAAAAAGGATTAATAATTAAAAGGTGTTTTAATTATTAATGAGAATAATAAATGGGATAATAATAATAATATTTATGGGAAAATTTCAGCTGAAAATTTTGCCTATAAATACACTATTATAGACCCTATTTTTATTCTAACCCCAGAAACCCAAAAGTTTCAGAAAACCAAATTCTCTCCACCTCCTCCTCCTCCTAAAAGTCGTTTTCTTGGTGGATACCGGTGGAGTGCTTCACACTTGAGGAGCAACTGCTAAGGATCTCTGATCGTTGTCTCCGAATTATTTTAAAAGGTTAGATTCGATCCCTCGAATTTTTATTCACGATTTATATGCTTTTATTTGGATTTTGTATGTGTAAAAGTGTTTTACCATGCCCCTGCTGTGTTTAAAATCCAACAATAGCCCAAGGTGGACATAAAAAGTATGTTGATTTGACACGAAAGGACAAGGAATAGGAAATAGGGGATCTAGTAATGTTAAAGGTATCCCTTGGAAATGATGGATGAGGTTCGGAAAGAAAGGAAAGTTAAGCCCACGAATTGCTGGACCCTTTGAGGTATTAAGACGTATTGGGAAGTTAGCATATGAGCTAGCCCTACCCCCGAACATGTAGCAAGTTCATAACGTGTTCCACGTATCAATATTAAGGAAGTATAATTCGGATGCCAGACAAATAGGGGCATATGAGCGCATAGACATGCAACCCGACGTAACCTATATGGAGCAACCAGGAAGGGTTATAGATTGAAAAGGAACAAGTGCTTAGGAGAAGGGCTATCAAACTAGTCAGAGTTTGATAATAGAACCACAATGTGGGAAGATTGACTTGAGAGTTAGAAAGTGCAATGCAAAGAAAGTATCCCTATTTATTTTTTCCTGATTCCGGGACGGAATCCTTTTAAGGAGGGCAGACTGTAATAACCCCAAAATTTTTGAACTTTTAGTAACCCTTATGAATAGTGTTTTGCTGATTATGCTGAATAAGAAAAATTTCCATGCCACACTATGTAGGGGTTCTTCTATTGTTATTCTGAGATCTTATTAGTACTTTATATGGGATATAAGGGTATGTAAAGATCGTTAGAATCCAAATTCGAACACTTTGATTTTTCCCGAAAATCCACCAGATACCGAAAGAATTGAGTATAAGGGAACATGATAAAAAGGATTTAAATTCAAGGATTATAAGAAAGGATCATAAAAGGAATATAATGTATTGATAAAGGTTAAGGGAACCCAAGTAATAAGATCCCGGGTATGATCCCTCAAACGATAAACGAAAACGAAAGTTAAGCGAACCGTATAACAGATCAGCGGTCATTAGCCAAGTAATTAGGAACTAATCAAAGAGGTTAGTGAGGATGATGTCATCAAACCAATAAGAAGAGGAAAAGCATGGGAAGATGACATAAGAATGATGACCTAAGCATGACCAAAAAGGAAGGAAGGTTGGTTGATTATAAACCACACAAAATTCACCATGGTTAAAAGGTAATAAATCAAAACAAAAGTGGATCAACCAAGCCAAATAAATCAAAAAACACAAAAACAAAGTTGACTCTCATTATTCAAGAGAAGCTCTCGGCTTTTCTTCTTTTTCAAAGAGGAAAATTTCAAAATCCAAGATCCAACCATTGCTAAATTGCAAGGTAATTATCCAAGGTTCCTTATGATTAGTTATGGCTATACTAAGAGTTTAAGCTCCAAATTCCTTCACAATCTCTTTCAACAAATCATTTAAGAAGAGAGTGAATAGTGTTTTCAAAAAATTTAAATTGTTTGATCTTGTGTTTTTTGTTAGATTAAGCTTTGGTAAGGATTTTCAAGGGTGATTCCAAGCTCCTTAGTTACTCTTACTCACCAAGGAAGGTATAATCTCTTAACCTAGCATTGTTATTGAATATTAAGAGCTTATTATGAGTAGGATAGTTCATGAGAAGCATGGTGATTGAATATGTAGAAGATTAGTTGGTTTTGTGATGTTTTTGGAGTTGTGAATCTTGGTTATTAGTTAATGAACTTAAGAATAGTTTTAGTTCATGTTTGTGAATAATATAAATTGGAAAACTTGAGGTGTTGGGGCTGTTGTAGTGATGTATGGATGGAGTTTGGTTGTATGGTTAAATTGTGATTGATTTGTGGTTGATTTGGAGTAGGATAAAATTTGGTAATCGCGTAAGCATAGTCCTCGTAATGCCCGATTTACTTTAGACTGTTTTTGTTGTTAACATCAGGACCCATGAACTCACTGTTAGGTTTTGACCATTTCCATGATTAGATAGTTCATTTTACGAGCTTTGTTTTGATATGTGGTTCGCTTGAATCCGATGTACGGTTTAGGAGAAACGACCGTTTTAAGTAATGGCATTTCGTAACCGAACCCTTACCCCTCGCCTTACTTTGAAACCTTGATTAAGGACTTTAAATGACTAATTGGGGTATGAAACAATTATGTTAAGTGGATTAGGAAGTTGATAGGGTACTCGCAAAAGAATCTCCTTAAAACCCTTAATGGTTAATTTATTAAAAATGGTTGAGCCGAGGGTACTCGAGCGACTTAAGTGAATCGTTAAGCACAAAAGCGAACGTTAGGGTCTAATTGGTTAAAGTATAGATTCATAAGCGACTTTGGTTTAATTCCAACTTATATGTTGTTTATAGGTTACCAGACTCATCCCAAGCCATTTATCACCCTCAGTCGCTCAGACAAGTTTTCTACCCGTTATAATGTTGTTGTGATGTATACATATGTATATGCATTATCTTGTGATAGATGCATGATGGTTAATTAGCAAATCTTGCGATATATTGGAGCATGTGATATGGTATATATGCATGTCTATTTCGTAATCTTGATATATATCTGTTGATTCAAATGCTTATTAGTTGCATAATACCTATGCTAGAGATAAGCAGTAATTGCACCCTTAGTATAGGGGACCCAAAGGTGAACATTTTCTAAAACCGGGAGTCGATGTTCCTGAGTATAATATATATATATATATATATATTTATATATATATATAGATATAGATATAGTTTTCAAAACTATGAATCGAATAAGGTTTATTCGATAACTTTATTTTTATTAATGAATATTATTTTGAATATTCATTTAAGGGCTTATGACTCAGTATATTCATATTAATGAATATTATTTTGAATATTCATTCGAGGACATATGACTCCGTTTATTTTATTTAATGAATATTATTTTTGAATATTAATTCGAGGACTTATGACTCCGCTTATTTACTAAATAATATTCTTTATTTTATTAAAGAATAATGTTTCGATAATCAAACTTATTTTTGATTATTCAAATAAAGATCATACTTTCGTATAAGTATATCTTTGGTTATTGTATTCATTTCAATTATGAGTTTTAAAACTCCTACCTCGATTATTTTTATAAGGATCATCCTTATGGGAATATTATTTAAATAATAATATTCAGATACTTTCTAACATATCGGGACTGATTTATTTTATTAAATCAACGTTACTCTAAACATTCTTTAAAATGTTTTCGAGTCTTCAAAATGATTTTAAAAGTTAGGGCGGATCCCAAAACTCATTTTTATATTTAAGATCCTCCTTTCGAAGGGGATTTAAATACTCGCTCAAACCCTGAGGGATCCAGCTCTGTGGTGTGTTTAATATTCGCAACAAGGTTGCTATTTTGATAAAAGAGTTTTTGATTACTTACCCAACACTCGGGAAGTAAAATTCTTGGAATAAGTTAATCCATTAACAGGCATCGTCTGGGAAATATCAGTGAGTTTTCCTTTCCAACTAGATACGACTTCTTGGTGGAGCCGTATCAACAAGTTTCTACTTGGGGAAAGGGGGGACGAGATTTACGTTTCAAAGTCATGGATTTCATCTGAACTAGGAGTGGCGTAAGTGGTCGAGTGGCGCCGGCCCAGCCTAATTATATTGGCACAAATGGCCTGGAAGTTCCTCTAAGATGGTCCATTCCTTAGGAGTCCAGTATTCGGTTGACAAGTAAATCCGACAGGTTCTCCTCTACATGTAGAAAATGGTGGGGTTGCACTACTACGACTGATCGTCGTAAGTGGTCTTCCTGGCGCGGTAAACTCCCGTAATGAGTTCATCATCCAGTTGGATATTTCTGCAACACTACCTAGAGCACTTCGATAGAAAGACTACGACTGGGCGATTGTTGAGTGTTGGCAGGGTCGAGTTTTCAAAATGATGTTTCCATCAAATGAAGTATCTCATAACTTCATTTCTTTTGAATGATATTTCAAAGATCGATTATATACAAGTTATGCCTTGTAGCTCCTTATATGTGATGAACTATTTATACCTTGAACGATGGTAGTTCAAGTAGTATTCGGAAAGGATATAAGTATATTGGAGTATCTTGTAACTTCATCCTTTCAACTTATATCTAGTAAATAATTATCTTATGCATGACAAAGATTTTCAGAAAAACGTTGAGACAAGGTTAGATATATGAGATCAACTTGCAACGATATTTTTATACAGTTATAAACTGGAACTCTGTGTATATTATACATGGCAGAGGATTTCAAAGATTTTGAAAAGTATATAAGTATATATACTGAATATTTTGCGACTTCGTCGCATTAAGAGGTCAAATTTGGTTCATTTCTTCTTGACCAAGACTTTCATGAGTACTATGAGAATTCTCATATATTGTTAATTATTATGCATATTATTTTGGTGGGCTTGTTGCTCACCCTTGCTTTCTTCTCTCATCACAAAACATCAGATAGAAAAGATGAACAAGACCAAGCTTCCAATTCGGAAGCGGTTAGGAAACGTTCCGCAGTTTTCTGGAAGCATTGATATCGCCGTAGCTGAGGTAGGAACTACCAATAGGCTAGGCTTCAACTATTGATGAACCAGACTTATGTATATTATGAATTTTAATAATGGCAAAGAATATATAAATTATTCAGAAACCCTTTTGAGGTGAAATGGTTTATAATTGTGGAATAAATGACTTGTGTTATTTTTGGTTTTCATCTCTGAGACTATAACTTGTGGTGTGTGTGTGTATATTGTGGGGTCACAGTATGCAGTAGTTGGTTGATTGTTAAGGTTAAGTATTATTAAGGGAAATGGAACTCGTGACAACCCGGATCCCTGACCCCGGATCTGGGGGTGTTACAGATACGGCCAAGTACGTCGCCATGGGAGCACCTGTTCTGTTTGTAAAGAAGAAGGATGGAAGCATGAGGTTATGTATAGACTATCGGGAGTTGAATAAAATGACAATTAAGAACCGTTACCCGCTACCAAGGATAGATGATTTGTTTCATCAGCTGAAAGGAGCTAAGTGCTTTTCCAAGATTGATTTAAGATCATGATACCATCAATTGAAGATTAAAGCAGACGACATCCCGAAGACAGCATTATGGACAAGATACGGACATTATGAATTCTTTGCAATGCCTTGTAAGGCATATGGCATAGCCTATTTGTATATTCGAGGATTTAACTCAACTCAAATAAGAATGTAATAAGTAAATAGTGGATCTACCATCAAAGAGATCTCGCAAAGTAATATCTGTCAAAGGATTCAGAAATAAGGTTCATCTACAGACTTGAGGAATTAATTCACTGGAAGAAGTTCAAGAAATTGATCATGCCTCAGTGATATAAATCAAGATTGTGGATTTAATCAAGTGACAGAGATCTCGTCAGGGTATCAGATAATTACAAGGATTTAATCTGAAGAAAATCAATTATCAAAGTCAAGACATGAAGAAACATCACGGAGGTTAGTCACTCATTAACCAGACAGTACATCGAGTGTCAACATTGAAGTGGTGGAATTGATTCATAATTTTCAGTAATTTTCAGAAGATATTCAGAAGAATGGTTGCTGCTCAAGGTTAGTATTAATTCTCTATTAATTAATGAAGTCATATAATTTAATTAAGAAAATAAATTATATCTGCAAAGATTAATTTATTGATTAATTGAATTAATTGATTAATTAATTCAGAATTAATATTAAGAATTTTCAGAAGTTTAATTGGATTAAAAATAGTCTTAAATCAGCAAGACAATTGAAAATGAACTAGCATGACAATCAGGATTGTCATACCGATTGCCATGCCAAGTCATTTCAATTGTCCTACCGAAAGTTCTACTGGGAAGGAGATAGTCTTGCTAGTTCAACTGATTGTCATACCGAAAGTCATTGTAGTTCAATCAGATTGTCTTGCTAGTTCAATCCATTGTCCTACCGAAAGTCTTGCCAGCTATGGGATTGTCATTCCAGTTCATTCCATTCTGTTGATTGATTAAAAAGACAGAAGCAGCCACTCAAGAATTAACAATTTTATCCAGAACACAGAAGTCAAGAACAAAGCAGAAAAGAAAAACAAGAAGAAATATTTCATCTTTTCATCTGCATACTTCAAGATTAAATTTCTAGTTTGTAAAGTTAAATCCAAACCACTAGAAATATTTATCTTGTTCTTATGTAACTATCTAGCGGATCAAAATCCCTAGAACTTAATCTCAAATTGCGTTTAGCATTTGAATCTTTTTATTGCAAAAATAGAAAAAGTTCATGTCGAATTTATTCTAGATTTGTGATAATTAATTTGAGATTAATTCCTTGTAATCGATACAGTTGTTGTAACACCTTTCAAGTTTAATAATATTTTTATTTAACTTGAATTTTGTTTCACATTTTTTATTCCGCATTTAATTCGATTATTCAGTACTGTTTGTATTCAACCCCCCTTCTACAAACACATTGGGACCTAACAATTGGTATCAGAGCCTTCTGATTAACGAACAAATCAAGATCCTAGACTTTTGTGATTTTTCAACTCCTTGAATTTTTATTCATTCAAAAATTCATAATGACTTCACAAAAAGTTGGAACCATTAAAATTCCATAATTTGATAAAGAGAATTATATTATGTGGAAGAAGAAGATGCTCTTGTTTTTACAAGTGGCAAATCCCAAATATTCAAAATTGTTGAAGAAGGGGATAAAAACTCCGATGGTTATTGAACCGGAGGTGATAGTAGATGATGTTGTGATCACCAAAGCCAGAACCTATCCTAAAGATCCTGAAGATTTTACTCCTGATGAAAAGGAAGAAGCCTCCTTGGATGCCAGCCTTCAATTAATTTTAATTGATTCCCTTGATCCCTTAATGAACAGACATGTGATGAACTGTAAAAATTCCAAACACATGTGGGAAACTATTGAGGTGATCAATGAAGGCACAGAGGAAGTTAGGGAGAACAAGTTGGAGATCCTAACCTCTGAGTATGAACATTTTAAATCAAATCCAGGAGAAGGAATTACTGAAGTGTTTGAGAGGTACAATGTATTGATCAACAACCTGAACATCAATGGAAAATTTTATTCAATCAGGGAGGTCAACAAAAAGTTCCTTTTAACACTGCCAACTCATCTTGAATATAGAATCACTGCCATTAGAGAAGCTAGAGATTTGAGTGAGATTTCTTTGGACATGCTCTATGAAGTGTTAAAAACCTATGAGTAGGAGCAGATTCAACAGAAGGAAGTCTACGGGAAGGATAGAATGGTCAGCACATCTACTGTGCTTGTAGCTGAAGGTCAACAACAACAGCAATCTCAACAATTGGAGAGAATGGTACAGTGTTCCAAGGCTGAGGAAAATATGTTAGTAGCAGAATATGATCCTCCTACTACAAATCAATCAAGTGATGATTTTTATTCCTTGGAAGAGCTGGAGCAATTGGAAGATGAGTCAATGGCCCAAATTGTCAAGAGATTCTCCCATGTCAGATTCAAGAGGAATCCCAAGCTTAAGTACAAGTCCAACTACAACAAATTCTAGAAAGGTGGATCTTCATCCTCTAACACCAGCAGTGGTGGATACAAAACAGGGATGGTTGATCGGAGCACCATTAGATGCTATAACTGCAATGAGTTGGGACACTTTGCCACAGAATGTAGGAAGCCAAAGCAAGTAAGAAAGAACTCTGAAAGGGCTTATCTGGCAAAGGAAAGAAGCTGGGATGATACTGATAGTGAAGATGAAGAAGAAGGAAATCTTGCTCTTATGGCTATTGATGGAAAAGCTTCATCGTCAAGAATAGAGGTAAAACTTTCTGATGCTGAAATGGTTTATCATCTAAGAGGTAACTTAGATTGTGCACGTCGTGATAATGAACTGTTAAGTTTACAGATCACAGACCTTGAGAAAGAGGTCAATGAATTAAGACTTGTGCACATTAATCAAGACAAATTAAAAGAACAAGTATCTTTTCTAGATAATAGAGTTGACTGTTATAGAAAACTCGAAACTATTCTCAAAGACAAGATCACCGGTCTTGAGACTAAGGTTAGAGCCTACTTCAATTCTTGTTCGAAGGCTAAAGAGTTCTACAGTAAGCAAGATGTTAATCAAACATCTGGAATAGGTTATGATTACAATGCTGCTATTGGAGAATTAGGCATAAACTCCCCTCTTCATGTCTGTGCTAAAGGGAGGGAAGTACCACATGTGCTAAAGGGTGTTGATGAACCCCTCTATAAAGCATCAATTGCTGAACCATTTGATGCGACCTCTTCTGTTATTCAAGAAGAAATACGTGCTGAAGATCATGCTAATGAGAAGGTTGTTTCCAAGTCAAGTGTGTCGAAAGTTCCAGTCAAAGTTTTGAAAGCAACTGAGACTAACTCAGACACACATGAGTTGGATAACAAAAATGCCATGTCTGCCATGCATAAATTGCCTGCTATTAATCACTCTCATAAAGCATGTGGTGTTTCTAATTGTATGTCTTGTGCTTTTAATATGATGTATTCTTATTTTAATGGTAAGCATGTTTCTAATGATAAGACTACTCCTCGTCAGCATGTGAATAACAAGAAGCATGATAGGTCTAAGACTGCTAGTCCTTCTAAGGCTAGAAATGAGACATTTGTGCCTAAGCTTAAACATAAATTTGTTAAGGCTGTTTACAAGGTCAAATGTTCAGTCATTGAGAAAGTTGAGACAATTAAAATTAAAAATGTTGTTTTGCCTGACAAAGGACAGTTCTACAAGAATGCCGGGCCCAACCAAGTTTGGGTTCCGAAGAAGGGTTAATCCATTTGTGTTGCAGGGCATTAAAACAGGTGAAACCGGGAGTGTGGATTCTTGACAGTGGATCATCAAGACATATAACCGGAGATAGAGCCCTGCTATCAAATGTGGATTGAGAAAGCTGGCCCCCTGGTTACCTTTGGAGATAACAGCAAAGGTTTATCCGAGGGATATGGCTGTTTGCAAGCTGGTAATGTTATCATTGAACTTGTAAATAGTTTCTATAGTTTTGCTAAATTTATATAAGTTTTTATTTGTATTTTCTGTAATTGTAAATATTGTATGATATATGAAATTGTATGTTGATATCTTGTTGATAGATATTTGGTATTTAATTCATTGATATTTATTTTTATTATTATTATTTGTATTGTATTATTTTTTTTATTATTTTTATTTTATTTTAAATGTTATGCAACATAACAATTAGTATCTAAAGTACTTGACAAGTATCGGTCAATGATATGTTGTTAATATTATGTTGCAGATATTTGTAAGCTTTTGACATGAATGAGAATTACTTAGACTTTACCCTAAGTGATCAATGTTTTATCAAAAACTCATTCATATTAAAAAACAAAATCAAACTTCTTTCTACATTAGTGATTTCTTATTTCATGTAAAATCCTTTGAAATCACTATTGTAAATCATTACTCTCAAAAGATTAAATGTATAATTTTCATTCATTATAGATCTTAAGTATATTTTATCTCTCTATATTGCCCTATGTTCTGTGATACAGGTTCAGTCTCAAATGGCTTTCTTTCATTGACAGTCTTGAGGTTGAAAACCCACAACTTCTATCCCAGATTGTAAAGACAAACACAGAAACAGAACCAACCAACACTCTCTTACCACTAAATGTAGTATGAATGAGCGTGAGGGAGATAGTGCCTTAGTGCACCACATAAGGAAGGTTCTGTAGTCAACCCAGTAGCTCTGTCTCCTACAAAGATGAGTAGTATTTAAACCGAGACAACTGTTAACCCCCATACATCTTCTCAAAAAGATGTAATGGTTGAAAAGGCACAAAAACAGTTACTAGATTCATTCTCTCAACAGGGTGTGTCTATTGAAATTTGTCTGTCGGCCAAGGTATCCTATGTAGTGTCACCACCTCAAATATAAACAATTCTTAATGCACAAGGAAAGGTTACACACACAAAGGATGAGTTGACGGAAACAAGAGTTTCGACCATTTTAAGGTCAGATTCGATTGTTCAAGGTTCGTTAATGGACCAATTGCCTTTACAGGTGTTAGGAGAGGATACTGATCCAAAAGCCATATGTCAGTGGTCAGTGTCTACCTCCCCAGGCTTAAATCCCCTGGATGCATCTGCGGATAGTGGATCTGACATAGGTGCAGATCAGCAACTTGTTGACAATGATTCAGATATTACCTGATGAGTCACAAGGAAATGTCTTCACAGACATTAGAAGGGAACTTTGATCTTTATGCTAAATTTGTTGGATCATTGTTTACCTTCCCAGAATTCAAATCTGGAACCCTAAAAGGGAAACTAGAAACTTGTAGATTATGACTCAGATTCATCTGACGAGTTTAACAAGGATGGGGATTTGTGAACTCCCATTGCACCACCTGTGACCTCCTTAAGGATGGCTAAGGTGATTTTCCTTGCAGGTACAGCTGATTTTTGGAGCTATGAGAGGAGTGATACACTTGTGAGAATGAGTGTAAACACGAGTGGAGAGAAGAGTGAAACACATGTGAGGTACACTAAAACAGAATCATACACTCACAGTGAGGAAGTAAGAGAAACTACTTGTTATTTCTGTTCCAACCAAGTGAAATATGAGAACTCCTTCAGACAACGGCATACATTCCTTCCCTAAGGGGGAGATAAAAGCTTAAGAAATAGTTTGGAGGATTCCTCAACTAAGGGGGAGAAATAGCAGGGAGGAAGAAAAAGATCATATGTACACTACACCACACCACTGTTGTTTGTAACTACGGATCCTATTGTACGGGAGAGGTGGTAAACACAAGGTGATTTTCTAGTAAGGAAAGAAGCTATTTTCAAAAGAGAAGTACCATTGGTTTTTATCTGCGGATCCTATTGTACGGGAGAGGTAGTAAAGAAAGGTGATCTTCTTTACTTAGTTGATTCTCATAGGGGGAGAAGCAAGAGAGATATGTGCTTCTCAACGGGAAATGTGGTTGTACAAAAGAAGATGAAACTACTTGAAGATATGTTCAGTCTAGAGGAACATCTATTTGGAATCTGGAAAATGTTAAATGTTATCCAGAACTTTTCTGCTATTTACTTTGCATTTCTGTTTATATCTTTTTCTGATTTGTTAGTTGAGTTATCCTCTAGGTATTTGTGTGTTATTGTCTAACAAACAAATAGGGGGAGATTGTAAGACATATGTCATAGCCTATTTGTATATTCGAGGATTTAACTCAACTAAAATAAGAATGTAATAAGTAAATAGTGGATCTACCATCAAAGAGATCTCGCAAAGTAATATCTGTCAAAGGATTCAGAAACAAGGTTCATCTACAGACTTGAGGAATTAATTCACTGGAAGAAGTTCAAGAAATTGATCATGCCTCAGTGATATAAATCAAGATTGTGGATTTAATCAAGTGACAGAGATCTCGTCAGGGTATCAGATAATTACAAGGATTTAATCTAAAGAAAATTAATTATCAAAGTCAAGACATGAAGAAACGTCACGGAAGTTAGTCACTCATGAACCAGACAGTACATCGAGTGTCAACATTGAAGTGGTGGAATTGATTCATAATTTTCAGTAATTTTCAGAAGATATTCAGAAGAATGGTTGCTGCTCGAGGTTAGTATTAATTCTCTATTAATTAATTAAGTCATATAATTTAATTAAGAAAATAAATTATATCTAAAAAGATTAATTTATTGATTAATTGAATTAATTGATTAATTAATTTAGAATTAATATTAAGAATTTTCAGAAGTTTAATTGGATTAAAAACAGTCTTAAATCAGCAAGATAATTGAAAATGAACTAGCATGACAATCAGGATTGTCATACCGATTGTCATGCCAAGTCATTTCAATTGTCCTACCGAAAGTTCTACTGGGAAGGAGATAGTCTTGCTAGTTCAACTGATTGTCATACCGAAAGTCATTGTAGTTCAATCAGATTGTTTTGCTAGTTCAATCCTTTGTCCTACCGAAAGTCTTGCCAGCTATGGGATTGTCATTCCAGTTCATTCCATTCTGTTGATTGATTAAAAAGACAGAAGCAGCCATTCAAGAATTAACAATTTTATCCAGAACACAGAAGTCAAGAACAAAGCAGAAAAGAAAAACAAGAAGAAATATTTCATCTTTTCATCTGCATACTTCAAGATTAAATTTCTAGTTTGTAAAGTTAAATCCAAACCACTAGAAATATTTATCTTGTTCTTGTGTAACTATCTAGCGGATCAAAATCCATAGAACTTAATCTCAAATTGCGTTTAGCATTTGAATCTTTTTATTGCAAAAATAGAAAAAGTTCATGTCGAATTTATTCTAGATTTGTGATAATTAATTTGAGATTAATTCCTTGTAATCGATACAGTTGTTGTAACACCTTTCAAGTTTAATAATATTTTTATTTAACTTGAATTTTGTTTCACATTTTTTATTCCGCATTTAATTCGATTATTCAGTACTGTTTGTATTCAACCCCCCTTCTACAAACACATTGGGACCTAACAATTGGTATCAGAGCCTTCTGATTAACGAACAAATCAAGATCCTAGACTTTTGTGATTTTTCAACTCCTTGAATATTTATTCATTCAAAAATTCATAATGACTTCACAAAAAGTTGGAACCATTAAAATTCCATAATTTGATAAAGAGAATTATATTATGTGGAAGAAGAAGATGCTCTTGTTTTTACAAGTGGCAAATCCCAAATATTCAAAATTGTTGAAGAAGGGGATAAAAACTCCGATGGTTATTGAACCGGAGGTGATAGTAGATGATGTTGTGATCACCAAAGCCAGAACCTATCCTAAAGATCCTGAAGATTTTACTCCTGATGAAAAGGAAGAAGCCTCCTTGGATGCCAGCCTTCAATTAATTTTAATTGATTCCCTTGATCCCTTAATGAACAGACATGTGATGAACTGTAAAAATTCCAAACACATGTGGGAAACTATTGAGGTGATCAATGAAGGCACAGAGGAAGTTAGGGAGAACAAGTTGGAGATCCTAACCTCTGAGTATGAACATTTTAAATCAAATCCAGGAGAAGGAATTACTGAAGTGTTTGAGAGGTACAATATGTTGATCAACAACCTGAACATCAATGGAAAATTTTATTCAATCAGGGAGGTCAACAAAAAGTTCCTTTTAACACTGCCAACTCATCTTGAATATAGAATCACTGCCATTAGAGAAGCTAGAGATTTGAGTGAGATTTCTTTGGACAGGCTCTATGAAGTGTTAAAAACCTATGAGTAGGAGCAGATTCAACAGAAGGAAGTCTACAGGAAGGATAGAATGGTCAGCACATCTACTGTGCTTGTAGCTGAAGGTCAACAACAACAGCAATCTCAACAATTGGAGAGAATGGTACAGTGTTCCAAGGCTGAGGAAAATATGTTAGTAGCAGAATATGATCCTCCTACTACAAATCAATCAAGTGATGATTTTTATTCCTTGGAAGAGCTGGAGCAATTGGAAGATGAGTCAATGGCCCAAATTGTCAAGAGATTCTCCCATGTCAGATTCAAGAGGAATCCCAAGCTTAAGTACAAGTCCAACTACAACAAATTCTAGAAAGGTGGATCTTCATCCTCTAACACCAGCAGTGGTGGATACAAAACAGGGATGGTTGATCGGAGCACCATTAGATGCTATAACTGCAATGAGTTGGGACACTTTGCCACAGAATGTAGGAAGCCAAAGCAAGTAAGAAAGAACTCTGAAAGGGCTTATCTGGCAAAGGAAAGAAGCTGGGATGATACTGATAGTGAAGATGAAGAAGAAGGAAATCTTGCTCTTATGGCTATTGATGGAAAAGCTTCATCGTCAAGAATAGAGGTAAAACTTTCTGATGCTGAAATGGTTTATCATCTAAGAGGTAACTTAGATTGTGCACGTCGTGATAATGAACTGTTAAGTTTACAGATCACAGACCTTGAGAAAGAGGTCAATGAATTAAGACTTGTGCACATTAATCAAGACAAATTAAAAGAACAAGTATCTTTTCTAGATAATAGAGTTGACTGTTATAGAAAACTCGAAACTATTCTCAAAGACAAGATCACCGGTCTTGAGACTAAGGTTAGAGCCTACTTCAATTCTTGTTCGAAGGCTAAAGAGTTCTACAGTAAGCAAGATGTTAATCAAACATCTGGAATAGGTTATGATTACAATGCTGCTATTGGAGAATTAGGCATAAACTCCCCTCTTCATGTCTGTGCTAAAGGGAGGGAAGTACCACATGTGCTAAAGGGTGTTGATGAACCCCTCTATAAAGCATCAATTGCTGAACCATTTGATGCGACCTCTTCTGTTATTCAAGAAGAAATACGTGCTGAAGATCATGCTAATGAGAAGGTTGTTTCCAAGTCAAGTGTGTCGAAAGTTCCAGTCAAAGTTGTGAAAGCAACTGAGACTAACTCAGACACACATGAGTTGGATAACAAAAATGCCATGTCTGCCATGCATAAATTGCCTGCTATTAATCACTCTCATAAAGCATGTGGTGCTTCTAATTGTATGTCTTGTGCTTTTAATATGATGTATTCTTATTTTAATGGTAAGCATGTTTCTAATGATAAGACTACTCCTCGTCAGCATGTGAATAACAAGAAGCATGATAGGTCTAAGACTGCTAGTCCTTCTAAGGCTAGAAATGAGACATTTGTGCCTAAGCTTAAACATAAATTTGTTAAGGCTGTTTACAAGGTCAAATGTTCAGTCATTGAGAAAGTTGAGACAATTAAAATTAAAAATGTTGTTTTGCCTGACAAAGGACAGTTCTAAAAGAATGCCGGGCCCAACCAAGTTTGGGTTCCGAAGAAGGGTTAATCCATTTGTGTTGCAGGGCATTAAAACAGGTGAAACCGGGAGTGTGGATTCTTGACAGTGGATCATCAAGACATATAACCGGAGATAGAGCCCTGCTATCAAATGTGGATTGAGAAAGCTGGCCCCCTGGTTACCTTTGGAGATAACAGCAAAGGTTTATCCGAGGGATATGGCTGTTTGCAAGCTGGTAATGTTATCATTGAACTTGTAAATAGTTTCTATAGTTTTGCTAAATTTATATAAGTTTTTATTTGTATTTTCTGTAATTGTAAATATTGTATGATATATGAAATTGTATGTTGATATCTTGTTGATAGATATTTGGTATTTAATTCATTGATATTTATTTTTATTATTATTATTTGTATTGTATTATTTTTTTATTATTTTTATTTTATTTTAAATGTTATGCAACATAACAATTAGTATCTAAAGTACTTGACAAGTATCGGTCAATGATATGTTGTTAATATTATGTTGCAGATATTTGTAAGCTTTTGACATGAATGAGAATTACTTAGACTTTACCCTAAGTGATCAATGTTTTATCAAAAACTCATTCATATTAAAAAACAAAATCAAACTTCTTTCTACATTAGTGATTTCTTATTTCATGTAAAATCCTTTGAAATCACTATTGTAAATCATTACTCTCAAAAGATTAAATGTATAATTTTCATTCATTATAGATCTTAAGTATATTTTATCTCTCTATATTGCCCTATGTTCTGTGATACAGGTTCAGTCTCAAATGGCTTTCTTTCATTGACAGTCTTGAGGTTGAAAACCCACAACTTCTATCCCAGATTGTAAAGACAAACACAGAAACAGAACCAACCAACACTCTCTTACCACTAAATGTAGTATGAATGAGCGTGAGGGAGATAGTGCCTTAGTGCACCACATAAGGAAGGTTCTGTAGTCAACCCAGTAGCTCTGTCTCCTACAAAGATGAGTAGTATTTAAACCGAGACAACTGCTAACCCCCATACATCTTCTCAAAAAGATGTAATGGTTGAAAAGGCACAAAAACAGTTACTAGATTCATTCTCTCAACAGGGTGCGTCTATTGAAATTTGTCTGTCGGCCAAGGTATCCTATGTAGTGTCACCACCTCAAATATAAACAATTCTTAATGCACAAGGAAAGGTTACACACACAAAGGATGAGTTGACGGAAACAAGAGTTTCGACCATTTTAAGGTCAGATTCGATTGTTCAAGGTTCGTTAATGGACCAATTGCCTTTACAGGTGTTAGGAGATGATACTGATCCAAAAGCCATATGTCAGTGGTCAGTGTCTACCTCCCCAGACTTAAATCCCCTGGATGCATCTGCGGATAGTGGATCTGACATAGGTGCAGATCAGCAACTTGTTGACAATGATTCAGATATTACCTGATGAGTCACAAGGAAATGTCTTCACAGACATTAGAAGGGAACTTTGATCTTTATGCTAAATTTGTTGGATCATTGTTTACCTTCCCAGAATTCAAATCTGGAACCCTAAAAGGGAAACTAGAAACTTATAGATTATGACTCAGATTCATCTGACGAGTTTAACAAGGATGGGGATTTGTGAACTCCCATTGCACCACCTGTGACCTCCTTAAGGATGGCTAAGGTGATTTTCCTTGCAGGTACAGCTGATTTTTGGAGCTATGAGAGGAGTGATACACTTGTGAGAATGAGTGTAAACACGAGTGGAGAGAAGAGTGAAACACATGTGAGGTACACTAAAACAGAATCACACACTCACAGTGAGGAAGTAAGAGAAACTACTTGTTATTTATGTTCCAACCAAGTGAAATATGAGAACTCCTTCAGACAACGGCATACATTCCTTCCCTAAGGGGGAGATAAAAGCTTAAGAAATAGTTTGGAGGATTCCTCAACTAAGGGGGAGAAATAGCAGGGAGGAAGAAAAAGATCATATGTACACTACACCACACCACTGTTGTTTGTAACTACGGATCCTATTGTACGGGAGAGGTGGTAAACACAAGGTGATTTTCTAGTAAGGAAAGAAGCTATTTTCAAAAGAGAAGTACCATTGGTTTTTATCTGCGGATCCTATTGTACGGGAGAGGTAGTAAAGAAAGGTGATCTTCTTTACTTAGTTGATTCTCATAGGGGGAGAAGCAAGAGAGATATGTGCTTCTCAACAGGAAATGTGGTTGTACAAAAGAAGATGAAACTACTTGAAGATATGTTCAGTCTAGAGGAACATCTATTTGGAATCTGGAAAATGTTAAATGTTATCCAGAACTTTTCTGCTATTTACTTTGCATTTCTGTTTATATCTTTTTCTGATTTGTTAGTTGAGTTATCCTCTAGGTATTTGTGTGTTATTGTCTAACAAACAAATAGGGGGAGATTGTAAGACATATGCCATAGCCTATTTGTATATTCGAGGATTTAACTCAACTAAAATAAGAATGTAATAAGTAAATAGTGGATCTACCATCAAAGAGATCTCGCAAAGTAATATCTGTCAAAGGATTCAGAAACAAGGTTCATCTACAGACTTGAGGAATTAATTCACTGGAAGAAGTTCAAGAAATTGATCATGCCTCAGTGATATAAATCAAGATTGTGGATTTAATCAAGTGACAGAGATCTCGTCAGGGTATCAGATAATTACAAGGATTTAATCTAAAGAAAATCAATTATCAAAGTCAAGACATGAAGAAACGTCACGGAAGTTAGTCACTCATGAACCAGACAGTACATCGAGTGTCAACATTGAAGTGGTGGAATTGATTCATAATTTTCAGTAATTTTCAGAAGATATTCAGAAGAATGGTTGCTGCTCGAGGTTAGTATTAATTCTCTATTAATTAATTAAGTCATATAATTTAATTAAGAAAATAAATTATATCTACAAAGATTAATTTATTGATTAATTGAATTAATTGATTAATTAATTCAGAATTAATATTAAGAATTTTCAGAAGTTTAATTGGATTAAAAACAGTCTTAAATCAGCAAGATAATTGAAAATGAACTAGCATGACAATCAGGATTGTCATACCGATTGTCATGCCAAGTCATTTCAATTGTCCTACCGAAAGTTCTACTGGGAAGGAGATAGTCTTGCTAGTTCAACTGATTGTCATACCGAAAGTCATTGTAGTTCAATCAGATTGTTTTGCTAGTTCAATCCTTTGTCCTACCCAAAGTCTTGCCAGCTATGGGATTGTCATTCCAGTTCATTCCATTCTGTTGATTGATTAAAAAGACAGAAGCAGCCATTCAAGAATTAACAATTTTATCCAGAACACAGAAGTCAAGAACAAAGCAGAAAAGAAAAACAAGAAGAAATATTTCATCTTTTCATCTGCATACTTCAAGATTAAATTTCTAGTTTGTAAAGTTAAATCCAAACCACTAGAAATATTTATCTTGTTCTTGTGTAACTATCTAGCGGATCAAAATCCCTAGAACTTAATCTCAAATTGCATTTAGCATTTGAATCTTTTTATTGCAAAAATAGAAAAAGTTCATGTCAAATTTATTCTAGATTTGTGATAATTAATTTGAGATTAATTCCTTGTAATCGATACAGTTGTTGTAACACCTTTCAAGTTTAATAATATTTTTATTTAACTTGAATTTTGTTTCACATTTTTTATTCCGCATTTAATTCGATTATTCAGTACTGTTTGTATTCAACCCCCCTTCTACAAACACATTGGGACCTAACATGCCTTTTGGGTTGACTAATGCTCCTGCAATATTTATGTATTTGATGAACCAGCATCTATGGATAGCATTGGAGATACTCCGACAATAGAAGTTGTATGCCAAGTTTTCTAAATGTGAGTTTTGCTTAAAGGAAGTTCAATTTTTGGGACATGTTATTGGAAGTGAAGGAGTCAAAGTGGATCCGACAAAGATTGAGGAAATCATGAGTTGGGAGAGACCAAAGACACCTACGGAAGTACGAAGTTTTCTAGGATTGGTGGGATACTATAGAAGATTTGTTAAAGATTTCTCAAAAATCGCCACGCCATTGACTAAGTTGACTAGGAAGAATGAGAAGTTTGAATGGAATGCAGAATGTGAAGATAGGTTTCAAGAATTGAAATAGAGGTTGGTTACAGCCCCGGTGTTAGTATTACCAGACAATCAAGGAGACTTTGTAATTTTCAGTGATGCCTCACATAAAGGTTTGGGTTGTGTGCTAATGCAACACAGCAAGGTGATTGCGTATGCATCAAGACAGATAAAACCACATAAATTGAAGTATCCTACACATGACTTGGAATTAGCAGCTATAGTATTTGCACTTAAGATTTGGAGACATTACCTTTATGGAGAAAGGTGTGAGATCTACACGGATCACAAGAGTTTGAAGTATATTTTCACCCAGAAGGAGCTCAACATGAGGTAAGGGAGATGGTTGGAATTGATTAAGGACTATGATTGCTCGATAAATTATCATCCGGGAAAAGCGAACGTGGTAGCTGATGCTTTGAGTAGGAAGGAGTGGTTGAATATGGTAGCAATACTAAAGGAATTATCTGAAGAAATTAAGATATTTGAATTAGAACTTTGTGATTGTGGAAAAGTTGAAGAGATTTGTCATACTATGACTTTTCAGCCAACATTGTTGGAAAAGATAAAGAAATGTCAGGAAAAAGTGATGAAATATGAGAATAATCGACCAGAGAAGAGATTTGTACTCAAAGGGATGAACAAGGTATATTAAGGTTTTTCTCAAGAATTTGGATTCCTCATGTACCTGAATTGAAGAATGAGATATTGCAAGAAGCTCACAATTCAAGATTTTCAATCCATCCGGGAAGCACCAAATGTACCAGGACTTGAAGCAGAACTTTTGGTGGCCGAATATGAAGCGAGAAGTAGCAGAATGGGTTACAAAGTGTTATACTTGTCAGAAAGTGAAGGCAGAACATCAAAGACCAAGCAAATTAATTCAGCCCATAAAGATTCCAGAATGGAAGTGGGAAAACATTGCCATGGACTTTATAGTAGGATTACCTCGAACGAAATCCGGACATGACGCTATATGGGTTATAGTTGATATCCTTACGAAGTCGGCACATTTTCTTCCAATTAATGAGAAGTCTTCATTGGAAAGATTGGTCCATCTGTATGTGCGTGAAATTGTATTACGACATGGCGTGCCTGTATCGATAGTTTCAGATAGAGATCCATGATTTAACTCGAGATTCTGGAAGCAATTTCATGAAAGTCTTGGCACCAAGTTAAACATGAGTACGGCGTATCATCCGCAGACTGATGGTCAAAGCGAAAGGACAATTCAAATAATTGAAGACATGTTGCATAGTTGTGTGATTGATTTTACAGGAAGTTGGGACGACCACCTGCCATTGGTAGAATTATCCTATAACAACAGCTATCACACCAGTATTGGCATGCCACCATACGAAGCTCTATACGGACGGAAGTACAGATCACCAACCACTTGGGATGAAGTGGGAGAAGGAAAGATTCTAGGCCCAGAATTGGTACAATAAATGTATGAGACAGTCAAATTGATTCAGAAGAGATTACTTTCTGCTCAAGATAGGCAAAGAAAGTATGCACATCCGGCACGTAAGGATATCAGATTCCAAGTAGGTGAAGCCGTATTGCTGAAAGTATCACCGAGAAAAGGATTGTCTAGATTTAGAAAGAAAGGGAAGTTAGCGCCTAGATATATTGGTCCTTTTGAAGTTTTGAGTCAAGTGGGAAAGGTGGCCTATGAATTAGCTTTGCCGCCTCAGTATCAGCATGTGCATAATGTGTTTCATGTGTCATTGCTTAAGAAGTATAATCCTGATGCCAACCATGTGATAGAGTATGAACCTATAGAGATTCATGCAGACCTGTTATTTGTGGAGCAACTGTCAAAATACTCAACTGGCAAGAGAAGAGTCTTAGAAATAAGTTGGTCAAGTTGGTAAGAGTACTTTGGAGAAATCCCAAGGTTGAAGAGTCAACGTGGGAACTAGAGTCGGATATGCGTAGCCGGTATCCTCACTTATTCTCCTAGATTCCTAGATTCTGAGGACATAATCCCTTAAGGGGGAGGGATGTTACGACCGGTATTTCTAAATCTTATATATATAATTGTGTGTTTATAATTTAGATTTAAATTGTGTGGAATTATAAATGTGGGTGATTATTGTGTTGAGTGCCTATAAATTAAGTGTTTAATGTATTAGTTCATGCAAAAATTTTAAAAGGGAAAAATCTTATTATTTAGTATTTTTAAATGAAATTAAGAGTAAATCATTCTATATGAAAAATCGATTTTAAAAATATTTTAACAACAAATTTTCAAATCTTATATCATTAAATTTCTAAAATCATAAGCTATTTTATGATATATATTTTGTGATTTATGGAAGTGCGTTTATATTTATATAAATTGTTTTACATAAATTAGTTGGATTTTAATTTGTAATTTACTTAGTTGCCCATGCATGCATTTTGATCCCAATACAAGTTAAGGGCAAACTTGTAAATTCCAACCCCACTAACTCCCACTTTATTAGCCAAATATCCTTGCATGCAAAATGACACAAGCTTGCTAGAAGGTTGTTTTTGTCAATTTCCAACTCCACTCACATTTTAATCAAATCAAACCATAAAAACAAATACAAGTTGTCATAATCACTCCACTCCACACTCCACCCTCACCTTTCTTCTCCCTCCTCTCTCTTCTCTCTCTCGGCCATCCCTCTTTCTCGGCTCCTCCCTTAGCCGAAGCCCCCACCCCCCTTTCTTCTTTATTTCCATTCAAACATTCACCTTCCACTTAAGTAATCTTACTTCCTATATCTTGTTCATTTATAATCCAAAGAGTTTAGGGTTAAAAGTTTATGTTTTGATCTTGCATGGTAGTGTCTTGTTAAACTCAAAGTGAACACCCTTGATTCTTGTGAATCTTAGGCCTTCACCATTAGATATATTATCATAGGGTTGAGAATGGCTAGACATGAGTGTGTTACACTTATGCAAATGTTTTTTTCACCCTAATCCATTCGTCCATGACTTGTTAGGAGCCGAATGGATGGTGTTTTATTCTGAAATTAGAATAGGGGAAAAACTTGCCTTCGGCACGACTCACTTCAATTGTATCACCTTTGTCTTTCACTGGCTCAACCTACCTTGTTGGCTTAGCTTCTGTTAGAGAAATAGACTGGTTTAGTCATTTCGTACTTCAATTGCATCTTGAACCGACTTTACATCGTTCCTATTGTCTACCCATGCGCTTATAATTGACTTATGTATTATATATTAACAAGTAAGACTCGATTAACCACATAATACACATAAGCACATAATCATTTGTATAGATAAAATAAATTTTAGAATCAAAATCGACTCGTTGATCGCTCGACACGCAATTCGACAGATAATCAAACAACTAACAAGGTCAAATAATTTCTACAAGAAATTAGGTTTTACTATTATTTTTAATAAAAATAATTCATTTTTCTGAGTCAAAGGGCTTTCGTTTCGCTCGAATCGGACTAACGGTCTATTTAATATCAATTAAACACGGACAATTCAATTTATTATTCAATATAAATAATTATTCAAATTTTTAAACCCTAAAATAATTTTTAAATAATTATTTAAGAAAAATCAGAATTAAAAAAGATTTTTCTATAATTTTTGGAATTAAAATGAATTTATTGAAAATTATTTGATTAATTATCAAAGTAATTATTTTTTTAAAATAATTAATATTTAATAAATAAATAATAAATAATTGAGAAAATAATTAAATCTGATTTTTAGAAAATATTTCAGAATTATTTATAATATAAATTAATCAATTAATTAATTAATTAATTAATTTATAAAAAAATAAATCTGATTTTTATAATTAATAAAAATAAAAATGAAAATTATTTTCCGGAAACAGTTGTCAGAAAATGAATTCTGACAAAAACAGATCAAAGGCGGGTTTTCTGTCCGGGTCAAACGGGTTGGGTTCCGGGTCATGAAGAACATAATCGGAATTTTCCCAGAATCCGGCCACCGGCCAGGATTCCAGCCAACCAAATCAGGCCAAAAACGACTTGGTTTGATTCGTTTTTCACAGGGTTTTGATTCCAATCAATTCCAGCAACTCATTCCCGACTAAAACAGACTACAAACATCACAGAATCACCATCTCCGGCCACAACCGACATTAACTCCATCCAAATATCGATATCATTCATTTGTACATTAAATTCGATGCTTAATAGTGCAAATCAAAGCTTATAACACGTATAATCAAAGCCCTAACAATTCAGGAACCAAATATTCACAGAAATCATGAAGCTATGTTTTGAAAATTAAACATAAACCCTAGTAATCGAATATTACTATCTAGACATCGTTCATTTAATTAAATACCATGAATTGACTGTAAATCATCTAACAAAGCTATATCAATCATCAAAACATCATAATAACCCTAGAATCAAAAAGTCATAATTTGAGTATAAACCCAAGAAATCGAAAATCAAAAACGATGCATTAAAACATGAAATTGATATCAAAAACAGAAAGAACAGATGAAAACCTTTGATTTGAGTACTCGAACTGCTTGATTTGGTATATAAATCAGATCAAAATCACCAGTTTAATTCTCGACCCGACCCTGTTCTTCTCGACCCGATTTGCAGAGAATTTAATTATTTTCTGATTTTTAATGATTATTATAATTAATTAAATAAAAATTAGGCTATTTATAGTAGTAAAATTAATACTCCTAATTAAAATTAAGGCCCTAATTCTACACTTTTTAAAATTAATAGGCCCCTAATTTTATAATTTTTGAGTATTAAAATTTAATTTATAAATATTTTATATATACAATATAGATGCCAAAATTTCCCAAAAATTGTGAATAATGGAAAAATACAAAGAAATGGAATAAATGAAAGTCCTATAATTTTATAAAAATAAAAATATGATTTTTGTGGGGTTTTTAACACCCAATGGGGCCCGGAAAAGTCATTTTTCGCAAAACGAGAAAATTTATTAAATACAAAGACTTTCAGAATATTGCGATGGTTAAAGCCGTTTGATAAAAATAAGGCCCATTGTTTTATTTGAAATACCTGCTTTAAAAATCATGATTCGGGTCGTAAAACTTTTGAAATGGAAGCTATAAATGAAAAATAAAATATCTGAAAAATATCTTAAGAATACCTAGACAACATAGAATGCACGTAATACTTAGCCATTAGGGTTTGACAGTTAATTCCACATAAATGACACAATAACACACATAATTTATTATAATTATGATATAATATAGACGTAAATTTCCCAGACTTTACATCCTTCCCCCTTAATAAGATTCTGTCCTCAGAATCTTATTGAGAAAACAAATGAAGATATTTTTTTAACATTTCACTCTTAAGTTCCCAGGTTGATTCTTCATCCATAGGATTTCTCCACAATACTCGCACTAAAGACACAGACTTATTTCTCAACACTTTCTCTCGCCGATCTAAAATTCTTATCGGCTGTTCTACAGTAGATAAATCAGGTTGAATATCTATCGGTTCATATTGTATTACATGCCTAGAATCAGGATTATATCGCTTAAGCATTGACACGTGAAACAGATTGTGAATATGTTGCATATGAGGCGGTAAAGCTAATTCGTACGCAACTTTTCCTACTTTCTTCAAAATTTCAAATGGTCCGACGTATCATGGCTACAATTTACCCTTGTTGCCAAATCTGGTTAATCCTTTCCATGGCGATATTTTGAGTAACACGTGCTCTCCTTCCTGGTAGTCCATATCATTCCTTGCTTGATCTGCATATTTGCGTTGTCTATTTTGTGTTGCATCCAATCGCTTTCGAATGAGCTCTATTTTTTCTTTAGTCTATTGGATTAATTCTGGACCCAACACCTTGCGTTCTCCAACTTCATCCCAATATACCGGTGATCTGCATTTTCTTCCATATAATGCTTCGTACGGTGGGATTCATGATAGATGTTGTTATAAGAAAATTCAACTAAAGGTAAATGCTCATCCCAACTGCCTTCGAAGTCAATCGCACAAACTCGTAACATGTCTTCAATTATTTGGATAGTTCTTTCACTTTGCCCATCGGTTTGCGGATGATAAGCGGTACTCATGTTTAATTTAGTTCCAAGGCATTCTTGAAATTGTCTCCAAAATCTTGAATTGAATCGGGGATCTCGATCAGATACGATAGATATTGGAACTCCATGTCGCATCACAATTTCCTTGAGATACAAGTGCACTAGCTTGTCGAGCGAAAATCTTTCATTAATTGGTAGAAAATGTGCCGACTTTGTTAGTCTGTCAATGATTACCTATATCGCATCATGATTTGCTTTAGTCCTTGGAAGTCCTACCATAAAATCCATCGCTATATGTTCCCATTTCCATTCCAGTATATCCAATGGTTGCAGTAATACACTCGGACGTTGATGTTCCACTTTAACTCGCTGGCATGTATAACATTTACTTACCCATTCGGCTATCTCCTTCTTCATATTTGGCCACCAAAAGATTTCCTTCAATTCGCGGTACATTTTTGTACTTCCTGGATGAATGGAATACTTTGAACTATGTGCATCTCGCAATATTTCTTCTTTCAGTTCTGCCACATTGGGGATCCAGATTCTTGATACAAAGCGTAGGATTCCTTCATTATCCTTCTGGGTTGTAATTTCTTCTCCCGATAAGTCGTCATCTTGACTCATCACTTCTTCTTGACAGCGGCGAATCTTCTCTAGTAATTCTGTTTGAAAAGTCATAGCATAGATAGCTTCAGTAGATTTATTGGGAACACGAATTTTGATTTCCAACTTGTCAAATTCCTTGGCTAATTCTTCACATGAGGTTAACAGATTCAATTTTTCTTTCTGGCTCAGCGCATCTTCCATAACATTTGCTTTCCCTGGATGATAACTGATCGTAACATCGTAATCTTTAATCAATTCCAGCCATCGGCATTGTCTCATGTTCAGTTCCTTCTGTGTAAAGATGTACTTTAGACTTTTATGATCCGTGTAGATTTTACATCTCTCACCGTAGAGATAGTGTCTCCAAATTTTCAACGCAAATACGATCGCTGCTAATTCCAGGTCATGCGTAGGATATTTTTGTTCATGAAATTTTAGCTGTCTCAAAGCGTATGCAATGACATTACCATGTTGCATCAGTACACATCCTAATCAGCGGTATGGAGCATCATTGTAAATGACAAAATTTCCATGCTCGTCTGGCAATACAAGTACCGGTGCGGTTACTAACCGATTATTCAGCTCTTGGAAACTTTCTTCATATTTGTCATCCCATATGAACCTTTTACTTTTTCGAGTTAACTTGGTCAGTGGAGTTGCTATTTTCGCAAAATCTTTGACAAATCTTCTATAATATCCTGCCAATCCCAAGAAACTTCGAACTTCTGTCGGTGTCTTCGGCCTTTCTCAACTCAACACAGCTTCAATCTTCGCTAGATCAACTTGAATTCCTTCTCTACTGATGATGTGTCCTAGAAATTGTACTTCCTTCAACCAGAATTCACATTTTGAGAATTTCGCGTACAGTTGTTGTTTCCTCAGAATTTCCAAAGCTATCCTCAAGTGCTCAGTATGTTTTTCTTCCGTTTTTGAGTAAATCAAGATGTCATCAATAAATACAATCACGAATTTATCCAAGTACCTCTTGAATACCCTGTTCATCAGATCCATGAATGCTGCTGGCACATTGGTCAAATCGATTGCCATTACAAGAAACTTATAATGTCCATATCTAGTACGAAATACAGTCTTGGGGATACCTTCGGCCTTAATCTTTAGTTGATGATAGCCCGATCGCAAATCTATCTTCGAAAACCATGCGGCTCCTTTTAGCTGATCGAACAAATTGTCGATTCTCGGTAAATGATACTTATTCTTGATAGTGAGCTTATTCAATTCCCGATAGTCAATGCATAGTCGCATGCTGCCATCTTTCTTTTTCACGAACAATACCGGTCACTGGGTCTTATGATACCTCGGTCTAGTAGATCTTGCAATTGCGTTGACAATTCTTTCATCTCGACTGGAGCCATTCGATATGGAGCTTTCGAAATTGGTTCCGTACCTGGCGCTAAATCAATCATAAATTCAATTTCTCGATCTGACGGTAACCCTGGAAGCTCGTCTAGAAAGACGTCAGGAAATTCACATACAACAGGAATGTCTTCTATTTTGGGACTTCCATTATCAGTATTTAACACGTAGGCTATATACATCTCACATCCCTGTCAAACCAATCGTTTGGTCTGCATTACTATTAGAAATTTCTTTCTCTGTTTTTCGCCTTTGAATATTACCGTTGTATTTTCTGCAGTTCGCAATTTCACTTTCTTGTTCGCGCAATTGATCTGAGCAATATGACAAGCTAACCAATCCATTCACAAAATAACGTCAAACTCTCCTAACTTAAAAGGAACAAAGTCTACGGAGAAATGATGTCCGGCTATTTTTATATCGCACGCAGGACATACTCGATCTACTGGAACTTGGTCGTCATTCGCTGATTTTATAATTAACGTCTCGCCCAACCATTCAATTTCGCAATGTAACTTATCAAGGAATTCTTCATAAATAAATGAACGGATAGCTCCAGAATCAATTAATACTTTTGAATCTACGAAATTCACCAAAAGCATACCTACAATTACACTAGGACTCTGCACTGCTTCTTTCATTGTCATGTTGAAAGTTCTTGCTCTGGGTTGATTAGGCGGCGGTAGAGGAGGTAATGCCAACACTTTCGGAATACTAGCTGCCATTGCTGGTCCTTTACAAATTCTAGCGATATGCCCTTTCTTTCCACACTGATATGTTAGATATATTTGAGATGTCATGTCTAATATGTTTCATGTTTAGTTTTCAGATCTTAACAAACAGGAAATATCAGTACTTACTGGAATCAGTACTTAATGGAAGTCAGAACTTAAGGATATCAGAACTTAGATTATCAGAAGATAAATATCAGAACTTAAGTACGAGAGGACTAACAGTTAAGGAAGGAAGCTGATTTACAAGAAAGAAGATCAAGACTAATACAAAAGAAGATATGCATGGAAAGAGTTAGAAGATAAGAAGACTTGTATAAGATATCTGATTGATATATTTTAGGAGACAAAATTATATTCCATATCAATTAGAAGTTATCTTGTAACTGTGTACTATATAAATAAACATAGGTTTACACTATATGTGTTATCATTATCGAGAAGATCATACATTGTAACCTAGCAGCTCTCGTGATATTTGTTCATCACTGAGAGAGAACAGTTCCATTGTAACAGAGTTTATTATATCAAATATATCTGTTTACTGTTACTTGTGTTCGAAATCGATTTGATTGTATTCTACACTGTATTCAACCCCCTTCTACAGTGTTGTGTGACCTAACAATTGGTATCAGAGCCTATCTATTAACACATATACAATAAAGATCCAAACAATCATATTTGAAGAAGCAGAAAATCCAACCAAGCCCACCAAAACTGAAGAAACTAAAAACACTCAAATCCACAGTCGATATGAGGCTATTAGAGTTCCCATACTGAGACCTTCTGAGTATCCCATACGGAAAGTGAAGATGGCTATATTTCTGGAAGCTACTGATCTAAAATACCTTGACAGAATTAATGAAGGACCGCATAAGCCAACCAAGCTCTATATTGTAGTTGCAGATCAGCCAGCAAAGACCATACCAAAGGAGAAAAGTGAGTATACAGCTGAAGATATCTCATCCATTACAAAGGATGCAAAGGTAACGCATTTGTTGCATAGTACCATTGATAATGTCATGTCAAACAGGGTAATTCATTGCAATACTGCAAATGAGATATGGGATGCTTTGGAGACAAGATGCCAGTGAACTGATGCAATAAGAATAACAGGAGGACTATACTCACTCAAGAGTATGAGCACTTTGACTCAAAAGATGATGAGTCATTAAATGACTTATATGACAGGTTTGTCAAACTCTTGAATGATCTATCACTGGTGGACAAGGAATATGATCTTGAAGATTCAAATCTAAAATTCCTTTTAGCTCTTCCTGAAAGTTGGGATTTGAAGTCTACTACTATAAGAGACAACTATGCTCTTGATAAATTTATGGTATGCTTAAGACTTATGAACTTTAGATGGATGAAAGAAACAAGAGATATGGGAGAAATTCAAGGACAGTTGCTCTTAAGGCTGAGGAGGAAACCCCCAAAGTGATTGTCTCAAAGAAAGGCAAAGGAAAGACTCTCATCATAAAGTCTGATTCAGAATCATCAAGTTCTGATGATGATGATTCAGAAACTGAAAGTTTATCTAAAATAGATGTTGATGAAGAGATGATGAAATTATGTGCTCTTATGGTGAAGGGTATCACAAAGATAGCCTACAAGAAATTCAGAAGGGGAAAGAAGTTTTCCAAGAAAGGTGGAAGTACTGATAAGAAAGGGTTCAGAAAGTATGAAGGCAAAAGTGCAAAGTCTGACAGAGAAGACAACTCAAATGTCAAATTCTACAATTGTGGTGAAAGAGGCCACATATATCCTGACTGCAAGAAAGGAAAGAGTGACAAAGGCAAGGCACTTGTCACAAAGAAGAAAAGCTGGACAGACTCTTCAGATTCTGAAGATGAGGTGAATTATGCTTTAATGGCAAATGCTGATGGCAGCCCTGAAACTGCTGAATTAAAGGTACCTCAAACAACTTATGCCTTTCATACTAATGATATTACTGAGTTGAGATTATATCTTAAAACCATGTTTATTAGCTACGGAGATCAAACTTTAACATGTGAAAGATTAATTTCTGAAAATCTTTCTTTTAAGAAAAGGAATGATTATTTAGAAAAAGAGTTAGTTATGTTCCATCAAACTCAGAAAGAGAGAGATGATGCTTTTTATGTTAGAGATGAATTGCTAAAATTGAATAAATCTCTAAAAACTGAGTTAGAAAAAGAAAAAGAGATTATCAGGACTTGGACTAACTCTGGCAGAACAACTCAGAATTTATTAAGTAGTGGAAACTGGAAAGAGGGCTTAGGTTATTGAGATGATAAAAGTGAAAAAGGAACTGAACAAATTGAGCCAATTATTGTTAAACAAACTGTTAAGCCAAAGGTAAATCATGTTAAGTTTGTAGCTAAAACTGTAAATTCTGATTCTGAAAAGATGAAATAGTCTGTGACAGAAGTTAAGGAGAAGTCACTTCTGAAAAATTAGAACAGGATAAACTAGCTAAAGTCAACATATGCTTAATGACAAAGAAGCAGCTTAAGCATAAGCTGAAAGAAATAAGGAATGTCAATGAGGTTAACGCAGCTAGGAAAAATAGGAATGGAAAGGAAGGTATGAATAAAAGCAATAATTATATGCCTGTTCCTAATGCTCCAAGAAAGAAATGTTATAAATGTGGAAACTCTAACCATCTTGCTTCTTTTTGCAGGAAGAATAAGAATATAAACTCTTTACCTCCCTAGTCAGGAGTTAAGAGTCAGTCTGTTAGGTTTAAGCCACAAAATCCTTGTTTTCATTGTGGTAGTTTATGGCATTCCATTTATACTTGTAAGAAATATCATAGTTTATACTATGATTATTATCAAATAAAACTTTCTTTGAAGAAAGTTGCTTTAATTCCTTCTAGTGTAAAGTCTGATACAAAGTGTGATATAAGTTCTGATAAACAACATGTTAGCATAAACTCTGATATTTAATTCACTACAAATGCTAACAAACTTAAAAAGGCCAAAGGATTCAAGCAAGTCTGGGTCCTTAAAACTAACCATTAATGGTCTTTGTGATTGCAGGGCAACAGGAAAACATCCTAGTACTGGATAGTGGATGTTCAGGACATATGACTGGAAATAAAGCCCTGCTCTCAGATTTTGTGGAGAAAGCTGGCCCAGGAGTTTCTTATGGAGATGGTAACATGGGAAAAGCTCTGGGATATGGCTGTATTAATCTTGGGAATGTCATCATTGAATCAGTAGCTCTTGTCTCATGACTTAAACACAATCTGCTGAGTGTGAGTCAAATCTGTGACAGAGGTTATCATGTGGATTTCTTTGAAGAACACTGTGAAGTTGTAAGCAATTCTACATGCAAAGTGGTTCTGAAAGGTTATAGGCATGGTAACATTTATGAAGCTAGACTTTAAACAAGTTCTGATGGTTCTGCAATCTGTCTGTTGAGCAGAACATCAATTGAAGAAAGCTGGAATTGGCACAAAAGACTCTCTCATTTGAACTTCAACAACATAAATGAGCTTGTAAAGAAAGATCTAATGAGAGGACTGCCAAAATCAATATTTGCTCCTGATGGCCTTTGTGATTCATGTAAAAAGGCAAAACAAAGAAAATCTTCTTTCAAGAGCAAAACTGAGTCATCAATTCTTGAGCCTTATCACCTACTGCATGTTGATCTATTTGGTCCAATCAATGTCATGTCTATTGCAAAGAAGAAATATGCTATGGTTATAGTGGATGAGTTCACAAGGTACACTTGGGTGTACTTCTTGCACAAGAAGAATGAAACTGTATTTACTCTAGCTGATCATGTCAGACAACTGGATAGGTTGGTCAAAGATTCTGTTAAAATTATAAGGAGTGATAATGGCACTGAGTTCAAGAATTCAATCATGGAAGAGTTCTGCAAAGAGCATGGAATCAAACAGGAATTTTCTGCACCTGGAACTCCACAGCAAAATGGAGTTGTAGAAAGAAAGAACAGAACTCTCATTGAAGCTGCACGAACTATGCTGGATGAAGCAAAGCTGCCAACCTACTTTTGGGCTGAAGCTGTGTAGACTGCTTGTTTTACACAGAATGCAACACTCATAAACAAGGAAGGAAAAACACCATATGAGATAGTGAAGAAAAAGAAGCCAAATCTGAAATACTTTCATATATTTGGTTGCAAGTGTTTTGTCCTTAAGACTCATCCTGAGCAGCTGTCAAAATTTGATCTAAAAGCTGATGAAGGAATTTTTGTTGGATATCCACTTTCCACAAAAGCCTTCAGAGTCTACAATTTAAGAACAAGGGTTGTCATGGAATCTATCAATATATCTTTTGATGATAAGATGATTACTGGACTTGAAGATTTTATTGATCACGATCAGCTGAGATTTGAAAATGAAGACTTAAATTCTGATTTTGTAAATTCTGATGACTTAAACTCTGATCCTGTAAGTACTGATATCATCGAATCTGTGGTATCAACTCCAAAGGAAAATGCACCTGTCCAGGGGGAGCAAGCTGTAAATCCTACCACATCTCAAGAAGTATCAGAACCTGTCACTAGCTCTTCAAGTTCTGATTCATCTAGTTCTGATGAGTTAAATTCTGATAATTCTGGAAGCTCTGATACTTCAAATCCTGAGGGATCCAAGTCAAATTCTAAAGTCTCAGAGAGCATAACTACAGGGGAGCATCAGAAAATATTGATGGAGACAGCATGGATCATGGGGGAGGATCCAGTTCTAGAAGTCAACTTCAATCTGCAAGGAAGTGGACCAAATCACATACACCTGACTTAACTATTGGAGATCCTGAAGCAGGTGTCAGAACTAGAACTGCAACATCAAATGAATGTATCTATCACTTTTTTCTATCTCAGACTGAACCAAAGAAAGCGAAAGAAGCTCTTCAAGATGCTGATTGGGTGCAAGTAATGCAGGAAGAGTTAAATGAATTTGAAAGAAATAAAGTCTGGACCCTAGTACCAAGACCAAAGAACAAATCAGTTGTTGGCACAAAATGGGTGTTCAGAAACAAAACTGACAGTGATGGCATAATTACAAGGAATAAAGCAAGGCTGGTTGCTAAAGGGTACTCTCAACAAGAGGGTATTGATTATGATGAAACATTTACACTAGTTTCTAGATTAGAAGCCATAAGGATCTTTTTGGCTTATGCTGCTCACAAAAAGTTTAAAGTCTTTCAAATGGATGTGAAAAGTACTTTTCTTAATGGAGAATTGGAAGAAGAGGTCTATGTTGAACAACCTCCAGGCTTTGTAGATTCAAAATTTCCAAATCATGTCTACAGGCTTGACAAAGAACTTTATGGCCTTAAGCAAGCTCCTAGAGCATGATATGAGACTTTAGCTCAATTCCTTATGGAAAATGGATTTCACAGAGGTACAATTGAAAAACACTATTCTACCTCAACCATGGAAAAGACTTACTTTTGGTACAGATATATGTTAATGATATCATATTTGGTTCTATAAATGCCAAACTCTGTGAGAGGTTTGCAAAGATAATGCAGTCAAGATATCAAATGAGTATGATGGGAGAACTTAGTTATTTTTTGGGCCTTCAAGTCAAGCAAAATGAAGAAGGTACTTTTATATGTCAATCCAAGTACACCAGAAGTTTACTGAAGATATGTGGAATGCAAGATTGTTCAACTGCATCCACTCCCATGGCCACTGCAACCAAGTTAGATAAAGATACTGGCTCACCAGTAGATATTACTAACTACAGAGGTATGATTGGTTCTTTACTCTATTTAACTGCATGTAGACCTGATATCATGTATGCTACATGTCTTTGTGCAAGATTTCAGGCTGATCCAAGAGAACCTCATTTAATAGTTGTGAAGAGAATTTTCAAGTACCTTAAGGGTACAGCTGATCTGGGATTGTGGTATCCTAGAGAATCAGATTTTAAGCTAATAGGTTACTCAGATGCAGATTTTGCAGGATGCAAAATAGACAGGAAAAGCACTAGTGGAAGCTGCCAATTTCTTGGAGGCAGATTGGTTTCTTGGTTTAGCAAGAAATAGAAGTCAATTTCCACATCAACTGCAGAAGCACAATATATTATTACAGGAAGCTGTTGTGCACAGATTCTTTGGATGAAGAATCAGTTACTGGATTATAGATTAGAATTTTCTAAAATCCTATTTCTGTGATAATCAAAGGGCTATTGCTATGACAAGTAATCCAGTTCAACACTCAATGACAAAGCACATCACCATTTGGTACCATTTCATAAGGGAACATGTGATGGAAAGTACAGTGGAATTGCATTTTGTTCGAACAGATCAATAACTAGCAGATATCTTCACAAAACCACTATGTGAAGCTACTTTTACAAGACTGGTAAATGAACTTGGAATGGTTTCAGGTTCTTTCTCTAAATCTGCTTAGTTTTTGTTCTCATCCATCAGACTTTATGATCAGTGTTTATAGATTGTCTTATCTTCATGAAATCTGTTCTTAAATTGAAATTCATTAAATACTGATTATAATCTGATGTGGATCTTTAAACTCTGATACTATTTTGAATGTTATGTGACTATTCAATCCAATGAGGATAACTGTGCTAGATGCTGACCTAGTAGTCTTTAACATACTAGAAATCCCATGTTTGAATTAGTTGTTTATGTGGAAACTCATTAACACAAGCAAATTCTGATTTTAAGCTTAGTCAAGTTTACTTTGTGTATCTTATTACTAAGTCACAAACTAGATTCTTGTTTCTTATCTGTCAGATTCTGATGTTAGTAAATCTTAAGAATGAACTAAATGCTGATAAGCCTCACTTATCAAAAGAAAAGAAAAGAAATGAAATGAAATAAAAGTCAGGTACTCCTTTGAGATCTAGAGTAAATATGTGGAAGGGAAGACCCAAGTGCATTGCTGGTATTAAGTAATATGCATTAGAAAAGCAAATAAATTTTCTTGGTGACTTTTCACATTCTCTGATTACTGGAGAAATACTATGACAAAAGCATAAATTCTGATAAGCAGTCGTGACTCACTTTGTTAGATATATTTGATAATGTCATGGCTAATATGTTTTATGTTTAGCTTTCAGATCTTACTGAACAGGATAAATCAGTACTTAACTGTTGATCAGTACTTATACTGGAAGTCAGGACTTAAGGATATCAGTACGTATGTTATCAGGAGATAATCATCAGAAGATAGATATCAGAACTTAAGTGCTGAAGGATAATCAGATAAGGACAGTAGCTGATTAAAGGAAAGAAGATTGAGATAAACATAAGAAGAGATATGCATGAAGAAGGAATTCCGTGAAGAATGAAATACTTGGAAGAAAAGATATCTGATTGATATATTTTAGGCAGCAGAATTATATTCCATATCAATTAGCGATTATCTTGTAACTGTGTAGTATATAAACACAGACATAGGGTTTACACTATAAGTGTTATCATTATTAAGAAGATTATTCATTGTAACCCTAGCAGCTCTCATGATATTTGTTCATCACTGAGAGGTAACAGTTCCATACTGTAACAGAGTTTATTGTTTCAATAAAGTTTGTTTTCTGTTACTTAAGTTCTTAAAGTTCGATTTGAGTGTACTATACACTGTATTCACCCCCTCTACAGTGTGTGTGTGTGACCTAACAATTGGTATCAGAGCCTATCTGTTAACATACATACAGTTAAAGATCCAAACACAATCATGTCGGACACAGAAACTCCAACTAAGCCTACCACAACTGAGGAACCACCAAAGACACAAATTCAGAGTCGGTATGAGACCATCAGAGTCCCCATACTGAGACCATCTGAATATCCCATATGAAAGGTAAGGATGACCATGTTCCTGGAAGTAACAGATCCAGAATACCTTGATAGAATCAAGGAAGGCCCTCACAAACCAACCAAGCTCGCTGTTGCAGTTGCAGGTGAAGCAGCAAAGACCATACCAAAGGAGAAGAGTGATTATACTGCTGAAGAGATAACATCAATTGCTAAGGATGCTAAGGTACGACACTTACTGCATAGTGTCATTGATAATGTAATGTCAAACAGGGTAATCAACTGCAAGACTGCTAAGGAGATATGGGATGCTCTGGAAACAAGGTGTCAGGGAACTGACACAATTAAGAAGAAAAGGAAGACAATACTCACTCAAGAGTATGAACACTTTGACTCAAAGGCTAATGAGTCATTGAATGATTTATATGATAGATTTGTCAAACTTTTGAATGATTTGTCATTGGTTGATAAAGAGTATGATATTGAAGATTCAAACCTTAAGTTCCTGTTAGCTCTTCCTGAATGCTGGGATTTGAAGGCAACGACAATAAGAGACAACTACAATCTTGATGAAACAACTCTTGACGAAATCTATGGAATGCTCAAGACTCATGAGCTGGAGATGGAACAAAAAAGCAAGAGGAAAGGAGGAAAGTCAAGGACAGTTGCTTTTAAGGCTGAAGAAGAATTCCCCAAAGCAGCTTCCTCAAAGAAAGACAAGGGTAAAGCTCTTTTCATAAAGTCTGATACTGAGTCATCAAGTTCTGAGAGTGATGATGACTCAGATTCTGAAAGCTTGCCTGAGACTGATGCTGATGAGGAGATGATGAAGCTGTGTGCTCTTATGGTGAAAGGAATCACAAAGATTGCATAGAGGAAGCTCAGGAAGGGAAAGAAGTTTTCCAGGAAAGGCATAAGTTCTGATAAGAAGAATTTCAGAAGATCTAAAGGCAGAGGAGGAAAATCTGACAGAGGAGATTACACCAATGTTAAATGTTATAACTGTGGTGAGAAAGGCCACATATCTCCTGACTGCAAGAAGTTAAAGGGTGACAAAGGCAAGGCTCTTGTCACAAAGCACAAAAGCCGGACAGATACCTCAGACTCTGAAAGTGAGGAGAACTATGCATTGATGGCAAATGCTGATAAAGAAAATGCTGAGAGCAGTTCTGAAGCTGCTGAAACAAAGGGCAACAGGAAAAATATTCTAGTTCTGGACAGTGGATGTTCAAGACATATGACTGGAAATAAGGCCCTGCTATCAGACTTTGTGGAGAAAGCTGGCCCAAGTGTTTCTTATGGAGATGGCAACATTGGAAAAACATTGGGATATGGCAATATCAATCTTGGAAATGTCATAATTAAACAAGTAGCTCTGGTCTCAGGACTTAAACACAACCTACTGAGTATAAGTCAAATCTGTGACAGAGGTTATCATGTTGATTTCTTTGAAGAACACTGTGAAATTGTGAGTAAATCTAAAGGCAAAGTTGTTCTGAAAGGATACAGGCGTGGTAACATTTATGAAGCTAAGCTTTCAACAAGTACTGATGGTTCTGCGATCTGTCTGATGAGTAGAGCATCAATTGAAGAAACCTGGAATTGGCATAAGAAACTCTCTCATTTAAATTTCAACAATATAAATGAACTGGTCAAGAAAGATCTTGTGAGAGGATTGCCAAACACAGTATTTGCTCCTGACGGTCTTTGTGATTCATGTCAGAAAGCCAAACAAAGAAAATCTTCATTCAAGAGCAAGACTGAATCATCAATTCTTGAGCCTTATCATCTAATACATGTTGATCTATTTGGTCCAGTAAATGTCATGTCTATTGCAAAGAAAAAGTATGTGTTGGTCATAGTGGATGAGTTCATCAGATACACATGGGTGTATTTCTTGCACACATAAAGTGAAATTGCATCTATCTTGATTGATCATGTCAAACAGCTGGATAAAATGGTCAAAGATTCAGTGAAAATTTTAAGGAGTGATAATGGCACTGAGTTCAAGAATTTGATAATGGAAGAGTTCTGCAAAAGCCATGGAATAAAGCAGGAATTTTCTGCTCCTGGAACTCCACAGCAAAATGGAGTTGTTGAAAGGAAGAATAGAACTCTCATTGAAGTTGCACGTACAATGCTTGAAGAAGCAAAGCTTCCAACCTATTTCTGGGCTGAAGCTGTGCAGACTGCTTGTTTTACTCAAAATGCAACACTCATTAACAAGCATGGAAAAACACCATATGAGATGGTGAAGAAAAAGAAGCCAAATCTGAAATATTTTTATGTATTTGGATGCAAGTGTTTTATTCTCAAGACTCATCCTGAACAGCTATCAAAGTTTGATCTAAAAGCTGATAAGGAATCTTTGTTGGATATCCACTTTCCACAAAAGCCTTCAGAGTCTATAATTTGAGAAAAAAAGTGGTCATGGAATCTATCAATGTCTCTTTTGATGACAAGAAGATTACTGGTCTTGAAGATTTCATTGACCATGATCAACTGAGATTTGAAAATGAAGACTCAAATTCTGATACTGAAAATCCTGACAGTCTAAGTCCTGATACTGTAAACTCTGATGGATTAAACTCTGATGTTTTTGAAACTGTGGTGACTACGTCAAAGGAAGATGCACCTATGCAGGGGGAGCATACTCAAGATCCTACCACATCTCAAGAAACATCAGAACATGCATCTGGCTCTTCAAGTTCTGATTCGTCAAGTTCTGATAAGCCAAGTTCTGATAGTGCTGAAGATCTAAATACTGAAGAATCCAACTCAGAGAGCATAGTTTCAGGGGGAGCATCAAAAAATGAAAATGAAGATAGCATGGATCATGGGGGAGCATCCAGTTCTGGAGAAAACCTTCCATCTGCAAGGAAGTGGACAAAATCACATACACCTGATTTGATAATTGGAAATCCTGATGCAGGTGTCAGAACTAGAACAGGTACTTCAAATGAATGTCTTTACAATTCTTTTCTCTCTCAGACTGAGCCAAAGAAAGTGGAAGAAGCTCTTCAAGATGCTGATTGGGTGCAAGCAATGCAGGAAGAGTTGAATGAATTTGAAAGAAACAAAGTCTGGACCCTAGTGCCAAGACCAAAGAATAGATCTGTTGTTGGTACAAAGTGGGTATTCAGAAACAAAACTGACAGTGATGGCATAATTACAAGGAATAAAGCAAGGCTGGTTGCAAAAGGATATTCTCAACAGGAGGGAATTGATTATGATGAAACATTTGCACCAGTTGCTAGGTTAGAAGCCATAAGGATATTTTTGGCTTATGCTGCTCACAAAAAGTTTATTGTCTTTCAAATGGATGTGAAAAGTGCTTTTCTCAATGGAGAATTGGAGGAAGAGGTATATGTTGAACAACCTCCAGGTTTTATAGATACCAAACATCCAGATTATGTCTACAGGCTTGATAAAGCACTTTATGTACTTAAGCAAGCTCCTAGAGCATGGTATAAGAATTTAGCTCAGTTTCTTCTGGAAAGTGGATTCAACAGAGGAACAATAGACAAAACACTGTTCTACCTCAACCATGGCAAGGACTTACTTCTGGTCCAGATTTATGTTGATGATATCATTTTTGGATCTACAAATGACAAACTTTGCAAGAAGTTTGCCAAACTAATGCAGTCAAGATATCAGATGAGTATGATGGGGGAACTTAGCTATTTTCTGGGCCTTCAAGTCAAGCAGAATGAGGAAGGCACTTTTATTTGTCAAACCAAGTACACCAGAAACTTGCTGAAGAAATTTGGAATGCAAGATTGTTCAAGTGCATCCACTCCAATGGCCACTGCTACAAAACTGGATAAGGATACCGGTAAATCAGTAGATATTACTGACTACAGATGTATGATTGGCTCTCTACTCTATCTAACTGCTAGTAGACCTGATATCATGTATGCTACCTGTCTTTGTGCAAGATTTCAAGCAGATCCAAGAGAACCTCACTTAACAGCTGTAAAAAGAATCTTTAAGTATCTTAAAGGAACAGCTGCTCTGGGATTATGGTATCCTAGAGAATCAGATTTTAAACTAATAGGTTACTCAGATGCAGATTTTGCAGGGTGCAAAATTGATAGGAAAAGCACAAGTGGAAGCTGCCAATTTCTTGGAGGCAGATTGGTTTCTTGGTACAGTAAGAAACAAAAGTCAATTTCCACACCAACTGCAGAAGCAGAGTATATTGCTGCAGGAAGCTGTTGTGCACAGATTCTTTGGATGAAGAATCAGTTACTGGATTATGGGTTAACATATTTCAAAATCCCTATTTACTGTGATAATCAAAGTGCTATTGCTATGACAGGTAATCCAGTTCAACACTCAATGACAAAGCACATCAGCATCAGGTACCACTTCATCAGGGAACATGTGGATGAAGGTACAGTGGAATTGCATTTTGTTCCTACAGATCAACAACTGGCAGATACTTCACAAAACCACTGTGTGAAGCTACTTTTACAAGATTGGTAAATGAACTTGGAATGGTTTCAGGTTCTTTCTCTAAATCTGCTTAGACTTGTTCTGTGTTATCAGACTTTATGCTCAGTATTTACAGAATTAATCTCATTGTATATTCTGTGCTTAATTGATAAATGTCTTTAAGTACTGACTGTTGTCTGATATATGTTTCTAAACTCTGATAAGTGATATGTCTGTTCTAGTACCTATTCAATCCTATGAGGATAACTGTGCTAGATATCGACCTAGTAGTCTTCAATAAACAAATGATTCCATGTAAGAAGTAATTATTTCAGTGGAAATCTTATGACACTAGCAAATTCTGATAATTGAGCTTAGTTAAGTTTACTTTGTATATCTTATTACTAAGTCACAAATTAGAATAATGCTACTCATCTGTTAAGTTCTGATACTAGTAAAACTGCTGAATGTACTAAGTGCTGATAAACCTCACTTATCAAAAGAAAAAACAAAAAGATCAAAGCATAAAATCAGGTACTCCTTTGAGATCTAGAGTAAAAATGTGGAAGGGACGACCCAAGTGCATTGTTGGTATTAAGTAAATATGCATTAGAAAAGCAAAATATTTTCTTGGTGACTTTTCACACTCTATGATTACTGGAGAAATACTCTGATAATAGCATAAATTCTGATAAACAGTCGTGACTCACTTACACTGAGAAGCCACTGTAAAATAGAATTTCAAAAGATGCATAAAATTAGCACAAAACAGTTGAGGTGGACTCAAGCATAAACTCATTCATCAGTAGGTTTCAGGACAATGACAGCTCTTTAGCAAAATTTTAGTTATGCCTTATTTCTAAGATGTACTGAAGTGAATCGGACTTTACTTTTTGTCTGTTATTTAGCTTAATGCACACACTAATCACTCCATCTGAATGATAAAAATTTCTGTGGTGGTCTATGTTATTTTAGATAAACAGTCATTGTGTCACATTGCACTAATTCTGAGGACAAGTTCTAGTTACACGTTCTGATGATTAAGTTCTGACGTCTATAACTCAGAACTTGTATGAGGATTTACTAAGATGGGCATTCCTTTTTCGAGTTCAGAAATTATGTTCTGATGACTGTTAAGTTCCGGTATAGGTCTAAGTTCTGATTTCTCAGTCTAATCCTTTACTTGGCTTATCTGTGAATAAAATTTGATAACAGTCTCAGTTCGAACTAGAATATGTTGAAGTGGAAGATTAATAGTCACTATGATTAGGATTAATGGTATTCGCCCTTGAACAGTCCACTGTTTCTTGTTTCTTGTGCGTTTTAAACCATGATTCCTCTTTCTAATGAATGTTATTCTTTTTCAAAGTCTAGGGAGACGAGGTAGAATTAATTCTACCTGTCAGCATTCAATTTCTTTGCGTCTCCTGGCATTCTCTTGTCTATATAAGCAACCACTTCACATCAGTCTTTCCATCACATTCTTCTCACACACTTATTTTTTTTTCTTTCAAAAACACAATGGTCAGATACAACATGTTTTTGAACTACCAAACCTTCAATATGGAGCTAAGTTGTGCCGAGTGGCAGCAGGAATGGCATGTCACAACCATTCCTGAGGAGATATGGGACTCTGTCCCACAGGAGGTACTGACACGCCTCCTGTTCTTCTCTATGGACTACCATCGCCATCTGGAGCGATTGGAGGAGAAAAGGATGGAAGCTCTCCGCCAACAAGAGCGAATCATCAGACTCGCCATTCTGTTTGTCGAGAGTAGGAAAAAGAAGATGACTTAATCTCATCTTCTTCCTATTTTTCTTCATCATCAGCTTTGTCAGGCTTCTTAGCTAGGACTAAGGCTGTTGATGTTAGGATTAGAAGCTTAGGGAAAATCTTGTATAAGTATTGATGTAATTTCCATTTCATAAATATATTGTCTTGATATATTAATGAAAATTGTTTTTACTTCAAGATTTTGTCTCTGAGTTATTTTATCTTGTGTTGATAAATCCTGATTGATATTCTGATGACCATATAACTTTTGTTTTATATTAAGTTCTGATTCATTTTCAGCACTTACATATCTAATTTATCTTGGTCATTTTCATGTGATGTATTTTCAGAATTTCAATGATGCAGTGAAAAATAATTCAATCAGTGCTAACGGTTTAAATTTTGAATTAAAATTGTTTCTCTTGATAAATGGAACGGTTTTTTTCTTGAAACTAGGCAACTGTGTAAGTAATGATTCCTGTTTTCTCGAGCCCAGTAACTGTCCGTTATTACTGCATGTCTGACAGGTATCCAACGGTAACATTTTTGCTCAGAGTATAAGTACAACAGAGAGAAGATTTCTTTAATCTTTTATTTTCTTTATATTTTATCTCTCTCCCTTCTTTTACTCTCTTTCTCTTTCTTTCTCACGTTGGTTTTTCATACAGATATTATCTCAAACACCTAACAGGCATACTTGAATCTCAATATTTTTTCACATGGCACCAAAGGAATTAATCATTAATGGAGCTAAGTTTGTTCCAAAAAACTATGCTGCAATTCTTGATCATGCTGAAGCTCTATCTGAATTGCATTTTGTGCAAGATCTTCTTGCACACAGTGAGATTGGGTACGCATTAACACAGCCTGAAGTCTTTTCAAGTCAACAAGTTCTGACGTTTTGGCGGACTGGGCACTTTGATGATGGTGGTAAACATGGCACTCCCAGTATTGTTTTTGAAGTGGGTGATTCATCTTATGTAGTCACTCCTGGTACAATACGCAAAGCTCTACATCTCCCAGAAAATTGTACTTTTTCAACTCCAGAGGAATCAGCAATTCAGGAGTTAATGGCTGATTTGGGATATGAAAAGAGTTTGGCAAAGCTTGGACAGTTAAAAATGGCTAATATCAGAAAAGAATGGAGTTTCTTCTTTGACTGCATCACCAAAGCTTTTGGGAACAAATGTTCGAATTTTGATGCTATCTCAATTCTGAGTCAGCACATAGGGTATGCTTTTATTCATCAAACTCATTTTTATTTTGCAACTGGAATAATTGGTTTTATTGGGGATAGGATGACAGAGAATAGAAATATTGTCTATTTTGCTAGATTCTGTCAACTTCTATATACTTTTTGTACTGATGAACCTCAATTAGTCAGTTCCTCAACCCCACCTTTTAGAGTTGCAAAACGATATTTTAATGATCTGGTAAATGCTGATACTAAGAAAAAAGTGGTTAGACCATTACAGATTCCTCACTCTGTAAAATAGATCCTAGTAAATGCTGATCCTGATACTTATAGATCTGTTTACTTTGATTTCCAACCAACCACAAACACCCAAAAACCATCATCCTCAGCACCTACCACTCATTCTACTCAACCTACCCTCAGGAATTATCTCAAATCCTATCTCTCTACTTCACAGACTGTTCAACCCTCATCCTCCAAGCCAAAGAGGACAAAAACTATTCCTCAAACATCTCAAAAGAGAAGGAGGATTGTATTGAGAGATGAATCTGATTCTGAGGAACAGGTTTCTTCTCGAGAACCTGTTGTTACTGAAGCTGAGAAAGAGGTTTCTCAGAAGGATTCTGAAATTGGGGGTTCTAGGCTTCTCAAGAGGCTTAGACGAATGATAATTCCTGAAACTCCCAAGGAATCCACATCAACAAGGAAGTACAAGAAACAGAGGGCACAAAGGCCAGTTTCAGATGATGAAGAGGAAGCAGCTAAGGAAGGGGATCAGGAATCTCTGATCTCATAAGACAAGGAATTTGCTCCAGTCACTTCTTCTCCATTAACTCTATCTCAGGAAGCTGTATCTGACAAGGCTAACTCACCATCTGTGTCTCTTGTTGATCCAGGCACAAGTGCTGAAATTGATATTCAGAACCTGGTTGTGCCTGAAATACTTTTCTTAGAAGCTCCAACAGCAAATAATCCTTTCACAACACCTGTTACTGATGATGTTCAAACTCCAGAGTTATCAACAACACCTTCTCTGCATCAAGATGCTGATGATCAGACTTTAGGTGAGCATCAGGATATGGCTGTTGATCAGAACTTAGTATCAGATCAGCAATTAGAGGATGCTGAAGCCTCAATAGCTACTCACACTGTTGTCTTATCCGAAGATACTGATTCTTTAAGTTCTGATGCTGCAAATGCTGGAGATACTGGTGCAGCTGCTCCAACTGTAGATGCAGATGAAGCAGGTCCTTCAGGACATACTCCTCAACCGGCTCTTCCTAAGTCTGAACTGGTAAAGGAGTTTGTTATCAGGGATGAACCAGTACCTTGGAGTGAAACTCCTGCAGGTCAGGAGTGGACTAAGGAATGGAACTCAGTTTCATGTGTTCCAAATGCATTACATCTTGCTGAGCACTTGACTAAAGCTGATTAAATGTTAAATTCTGATGATTTTAAAACCCAGCTTAGAGTCACTGCATTGAGTACTAAACATCTACAAGGTCTTCATTCAACTACTCATGCAGAGCTACACAAGATTCAGGAGAACTTTATCAAACAAGAACAAGTTTGGAAAATTGATAAGAAAAAGTTCTTTCAACCTACCATTGACAGGATTGCTTATATTGAGAAAACTCAAGAGAAACAACAAGCTCAGATTGATGACATTCTGACAAATCAAGCTTCTCAGCAATCTCAACTTACTGAAATCCAATCCTCAGTGGAATTACTTATCTCTCTTTTACTACCTGCTGATGCCAAAAAGGGGGAGAAGGTAAACAAGTCCAAATGCAAAACTAACAAGACACTGCAAGGAAAGGATGATGGAAATGATGATCAAGGATACTCTGGAATGGGTAGCGGTCATAGTCAAGGTAGAAGGTTTACATCAAGACAAGCTAGTCACAGGACAAGTTCTGATACTGGGAAAAGAATAAGTTCTGCTGCTGGTAAAAGGATAAGTTCTGATGAACTTCTAGATCTTGATGAGGAAATGTCAAGACAGTTATTTCTTCAAGAAAATCCAGGAATGGACTTGGAAAATTTAAAGGAAGAAGAAGCCAGACTTAAATCAGAGAAAGTCACATCTAAATCTGAAGCTTCTGGTAATAAGTCACTTCCAAAACTTAAAGGCATTGTGATCAAAGAAAGGACACATACTGAAGCAACATTGGCTAGATCACAACCACAGATAGATCCAAGATCCAAGGGTAAAGAAAAGGTTGGTGAACCTATCAAGGCTTATGTACCTCCGGAGGAAGAAGAAATTGCTGATGAAAAAGATGATCTTGCTCTGACTTCAAGAAAAATTCTTAAAACAACCTCTGACATGGCTCAAGTTGTTCAGAGTCAAGAAATTGTAAGTTCTGATATTCAGAAGAAGCAAGTAACCTCTGACAGAGCTCAAGTTAACATGATATCAGAAAATAGATCAAAGACACTCCTACCAGGATTCACTAAAGCAAAACAGACTCAATCTTTGAAGACTACTACAAGTGGTTTTGAAGCAAGAGTAGTTACTGGAAAGGAAGCTAGAGATAAAACTGGATTGGGAAGTGCTGATGAAAGAAGAGTACACAACACTACCAATGATCCAACTTCCTTGAGTGAACCAGGTATTGGAGCAACTCCTGAGAGATTGAATCAACTGGAATCTGTACAGATGGTTTACCATACCTACTTGAAAGAATACATCATGTTGTATTTCATGACAGATGGTAGGGTTTATCATATAAGACAAAATGCCATTCCATTAAAGTATTTTGAAGAATTGGAGCATGTACTTTTCTTACTTCAAGTGGATGACAGAATAACAGAGACTGCTGCAAACTACTTAAAAGAACAGATTCAGAGACAGAAAAGGCTTTATTCTATTAAATCTGACAGCATATATGTTCCAAAGTACAGAGATCACAATGGTGATATTGTTGATATGAAGCCTAATACTGCACAGATCAGAACGTATCTTGGTATTAAGGGACTTGAATTCAATCTAGAGTCTGACAAAGCTTATGTTATAAGACTAGATCAGGAGTTGAGAAAAGCAAAGATCAATGATCTCAGAGCTGCAATCTTTCAAACTGGTGAAGATACTGCAGAGCTTAAAGATGTTAAAAGGAGAATGATTGATGAACTAAGATATGCTGAGAAATGTTTGTTGAAGAACTATCTCAGAACAACTCCTGACATCAAAGAGATCAGAAAATGAAGAAGCCAAGTCGAAGATCTACAATTGCTTAAATTCTGATATTTATACAGACTGAAGTTGTTATCAGAAGTTGAAATTGGTAAAAGCTTTAAGGACTGTAAGTTGTAGTTATCTAGTCTAATTCTCATGCATTTGTACTTGATGTTTTTGACATCATCAAATATCTGTTAAACTTGTATATTATGTTAATTTACAAGTTGGGGGAGATTGTTAGATATATTTGATAATGTCATGGCTAATATGTTTTATGTTTAGCTTTCAGATCTTACTGAACAGGATAAATCAGTACTTAACTGTTGATCAGTACTTATACTGGAAGTCAGGACTTAAGGATATCAGTACGTATGTTATCAGGAGATAATCATCAGAAGATAGATATCAGAACTTAAGTGCTGAAGGATAATCAGATAAGGACAGTAGCTGATTAAAGGAAAGAAGATTGAGATAAACATAAGAAGAGATATGCATGAAGAAGGAATTCCGTGAAGAATGGAATACTTGGAAGAAAAGATATCTGATTGATATATTTTAGGAAGCAGAATTATATTCCATATCAATTAGCGATTATCTTGTAACTGTGTAGTATATAAACACAGACATAGGGTTTACACTATAAGTGTTATCATTATTAGAGAAGATTATTCATTGTAACCCTAGCAGCTCTCGTGATATTTGTTCATCACTGAGAGGTAACAGTTCCATACTGTAACAGAGTTTATTGTTTCAATAAAGTTTGTTTTCTGTTACTTAAGTTCTTAAAGTTCGATTTGAGTGTACTATACACTGTATTCACCCCCTCTACAGTGTGTATGTATGACCTAACACACTTACACTGAGAAGCCACTGTAAAAAGGAATTTCAAAAGATGCATAAAATGAGCACAAACAGTTGAGTTGGACTCTTGCATAAATTTGTTCTATAGTAGACTTCATGATTAATGACAGATTTTAAGCACTTTTCTTGGTTATGCCATATTTCTAAGATGTACTGAAGTTTATCAGACTTTAATCTTTCTCTAATATTCTGCTAAATGCACACACTTTCACTTCATATGAATGATGAAAATTACTGTGGTAATTAATGCATTTTTGACAAACAGTTAAGTGTCATTTGCATAAATTCTGAGGACAAGTTTTGATGGAAGTTCTGATGATTAAACTATGAAGAAAATAAGTCAGTATTTGTATGAAGAATCATAGAAAATGATATTCACATTTGAGTTCAGAAGCCATATTCTGATGACTATTAAAATCTGATATAAGTTTAAGTTCTGATATTAAATCCTGATGGAATCCTTGATGCTTACGTGGCATTATTCTTTACTTGACTTATTTGTGGTAAACACTGAAACAGTCATATTTAAATCAGAATATATTTGGGTAAGATAAAAACAGTCATAATCATTATGGGTTAGTGGTAAACGTGTTTGTCCTGAAAAACTGCATGTGCATGGTAATTATTGTTTATTTTACGTGCCCATTAACTCCTGCTTTAACTGTTTACTGATTGTTCACACGTTGCCAGGTGTAAAGTGTATCCCATGCTTCAAAAATATAACTGTTGAGTGGAGAGAGTATATATATGGGAGTTAAAAGATTTTCTAATCTTTTACTTACTTTTCTATTCTTAATCTCTTTTATTCTCTCTCTCTATAATATTCTCTGAAGCATTTTCTTACAGGCATTCTCACAAACACCTTTTGCGCAATATATTTTCTCACTTAATTTCTTATAGAGATGGCACCAAAAGACTTGATTTTCAATGGAGCTAAGTTTGTTCCCAACAACTACTCGTCTATTCTTAGAAAGGCTAAAGCTCCATCGGAACTTCACTTTATTCAGGATTTCCTTGCTAATTCTGATATTGGGTATGCTTTGACCCAACCTAAAGTAATCTCTGGAACCCAAGTGCTGGAGTTTTGGAGAAATGGAATCTATGATGATGGTGGTGTTCAAGGGTCCCCAAGTATTATCTTTACAACAGGGGAGGATGAGCATGTTGTGACGTTGGCTACAGTTCGTCAAACACTGCAGCTACCTGAGTCCTACGTTTATTCAACTATTGAGGAGCCAGTTCTTCAAAATATGATGGCCAGTCTGGGGTATGAAAAGACATTGGCAAAGTCGGGTCAATTGAAGAGATCCAACATAAGGAGGGAATGAAGTTTCTTCTTTGACTGCATTACAAAGACCTTCTCCAACAAATGTTTTAAATTCGATGCAATCCCTATACTCAGTCAACAAATTGGGTATGCTCTGATTAATCAAATTAATTTTGATTATGCAAGTGCTGTTTTAGGCTTTATTTGGGATAGGATGACATAAGATAGGAATACTGTATATTTTGCTAGATTCTGTCAGCTTATCTATAATGTCTGTTGTTCTGATTAGCCCCAATTAGCTAGTGAATCACTTTCACCATTTAGACTTGCTAAAAGAGCTTTTAATGACTTATTATCTTGTTAGGTCACACACACTGTAGAAGGGGGTTGAATACAGTGTATAACACAATCAAATCGAATTCAAATAACACAAGTAACAGAAAATAGACTTTATTCAAAGCAATAAACTCTGTTACAATATGGAACTGTCCTCTCTCAGTGATGAACAAATATCACGAGAGCTGCTAGGGTTACAATAAATAATATTCTTGATAATGATAACATTTATAGTGTAAACCCTATGTCTGTGTTTATATACTACACAGTTACAAGATAATCGCTAATTGATATGGAATATAATTCTGCTTCCTAAAATATATCAATCAGATATCTTTTCTTCCAAGTATTTTATTCTTCATAGAATTCCTTCTTCATGCATATCTCTTCTTACATTTGTCTCGATCTTCTCTTTCTTCAATCAGCCGCCTTCCTTATCTGAACGTTTCCTTTAAGTCCTGATATTATCTTCTGATAAATATCTCCTGAACCTTAAGTACTGATGACTTATGTTCTGACTTCAGTATAAGTGCTGATTTCAGTTAAGTACTGATTTGTCATGTTTAAGTAAGATCTGAAAACTAAACATAAATCATATTAGTCATGACATTATCAAATATATCTAACAATCTCCCCCAACTTATAAATTAGCATAATATACAAGTTTAACAAATATTTGATGATGTCAAAAATATTAAGTACAAATGCATGAGAATTTGACTAGATAACTACAACTTACAGTCCTTAAAGCTTTACCAACTTTAACTTCTGATAACAACATCAGTCTGTATTCATATCAGAATTTGAGCACTTGTAGATCTTGACTTGGCTTCACTTTCTGATCTCTCTGATGTTAAAAGTTATTCTGAGATGGTTCTTTAACAAACATCTCTCAGCATATCTGAGTTCATCAATCATCCTCCTTTTAGCATCTTTAAGCTCTGCAGAATCTTCACCAGTTTGGAAGATAGCAGCCCTGAGATCATTAATTCTAGCTTTCCTTATGTCCTGATCCAGTTTGATCAAATATGCCTTGTCAGACTCAAGATTGAATTCTATAGCCTTATAACCCAGAAAGGTAGTTATAATCTTAGCAGAGTTAGGCTTCATCACAACAATATCACCCTTGTGATCTCTGTACTTTGGAAGATATGTGCTATCAGACTTTACAGAATAAAGCCTTTTCTGTCTCTGAATTTGAGTCTTCAAATAGTTTGCAGCACTTCCTGTTATTCTGTCATTCACTTGAAGTAAAAATAAAACATGTTCCAGTTCTGCAAAATACTTCAGTGGAATAACATTTTCCCTTATGTGGTAAACCCTACCATCTGTCATGAAGTATAACAAGATGTGTTCTTTCAAGTAGGTATGGTAAACCATCTGTACAGATTCTAGTTGATTCAATCTTTCAGGAGTTGCTCCAACACCTGGTTCACTTAAGGAAGTTGGATCATTGTTTGTGTTCTGTACTCTTCTTTCATCAGCACTACCCAATCCAGATTTATCTCTTGCTTCCTTTCCAGTAACCACTCTTGCTTCAAAACCACTTGCTGCAGTCTTCAAAGGTTGAGTCTGTTTGGCTTTGGTGAATCCTGGTAGGAGTAACTTTGAGGATTTAACATGAGCAATGTCAGAGGTTTCCTTTGATTTATCTTCTGATATCAAGTCAACTTGAGCTATGTCAGAGGTTACTTGCTTCTTTGTAATATCAGAACTAACTAAATCTTGACTCTGAACAACTTGAGCCATGTCATAGGTTGTCTTAGAAATCTTTCTTGAAGTCAGAGTAAGATCAGCATCTTCAACAGAAATTTCTTCATCCACAGGAGGCACATAAACCTTTATAGGTTCACCAACTTTTTCTTTGCCCTTGGACCTTGGATCTATCTGCAATTGTGATTTGGCCTTGGTTGCCTCAATAATTGTCCTTTCTTTTATCACAATGCCTTTGGCCTTTGGAAGTTTCTTTTTACCAACAGAAGCTTCAGATTTAGAGTTAACTTTTTCTGACTTAAGTCTAGCTTCTTCTTCCAATTGACTCTCAAAGTCCATTCCTGGATTTTCTTTCAGAAATAACTGTCTTATAATTTCTTCATCAAGATCCAAAAGTTCATCAGAACTTATCCTTTTACTAGTATCAGAAGTAATTCTTTTTCCAGTATCAGAACTTGTTCTATGACTTGTAGCTTCAGCTCTTCTTGATGAGAGACCTCTACCTTGACTATGAGCTCTACCCATTCCAGAGTTTCCCTGGTCATCTTTTTCATCATCCTTCCCCTCCAATGTCTTAACAGTTTTGCATTTGGACTTAAGTACTTTCTCCTCCTTTTTGGCATCAGCAGGTAAAAAAAGAGAGACAAGCAGTTCCACTAAGGATTGGATCTCATCGAGTTGAGATTGCTGAGAAGCTTGATTTTTCAAAATTTCATCAATCTGAGACTGTTGCTTCTCTTGGGTCTTCTCAATGTAAGCAACTCTGTCAAAGGTAGGTTGGAAAAAAGTTTTCTTGTCAATTTTCTTAGTCATTTCTTGCTTGAACAATTCTTCCTGAATTTTATGCACCTCTGCATGAGTTGTTGAATGTAGACCTTGAAGATGGCTAGTACTCAATGCAGTGACTCGAAGCTGTGTCTTGAAATCATCATTAATTAGCATCTCATCAGCTTTTTCCAAGTGCTCAGCAAGAATCGATTGAGAAGGAACAAAAGTAGCTGTGTTCCACTCCTTAGTCCAATCCTGTCCTCTAGGAGTTTCACTCCAAGGTACTGGTGCTTCCCTTGTTACAAACTTCTTGACTATCTCACTTTTGTGAATAGTTTGTTGAGGTGCATGTCCTGATGGACCGGCTGCAATAACATCTTCATTTATAGCAGTATCACCAGTAGTATCAGCATTTGCAGCATCAGAACTTACAGAGTCAGCATCTTCTGATAAAAGAACAGTATGAGAAGCAATTGAGGCTTCAACATCATCCTCTAAGTGCTGATCTGCTTCCATGTTCTGATCAACAGCCATAGTCTGATGCTCACCTATAATCCGATCATCAACATCTAGATGCAAAGAAGGTGTTGTAGACAATTCTGAAGTTTCATTAGTATCAGTAATTGGTGTTGTTGATGGATTAATTGGAGCTGTTGGAGCTTCTAAGTAGAGAACCTTAGGCACAACTAGATTGTGAATATCAATTTCATCACTTGTGCCTGGGTCTGCAGTAGATACTGGTTCATGTACAGGAGACGCAGGTGGTGTATATGCTTTATCTGTTGCAGCTTCAGCAAATTCCGGCTCTTTTAAGATCAGAGATTCCTGATCTCCTTCCTTAGCTGCTTCTTCCTCATCATCTGAAACTAGCCTGTGAGCTCTCTGTTTCTTTCTTTTCTTTGAAGATGGAGATTCCTTGGGAGTTTCAGCATAAGAAATTCTTCTAAGCCTTTTGAGAAGCTTAGATCCCCCAATTCCAGTATCCTTATGAGAAGGGACCTTCTCAGCTTCTGTAACAACAGGTTCTGATGCAGGAACCTGTTCCTCACTGTCCGACTCATCTCTCAGAACAATCCTCCTTCTCTTCTGTGGTATCTGAGGTACAGTCTTTGTCCTCTTGGGCTTGGAAGATGAAGGGTTCTCAGTATATGCTGATGATGAAGGTTGAGTTATCTATGAAGGTTTGAGATGTGTTCTGATAGAGGGTTGATTAGGTTGAGGTGTATGTGTGGTATGTTCTGATGGTTGTTGCGGTGTCTGGGATGTGCTGGTGGGTTAAATATCAGGGTAAACAGATCTGTAAGTGTGAGGATCGGCATTTACTAGGATCTGTTTTACAGACTGAGGTATCTGTAAGGGTCTAACCACCTTTTTCTTAAGGTCAGCATTTACCAAGTCATTAAACGCCCATTTTGCAAGTTTAAAGGGTGGAAATAAAGAACTGGCTGGTTGAGGTTCATTGGCATAGCAAAAAGTATATATAAGCTAACAGAATCTAGCAAAGTATACTACATTCTTATCCTCTGTCATCCTATCCCCTATAAAGCCTAGCACAGCACTTGCAAAATCAAAATGAGTTTGGTGAATAATAGCATACCCGATGTGCTGACTCATAATAGAAATGGCATCAAAGTTGGAACACTTATTGCCGAATGCTTTAGTGATGCAGTCGAAGAAAAAGCTCCATTCCTTTCTGATATGTGCTCTTTTCAACTGTCCAAGCTTGGCCAAACTCTTCTCATACCCCAAATTGGCCATGAGCTGCTGTAGAACGGGTTCCTCCGGTGTTGAGAAAATGCAGCCTTCTGGTAAGTGTAGAGATTTACGAACTACTCCAGGAGTTACCACATGCTCAACATCATTTACTTCAAAAATAATGCTTGGAGTACCAGTAGCACCACCATTATCAAAATGCCCAGTCTTCCAGAACGTCAGGACTTGTTGGCTGGAAATGACTTGAGGCTGGGTTAATGCATACCCAATCTCACTGTATGCTAGAAGATCTTGCATAAAGTGCAAATCAGATGGAGCTTCATCATGGTTTAAGATTGCAGCATAGTTGTTGGGTACAAACTTGGCTCCATCTATAATCAAATCCTTAGGTGCCATGAGAAAAAGTGAGAAATAAGATTTCATGTAAGGTGTTTGATAAAATGTCTGTAAGAAAAAACGTCAGGAGATGAGAGAGAATAGAAGTAAAGAAAGAGAGATAAAGTGTGAAAGTAAATAAAAGATTTTACAATCTTCTCTCTCTTTTACTTATACACGGTAGAAAAAGTAACCGTTGGACACCTGTCAGACATACAGCAGTAAAGAATAATTAATGGGCACGGGAAAACAGTAATCATTACTTATCACATGCAGTTTTTCAAGGAAAAACCGTTCCACTTACCATGTAATCCCATTAATTAAGGTAGTTCAGTTTTAATTTAAAATTTAAACTGTTCCCACTTAAAAAAATATTTTTACTGCGAGACCAATATTCTGTATAAATATACTAAGTGAAAGAATGACCAAAAAATAAATCGAGTAAACAGGTACTGCCACGTCAGAATCAGAACTTGATTTGTATCAGATATAAAACTGGTCATCAGAATATGGGTAAATCAGGATTTAAAAATGCATCAGAATTTCAAACAACTCGGTGACAAAATTTTGCAAAAATATAAAATTTCATTTATATATTGAGAAAATACATTCATGAAATTTAAATTACAGCACAAAATTACAAGATTGTCCTAAGCTACAATTCCTATTTCTTCTTCCTACTTTCAACAAAAAGAATAGCGAGACGAATGATTCGCTCCTGCAGTCGAAGAGCTTCCAACCGTTCTTCTTCCAGTCGCTCAACATGGCGATGGTAATCCATATAGAAGAACAAGAGGTCTGTCAGAACCTCTTGGGGAACAGAGTCCCAAACTTCATCAGGAATGGCAGTAACATGCCATTCCTGCTGCCATTCTGGACAGCTCATGGTGAGATAGAAAGAATCATAGTTCAGAACTTAATCATCAGAACTTCCATCAGAACTTGTCCTCAGAATTTATGCAATCTGACACATAAACTGTTTCTCTAAAACAACATTGATCACCACAGTAATTTTCATCATTCATATGGAGTGTAAGTGTGTGCATTAAGCTAAATATCAGACAAAGAGTAAAGTCTGATTCAATTCAGTACATCTTAGAAATAAGGCATAACTAAGAACTGTACTTAAAATCTATCATTATTCTTAAGCCTACTATTGAATGAGTTCATGCATGAGTCCACCTCAACTGTTTTGTGCATATTTTATGCATCTTTTGAAATTCCATTTTACAGTGGCTTCTTAGTGTAAGTGAGTCACGACTGCTTATCAGAATTTATGCTATTATCAGAGTATTTCTCCAGTAATCATAGAGTGTGAAAAGTCACTAAGAAAAATAATTATTTGCTTTTCTGATGCATATTATTTAATACCAGCAATGCACTTGGGTCGCCCCTTCCATATTTTTACTCTAGATCTCAAAGGAGTACATGATTTTTATTCCTTGTTCTTTTCCTTTTTCTTTTGATAAGTGAGGTTTATCAGCACTTAGTACATTCAGCAGATTTACTAACATCAGAACTTAACAGATGAGAAGCTTTATTCTAGTTTTTGACTTAGTAATAAGATAGACAAAGTAAACTTAACTAAGCTCAATATTAGAATTTGCTTGTGTCAATAGATTTCCACATAAATAATTACTTCTAACATGGGATCTTTAGTATATTAAAGACTACTAGGTCAGCATCTAGCACAGTTATCCTCATAGGATTGAATAGTCACAGAAACAGTCATACCACTATCAGAGTTTAGAAATTCACATCAGACAACAATCAGTACTTAAGCAATTTTTAATTAAGCACAGAATACACAAAGATAGTAATATCTGTAAATACTTATCATAAAGTCTGATGCAGCAGAACAAAAGCTAAGCAGATTTAGAGAAAGAACCTGAAACCATTCCAAGTTCATTTACCAATCTTGTAAAAGTAGCTTCACACAGTGGTTTTGTGAAGATATCTGCTAGTTGTTAATCTGTTGGAACAAAGTGCAATTCCACTGTACCTTCATCCACATGTTCCCTTATGAAGTGGTACCTGTCATAGCAATAGCACTTTGATTATCACAGTAAATAGGGATTTTAAAATATGTTAACCCATAATCCAGTAACTGATTCTTCATCCAAAGAATCTGTGCACAACAGCTTCCTGCAGCAATGTACTCTGCTTCTGCAGTTGATGTGGAAATGGACTTTTGTTTCTTGCTAAACCAAGAAACCAATCTGCCTCCAAGAAATTGGCAGCTTCCACTTGTGCTTTTCCTGTCAATTTTGCAACCTGCAAAATCTGCATCTGAGTAACCTATTAGTTTAAAATCCGATTCTCTGGTATACCACAATCCCAGATCAGCTGTTCCCTTAAGATACTTGAAAATTCTTTTCACAACTGTTAAGTGAGGTTCTCTTGGATCTTCTTGAAATCTTGCACAAAGACAGGTAGCATACATGATATCAGCTCTACTTGCAGTTAGATAGAGTAAAGAGCCAATCATACCTCTGTAATCAGTAATATCTACTAATTTACCAGTATCCTTATCCAATTTTGTTGCAGTGGCCATGGGAGTGGATGCATTTGAACAATCTTGCATTCCAAATTTCTTCAGCAAGTTTCTGGTGTACTTGGTTTGACAAATAAAAGTGCCTTCTTTATTCTGCTTGACTTGAAGGCCCATAAAATAGCTGAGTTCCCCCATCATATTCATTTGATATCTTGACTGCATCAGTTTGGCAAACTTTTTGCAAAGTCTGTCATTTGTAGAACCAAAGATGATATCATCAACATATATCTGAACCAGAAGTAAGTCCTTTCCATGGTCGAGGTAGAACAGTGTTTTGTCTTTAGTTCCTCTGTTAAATCCACTTTCCAGAAGAAATTGAGCTAAATCTCATACCATGCTCTTGGAGCTTGCTTAAGGCCATAAAGTGCTTTATCAAGCCTGTAGACATGATTTGGATATTTAGGATCTACAAAGCCTGGAGGTTGTTCAACATACACTTCCTCTTCCAATTCTCCATTGAGAAAAGCACTTTTCACATCCATTTGAAAGACAGTAAACTTTTTGTGAGCAGCATAAGCCAAAAATATCCTTATGGCTTCCAATCTAGCAACTGGTGCAAATGTTTCATCATAATCAATTCCCTCATGTTGAGAATATCCTTTTGCAACCAACCTTGCTTTATTCCTTGTAATTATGCCATCACTATGAGTTTTGTTTCTGAATACCCATTTTGTACCAACAACAAATCTGTTATTTGGTATAACGACTCATGTATATTTTTGGGAATTATTTATTTATGTGATTATTATGGAAATTATTAATTAAACAAAATACGTGTATTGGTGCTGATCACTATGTGTTGATTGATTAGTAACTATGTGTGATTTATGATATATCGGGTTGTCCACGTGATTAATTAAGGAATTATATTGAATTGTATCACTTTTAAAGTAGATTTAATGCAAATTTGTTTGTATAAATATTCGAAGTGTCTTTAAAATTGTTTTTATGATTTTATAATTACAATAATTATTTTAAGGATTGTATAAAATTGGGATATCAATATTTTATTAATTATTTATCTTAAATGATTTTCTGATTGCTTTTATTTGTAAAATCCATATATAATTCTAAAATTCTTCAAAAATTATGAAACTCATATTTATTTAAGTTTGGAATATTCCGAGAATTTTAAAATTATCCTGGAAATTTCCGGGATTAATTTTACCCGTTCGTTGTTTCATTTTATTAATAAAAGCGGGTATAAGTGGCATTTCAGAAATTTTGTTAAAATTACAAAAATTGTGTTTTCATTTACTTCGGAATATTTCTAGCATTTTAAGACTATTTTCGTGATTTTCAGAATTTGTTTTAAGTATAGCTCGGTTCGTTTATCGTAAAATGCGGATATATTTCGTGATTTAAAAACACTCTATAAATTATGGAATTCATGTTTTATTATTTTCAAAATATTTAGAGAATTTTTAAGAATATTTCAATTTTAAATCGATCAATAATAACTCGTAAAACTACGCATCAGAAGGATAAAATAGTTAGTAACTGGGCTTGCAGTCAAGAAAAACGAGACACGTGTCCTAATAATTGGACACGCGGCTCGTGTTTGGCAACAGAGATGGGGCTTAGTCTTATTTCCGGGATAAATATCGAATTCTTTCATCTCTCTACTCTCCTATATCGGTCTCTCTCTTCTCCCTAATCTCTTCTCTCCCGCTCTTCTTTTCTATTTTCCTGCATCTCCTGTTCTTCCATCTTCATCGCCCTGTGTTCACGGTAAGTTTGCCGTCGGTTTCTGCTTTTCCGGCCACCATCGCCATTTTCTTTCTGGTGGCTTTTGGTTCCTGTTGAATCACATCTATATATACGTGCATATAGATATGCTGTGATTTCTTGTTGGTTCTTTCCCTTCCATGGTTGCCTTGAGTTCTTTGTTGTTATTGGTTGGTTTCGTTTTTCCGGCCACACCCGCGCGTGTGTGCGTGTGGTGTTGGTACGGCTACTTGGTCCTGGCTGATTGGCAATTGCTTATCATTGATTAATTTATTTATGTGTTTTTTATGCAGGAAATTACTTGAGTATTATTCGTGAAATAAAATATTTCATGCGGGATCGTACTAATTAATCGGTGGAATTCTGCGTAGGAAACCCGAAATTAATCGGGTACCCGCGGAATTTTTCCGTCATCCGCGATGACTTTCACGAGCGGACGGTGGACGGTGATGGATTTATTCTGAGTCCTAATTTTTATAAAATAAATCAATCGATTCGTGAAATTATCTTGAAACGAGAATTTGATTTTTTCACATTAAGTCCCGTACGTAATTTAGTTGACGAATTGTGATTGGATTGGTTGTTGGGTTGAACTGATGATTGGAATTGTAGTTGTTATGAATTGGATTGTCGTTATTGAATTGACGTCGATGGATGTTTCGACGGGTAGTCCGATAAACAAAGGGGACGCTGTCCGATTTCCGGAAAATCGAACTACGGAAATGCGGGAGCGTATCCGAGGATTATCGGAGCGTCGAGCGAATATAAGTAAATACATATACGTATGTTTTATACAGAACCTGATTGTATGTTGTGTTGTATGTTTTTTCCAAAACACAGTAACCCTAATTTCGTAAAATGACGAGTATACGTATTTTCTGAAAAATGAACACTGGATCGATTTTGAGAATGTGAACTCTAATTGCTGTCTGTGTTATTCTAATATGAATAATTATGAGTCGGGTTTGAATATCGTTGGATAAGAATTAGTATAGAGGATATGTCAAGCATACCTAGACGTCTAACGTAGGGTATTTCGACCCTGTAGGTTATAGTCGAGAACGCTGAAAGTGGATGATGGACTAAAGATAACCTAGCAATCAGTCGACGATCCCAGTAGAGTTTCAACAGAAAGACCTGAGTGTCGAAGTCGAATCCAATGGGATCTAGTGGTTGGACATTTGAGCTTGAGCAGTAGAGTCGGCTCAAAGTTGATCAGTAATAGTTGTAAAGCCTTATAAGGCAAGTATTTTTGAACTTTTCTTCAAGATATATATTACCAATGTTTTTGAACTATTTTATAATATGTTGCTATTATTCAAAATAACTCCTGTTTTATATTGCAAGAGCTTTAAACCATTTAACCTTGAACCCTGATTTTCTTGATCTTGAGCCATAAGCCTTATTCTTTGTAATCCGTCCTTTGTTGATCCTCAGACACCAAACCATACAAATATAATACTACTCCCCAAAGGTATAACTACCAAACACCAAACGCTGAAAGAGAATGATTTGAAAACACAGAAACTTTTATACTCCAATCATTCTTAATATCATCAAAGAACCATATCCTGAAAAATCATTACTGGTCTGATACCTGACCCTTGTACAAACTGAAAACCGTTTCTTATACATACCCTGATATACCCTTGAGATATCCATGAGTTTCCTTACGTTTTTAAGCAAATGTTTAACCTTCATTGATTATGATCTTATTTTATTGAATCATATTGTTATCATATTGAACTGCTTTAGGATTGGATAGTTTTATATATGTGGACCAGATTCGTGGTCAGACCATACCAATGGTCAAGTTAGGCCAATGTGTGCCTTGGATCCAGTAATTAGAGCAGTGCTGTGTGCTTGCTCGGGGTTAGTGCATGACTGATCAGTAGCCTAACCTTGGTTTTTAAAACTTAAAATGAATATCCAATTCTAATGATTAGTTAAAAAGAAACTTGATTCCTTTGAATTATCTCATATGATCCTTGTTTAACCTCAGTTATCGTTATCATGACTTGCTGAGCTAGTTAGCTCACTCTTGCGAATCTTTTTATATATGTTACAGTTGAAAATGATATGGATGATTGCGAAGTTCCTCAGTCCAAAGTGCGGGCTAAGGTTCCAGTTGAGTTGGATCGAGCTAGCAAAAGCTTCATGGGGTAGAGAGATAGTCAAATTTTAAGAATACTTTTATTATCAGTTGTAAGTTAAATTAAAGGGAAATTTGGTACGTTGTAATAAAAGTTAAGGTTGTGGCTTATTTTCATACTTTAACCTGTTGCGATCCGTGGTTTTGTGAAGCAGGGTCATTATAAATAATATCTCTTTTACAGAGTTATATATTATGTATATGTTGTGGACCCCAAACTTCTGACCCGGGTTTGGAGGGCGCCACATTTGGTCTTGGTACTGTTAGGGTGAAAACATGCACTAATATTCACGCAAGTATACGCGTTCGCAAGTAATATAGAATACTTTCTAGTTCGTTCCCTCAGAGACTCAGACTAAGTTATTGTCTAATTAAACTCACTCACCAATATATGATTACTTCTCAATGTTAAGATAATAACACTTAAAATTGTTGATTAAATATTAACTATAATTAACTACTTAACTAACCACTTAACTAACACTTCAATTTATCAATAATAAAACACTCATGAGATCACAACTTCATTATTACTTCCTTCTATAGCCATTGTTAATACCTTTAGCATGTGACAGTGATGACATTAATCGAATAACACGAAACTGATAAAAGCCAACTTTCATTGTACTAATACCATTCTACCAAGCATCCACAATTAAGATAGAAGTTGAATAGTCATCAATTATGTTGAGTTCCTATATGTCTACAGAAATTAACAACACAACGATTTAAGCACAAGTTATCCCTTTTGATTACATAGGGCAAATAAAACTGTTAGAATTACCCACTAATCATGCATACTTACATGAACCTATGCTAGCATGGCAAGTTCTAAATCTCAAGATCCACCGTCGCTTCACAAGAGATTAACACCCTATCTTATATGTTCGCGATGCACATAAGACGAATACGCACAACCAATACTAGATATCATGCAATCATCACACACTACAGTATTAAACAATTAACTAAAGAATTCCATAATAAATCCGTTGCAACCCCATGATCACGATTAGCCCATAATAGAACTTATCGCCATCATGGGTTCATATGAAATCATGATAAACAACACAAGAAAATAATAACTAACTAATTATATTAAAATAGAGTACGTCACAAGAGTAAATAAGTCAAAGCAAGAAAACTAGCATCCAACATTACAACGAAACAAGAATCACAAGAATATATGCTTCCTCTTCGCTGTAGTGTGCTAAATCGGTCTTCTTCCTTATCTCCTTCGCTTCTTGTGCAAAACACAATCTAAAACACAATCTCCTTCTTATTCTCTATGAAAACGTCTCAAATCTACTTATATAATAGTCCCATAAAACTCAGATTACATAGAAGTTGGAAGCCAAACAGAAGTAGAAGTCTAAAATAATTCATCTTTTTCCCCGACCCTGCGCGGCCGCTCAGCATTTCTGCGCGGGCGCGCAAGGCTGCTGTGCGGCCGCTCAGCATTGCTGCGCGGGCGCGCAGGACCCTACTGGAAAAATTCCAGGTTTGCTCCGTTTCTTCACCGTAAACTACCCGTTCTTTTCCTCTCGCAATGGTGAACACATGCCAAGGCTTATTCTTGATGATTCCTCCTCCAAAATGCAACTAATACCCTGAAATGCATAAACACTAGAAAAACGCATCAAATACACAAAATACTTGATTTCAAGACACCAATTTAAGCCATTTTAAGACGTTCTAAGTGGTATAAAATACCACTTATCACACCCCCAAACTTAAATCGATGCTTGTCCTCAAGCGTCACAAACTCATAACAAATAAAAATGTGCATAAATGCAATCTATATGAAAATGCAACGATCCCCCTTACTACAATTAACCAACCAAATTGTCACATCTCAACGAATACAATTAGACACTAAAGATCAATAAACTCATGCAAACAGACATACAGCCAGAAACGTGGTGTGTGCAAATGCTTAACAAATATGCTTCGGAACTAGACCAATTACTATGACTAGACTATCCTCAAGGCAATCCTACGATTATACAAAGAATAAAAATTCTAGGCACAAAGTGATATACAACACTACAAGAACTCTGGAGCTTACTACGGAATTGTGCTTTTTATTTACAATACAAATGCTTATTTGACCGTGCAATGAGTGAGGTCCACAAAAGACTTATACAATGGTATCCATGTAACGAGCGTTAGGTTAGCGGATCCCAGACTCTAAAAGCCTTAGGTCACTAGGCACAAAGTCCCCTAAGAACTTAATAACTCGAATACCAAAGAGCCCACTCTTGATCAATTATGCAAAAAAAAAAATTTTTTTCTCTGAGCAAGTGCGTTTCGCTCCATCTTGCTCAACCCTAGACTACTCGCATAACATGCGAGCCGGCTACTATCCAATTGACGCCTAGCCACAACTTAGCAACAAATTCCATTTTTACTCCAATTTTTTTTTCTTTTTCATGCCTTTACCACTAAGAACCTATTATCAAATTCTAAGCATAATAAATAGATTATCCTCGAAAATAATCAGATCATAACAACAATCTAGCCCTTAAGCATTCTGTAAGACTTAGTGAAAATACAAGTGCTTCTAGCATGCATATCAACCTACACAACTTAATATCACTTTAATGCTATCACTACACTCGCATCAATATCACAATTCAGTCGATAAATTATTGCAAAAGGGATCATGGTATATGCATGAGCTATATGATATGACAAACAAATAAAGCTATAAAAAAAACTATATGGAAAAAATTATGCAACTATATGAACTAACTATCATGAATATGCAGCTATATGAGACACACAAAATATTCCTTAACTACCACCCCTAAACTTAAAATCTTCACTGTCCCCAGTGAAGGTAGTAGAAAGGAACACAGGGTATACCTACTCGGAGTCATCATCATCATCACCCTCAATGGGTGGAGTATCAGGCGGCGGGTACGCAGAGTCCTCACCAAAAACTGGCCACTGGATATCAGCTCCAAGGCCTCGAAAAGCTGTCCCTAACGCAAGGGTGAGCTCCTGAGCAAACCTGCTCTGCGTCTCATACATGGCATCCATCCGCCGTGAAAGCCTCCTATACTGGGCAGCACCCATCCCAGCACCCTCCTGAGCTCTCGAAGAACCAGCCTCACAATGCCCTAGCCTAGCCATAGTAGCACCTCGTGCTGGACGCCCTCCTGGAAGACGATAACCCAGCCCATGCTCCTCAGGCTCACCACCGGTCCACTCCTGCATCCCATTCAGAGTGCCAGAATCTATCGGAGCTGCTGGAAACTGCAACTGCTCGTGAGCCGGCCAGTTCACTCCTACTGCTCGGCATAGCTTCGTAACCGTGGATGCATAAGGGATGTTCATATGCTTTGCTCCCCTCAAAAACTTCAGAATTCCTTGGTAGATAAACTCACCAAGGTCCACATAGTATTCCTCATTCAGAATTCCGCACAACAACTGTGCTCTCTCAACTGTGACCTCGTGTGCATGTGAAGAAGGCAAAATATTAGCACATATAAATGCATTCCATGCACGGGCATACCTGTTCATGGCGATCGCCGGAAAGTGACGATACTCATTATTGGCTGGACTGCGGTTCCAAACTGTGCCCGGTCGACAGAGAGTCGCACAAATCAAATCCAAGTCAAAATCCTCAGCAGTCTTTTCATTCCAGTTCTCCTCCTCGGGCTTCCTCTCTCGCTGTCCAATCACACGGCGAATCGCCGCAGGATGATAATCAACCGTAAGCCCACGAACTACAGAAAACCCATTCTTTTCAGCCTTCGCGTTCGCGTAGAACTCGCGAACCACACTCATCGGTACTGCTTCGGGTGACTCACAAAAAGCTATCCACCCCTTCTCTGCAATCATGGGTAACAACTCACCATCCCTTCCTGATGGTAAAAACCCCTCTCCTTTAGAATCGGCTTCCCCAACAGCCTAGTGTACTCCTCCTCCGCAGCTCTGTCAGTTAACCGAGGCCTTGCAGCAGTACCCCTTGATGAATCAGCAGTAGGAACTGTGCTGCTGCTGTCAATAGTGCGTGCTCTCTTGGGTGCCATTGATTTGTGAATAAAAGTGTGTAAGAACTGATTTTTGATGTTTATGAGAGGGTTTAAGCGTAGGAAGTGTGTGGGAGATATTTGGGATAGGTGTATGTATATATAGGGCATGGAGTAGGTTAAATTAGATTAGGAGTGGGGTTGAGGGATAAAATCATGGGGTAATGGGAAAAGAATTCGTGGGTTTATGGGCTATGCTGGGTTTTTGTGTTTTGTTTTTTTTTTTTTTTCTGAACTGCAAAAAAATTTCTGGAACTCGACCCCTGCGCGGCCGCTCAGCATTTCTGCGCGGGCGCACAGCAAGCTGCGCGGCCGCTCAGCATAGCTGCGCGGGCGCGCAGAGGGTCTCTGGAAAAAAAAAATTTCAGCCCCTTTTTTCTGATTTTTTTTGTGTTTTTGGATAGGTTATTAACTTCTAAGGGTTCCTGTAACAACAATTCATGGGTTGCCTCCCACGCAGCGCTTCTTTTTCGTCATTAGCTTGACGTTCCGTACCTTTCTCAAGTAGTCAACAAAATGGCACTAACCACCTCTCGGTTTGCCATGTCCCCATAGTAGTGCTTTAACCGCTGACCGTTAACCTTGAATGCTTGGTGTGAATCCTTCTCAAAAATTTCCACCGCTCCATGTGGAAACACAGTTTTGACAATAAAAGGTCCAGACCACCTTGATTTCAACTTCCCAGGAAAAAGTCGGAGCCGAGAGTTGAATAACAGAACTTGTTGCTCTGGCACAAATAACTTAGGATGTAGCTTCCTATCGTGCCACCTCTTCACCTTTTCCTTATACATTTTGTTATTCTCGTACGCTTGAAGTCGAAATTCATCAAGTTCATTAAGCTGAAGCATTCTTTTCTTACCAGCTGCATCTAAATCCAGGTTCAATTTCTTCAATGCCTAGTAGGCCTTATGCTCAAGCTCCGCCGGTAGATGACATCCCTTACCGTACACCAACTGAAATGGTGACATCCCAAGTGGAGTTTTGAATGTTGTTCTGTAAGCCCAAACAGCTTTATCGAGCTTTAAAGACCAATCCTTCCTTGACGGACAAACAACCTTCTCTAGAATGCATTTTATCTCTCTGTTAGACACTTCCGCTTGACCATTTGTTTGCGGATGATAGGCAGTAGCTACTCGATGATTCACATTATAACGCTGCATCATAGAAGTGAACTTACGGTTGCAAAAATGCGATCCTTCATCACTTATAATTACCCGAGGCATCCCAAACCTTGTGAAAATTTGCTTATGAAGAAAATTTAGCACTGCCTTTGCATCATTTGTCGGTAAAGCTTTAACTTCGACCCATTTTGAGACATAATCGACTGCCAGCAAGATGTACTGATTATTGCAAGACGAGATAAAAGGCCCCATGAAATCGATTCCCCACACATCAAAGACCTCGACTTCAAGCATCACATTTAATGGCATCTCATCCTTCCTTGACAAATTTCCCACTCTTTGGCAACGATCACACCTTAAAACAAACTGATGAGCATCCTTGAACAAAGTAGGCCAGAAAAAACCTGCTTGCAGAATACGAGCTGCCGTCTTCTCACCTCCATAGTGTCCACCATAAACCGTGGAATGGCAGTCTCGTAATATCCCCTCCGTCTCACAGAACGGGATACATCTCCTGATGATCTGGTCAGCTCCCTATCTAAACAAATATGGTTCATCCCACATATACCACTTCACCTCATGCAGAAACTTCTTCTTTTGAGCGGATGTCAAATTAGGCGGCATTATATTGCTGACAAGATAGTTTAAAATATCTGCAAACCATGGTTCTTCCTCCTGAATTGCAAACAACTGCTCATCCGGAAAAGATTCATTGATTAACGTCCTATCTTGTGAAGTAGAATCGGGATTCTCCAACCTAGAGAGATGATCAGCTACTTGATTCTCAGTACCTTTTCTATCTTTGATCTCTAACTCAAATTCTTGAAGTAAAAGCACCCAACGAATGAGTCTCAGCTTCGAATCCTTCTTAGAAACCAGATAGCGAATAGCTGCATGATCAGTGAATACTGTTACTTTCGTACCAAGCAGATAAGATCGAAATTTCTCAAAGCCAAAGACTATAGCCAAAAGCTCCTTTTCAGTAGTGGTGTAGTTCAATTGGGCCCCATTTAAAGTCTTACTCGCATAGTAGACCACATGGAAGAGATTTTTCTTGCGCTGTCCCAGAACTGCACCTACCGCATAGTCACTCGCATCACACATCATCTCAAACGGTTCTGTCCAATCTGGTGCTGTAATAACTGGTGTCGTGATCAAACTCTCCTTGAGAGTCTCGAATGCTGCCAAACATTCATCATCAAATTTAAAAGGCACATCTTTCTCAAGTAAATTGCACAACGGCTTAGATATCTTTGAAATGTCCTTGATGAATCGCCGATAAAAACCCGCATGACCGAGAAAACTACGGATTCCTTTCACCGAATTGGGTGGGGGAAGATTTTCAATGACTCCCACCTTGGCCTTGTCCACCTCCAGACCTTTGCTAGAGACCTTATGCCCAAGGATAATGCCTTCACGCACCATAAAATGACATTTCTCCCAATTAAGCACCAAATTAGTTTCCACGCATCTTTTGAGTACGGCGCGCAGATTATTCAAACATTCATCATATGAGTGTCCAAAGACGGAGGAGTCATCCATGAACACTTCGACGTTATTTCCAATCATGTCAGAGAATATAGCCATCATACATCTCTGAAAGGTGGCCGGGGCGCCACATAACCCAAACGAAACTCTTCGAAAAGCAAATGTGCCAAATGGACAAGTGAAGGTAGTCTTTTCCTGATCCTCTGGTGCAATACAAATCTGATTATACCCGGAATAACCATCCAGAAGACAAAAATACTCATGTCCCGCCAATCTGTCGAGCATTTGATCAATGAATGGGAGAGGGAAGTGATAAATCCAGTTAAAACATGAGCCGGAACACAATGATTGGAGGGAATCGGAGCTTGCCAGATTATTTCCCTGATCGCCGGTTTTTGCCAATATCGGGTCGGGTTCCGGTGTTCTTCCCGACCCATTTATTTTGTTTACCTGACCGGGTTTTGATCATCCGCAACCCTATTCCCAATTCTAATTAATGTTTCTGATTTCTTTTATTTAAAAAATTATTTTAAAATTCTGTTTTATTTCTAAAAATTCATTTTTAATTTCTAAAAATCTATATTTAATTCTGAAAATTATCTTTAATTCTAAAATAAATCTTAATTAATTAATTAGTTAATTTTAGTTGATAATTAATTATTTAAATAGTCAATTAATTTAAATATTAATTGATTAATTAATTTAGTTAATTATTAATTAATTTTAATTTACTATTTAATTAGATTTAATTACTTAATTGGATTTAAAAAATCTGAAAAATAGTTTCGAGCTTTAAAATATTATTTAAAAATATTTTCAAAACTCGATAATTATTATAAAATTATTTTAGAGTCAGATTCGGGTGTTCGAACCCTATTATTTAATCATAAAATGATTTGGAGTCCCGTTTTAATTCCGAAAAATGTTTAAAAATTCATTTTAAATCCCTGGAAAATCATTTTAACCCCGAATCTTCTTTGAAAAATTATTTGGATGGAATATCTTACGTGCTATGTGCTATATGTGATCCGATTGCTGTATAATATGAATGTACGTGCGTTGTTTGACTGTTTTATTCATAGTTTTTAATACGTACGTCGGATTTGGTTGAAATGAAAGGTAGATAGAAGCTTGTATCGAGTAGAATGAGATGAGAGGTAGTGTTGATAAGTATATGTGATGTCTAACAGAGGAAGCGAGACATAGAAAGGGAAAGCAAGTGGTCAGTGAGTGGGAACCAATTGACATGTGTTAGTAAAGTGAAAGCGAATTGATAAGGCAAGTGTCCCTGAACTTTCTTGTAGTATAATTGCAAGTGCTTCTGAACTTTCCTGTAATATATTGCAAGTACTTTTGAATTCTCTTCATTATGTTGCAATTATTACAAATAGTTCTTGTTCTATATTGCAAGTACTTTGAAGTACTTAACCCTAACCCTGATTCTGATTGATCTTGAGCCACAAGCCTGATTTCTTGTAAACCATTGATTTTTGAATTCTTGGATACGAATCAAACATATCCGATACTACTCCACAAATACATATCTACCATATACTGATTCTTGATATGAGATTTCTTAACATACAAACCTTTATGCCTTGTATAACAGAAGACCAATTCTTGTAACCATTGCATCCTTGTTCTTCTACATTCTGATTCTTTCCCTGGATTGAAAGTCAATTTTTCTGTGTACCTTGTTATACCTTCATGGTATTGTGAATCACCTTATGCTTCAAGATAAATGTTGTTTATGATTCAGTTTATTGAATTACATTGTTTATCATGTTATTACTATAGAATTGGATTGTTTTTTTTAAATATGGACCAGATTCATGGTCATAATAGGCCAATGCGTGCCTTGGATCCAGTATATAGAGAAAAGCTAGGAGCCTTGCTCAGGGTTAGTGCGTGACTGATCAACAGCCTAACCTTGTTTTTTTTAAAAATGAAAGTGAATATCCAATTCTAATCATTGCTCATCAGGAAATTTGATTACATATATCATTTCAATTGATCATTATTTAATTTTAGTATTGTCATTGTAACTTACTGAGCTAGTTAGCTCACTCTTGCGAATCTGTTTATGTTCTTTTCCAGTTAAGAAGGAAACGAGTGGTGGCGAGGATCCCCAGTCGAGTGGCAAGCTAGGTTTTCAGGTTGAAATGGAATAAGCTAACAGAAGATGTGTGGCTAGTGTGTATTAAAAGCTTGTAATAAAGTTTGACTTCAGATGTAAGATAAATAAATTTTGGATCTGGTACGTTTGTAATAAATAAGATTGTGGCTTGTGGACATACTTTGAATTGTTACGATCCGTGGATATGGTAAGTAGGGTCATTGCATATATCTTATTATATTCATAAACAGGTTTAAATATGGTGTATGTGTGTGTGTATTATGGACCCCAAACTCCTGACTCGGGTTTGGAGGGCGCCACATCATTGGCAGTGGAGCCATTTCCAGTTTGTGAATCCTGCTTGGAAGGTAAAATGACTAATAGGCATTTCAAGGCAAAGGGGAATAAAGCCAAAAAAATGTTAGAATTGGTTCACACTGATTTATGTGGACCCATGAATATCCAAGGAAGAGGTGGTTATGAGTATTTCGTCACATTCATTGATGATTATTCTAGATATGGGTACGTTTATTTGTTGCGCCGTAAGTCTGAGTGCTTTGAGAAGTTTAGATAGTACAAAGCTAAAATAAAGAAGCGACTTGGTAAAAGTATTAAGTCACTACGATCATATCATGATGGCGAATACTTGCTCAGAGAATTTAGGGAATATTTATCAGAGAATGGGATAGAATCCCAGTTGATTGTACCAGGCACACCCCAGCAGAATGGTGTAGCAGAAAGAAGGAACCAGACTCTTTTAGAAAGTGTTAGATCGATGATGAGTTATTCAGATTTACCCAAGTCATTTTGGGGACATGCCTTAGAAACAGCATATTATCTTCTGAACCTAGTACCTTCTAAATTGATAGTACAAGTAGAACAGCCAAAACACAATGCACAACCTGACACTAATAAAGCATCAATGCCTCATCTTAGTGGGAGGGTTGTTTATCAACCTGATAGATTCATATTTTTGGGACAGTCTTCGGACTTGGTCTCTGGTGAACATGATGATGATCCCCGGACATACGAAGATGCACCGCAAGACAAAGATGCAGATCTTTGGCAAAAGGCAATGGAATCTGAGATTGAATCGATGTATTCTAATCAGGTTTGGGAGCTCGTGGAACCACCCAAAAGTGTAAAACCCATTGGATGTAAGTGGATCTACAAGAAAAAGAGGGGATCAGATAAAAAGGTGAAATCCTGGAAAGCAAGACTTGTTACGAAAGGGTATACTCAGAAAGAAGGTATCGATTATGAGGAAACCTTTTCTCCATTGGTCATGCTTAAGTCAATCCGTATTCTTTTATCTATAGCAGCTCATCTCGATTATGAGATGTCAAGACAGCTTTCCTTAATGGAAGTCTTGAAGAAACCATCTATATGCAGTAATCAGAGGGATTGATTAAAAAAGGCTAAGAGCATCTTGTATGTAAGCTTAAGAAGTCTATTTATGGACTTAAACAAGCTTCTAGGTATTAGAATATTCATTTTGATCAGGCAGCCCAGTCGTATGGGTTTGATCAAAGTTTAAGCGAAGCATGCGTGTATAAGAGATGTGAGGGAAATGCAGTGGTTTTTCTAGTGCTATATATTGATGACATTTTGCTCATTGGGAACAATGTTAAAATGTTGTCTTCAATAAAGGCTTGGTTGTTCAAATAATTCGAAATGAAGGACTTAGGTGACGTGGCATACATCCTTGGGATCAAAGTAATAAGGGATCGCAAGAAAAGGATGTTGGCTTTATCTCAAGATCCCTACATAGATGACGTATTAGCTTGTTTTAACATGTAAGACTCCAAGAAGGGTAATTTACCTTTCAGAAATAGAGTTTCTCTATCAAAGAGTCAGTGTCCTTCAACACCTAAGGAGATAGAGAACATGAAGGCAGTTCCTCATACTTCGACATGTGGAAGCCTAATGTATGTGATGTTATGTACGAGGCTTGACAATCTGCTTTACCGTGGGCATGGTTAGCAGATACCAGTCTAACCCAGGACAGGAACATTGGAGTGCAGTAAAAATAATACTCAAGTACTTGCGTAGGACTAAGGAGTATATGTTAATTTACAGGTCATCAGATTTGTTGCCTCAGGGATATACCGATTCAGATTTCCAGACAGATAAGGATAAGAGAAAGTCCACCTCAGGACGTGTTTTTACCTTGGGAGGTGGAGCCGTAATATAGAGGAGTGTGAAGCAGAAATGTATTGCAGACTCAACCATGGAAGCCGAGTATATGGCAGCCAGTGAGGCAACCAAAGAGGCTATATGGTTCTGAAACTTCCGGCTGGATTTGGATGTAGTTCCTAATTTGCCACAGTAAATCACGATTTATTATGATAATACTGGTGCAGTGGTGAATACCAAGGAACCACGGGCTCATAAGGTAGCAAAACACATAGAGCGTAAGTATCATATCATACGGCAGTTCGTTAAGCGAGGAGATATTGTTGTGGCTGATATAGCGTCAAAGGATCACCGGGCAGATCCTTTCACGAAGAGCTTACCGGCTAAGGCTTTTCAGGAGCATGTGGAAGCGATAGGAGTCAGACACTTGGTCACATAGTTATATAGTTGGTGGTGGATTGATTGTAATAAACACTGATATACTCAAAGAATAGCTTAAGTATAAGTGGGAGATTGTTAGGGTATATACTGAACTATTCGTTTGAAGTATATAATAATCTTTTGAGAATCTTGAATGCATGTTTTCACAATGACTGTATATTATATATTATAGACAATCTAGTATCAAATGGAATAGCAGAAGATTAGATTGTTAGATACCTTATATAATATAGTAAAAGGTTCACAGTTTAAGTGGTGTTAGACAAACCACTGGAACGACTGAAGTATTATTTGGAAATAGTTTATCTTGACTATTGAATAATACTTGTGCATATTGAACATGATCAAAATAGTATAATAGTTCTTTTATTCTGACAATAAAGAAGAACTAAGATTCTACGATATTATTATTGCTTAGGTTCTTAATTCGGATATAGTGATTGATACTTGTATTTGATGCACATGCCTTGATTCATACATTAAGTAATTTATTTTAAATTGCGAATTTATGTATTGGGCAATGACATTATATACAGAGTGGGATATTGACTATAAAAGGAAACCATGTCTGAAGAATAGTTTTGGGTGATGATGTCCTCTTGAAAGCTCATAAAGATAATTGTGTTTTAGTCCTGCAGGTAGATTTGTTCTTGCATAATTATAAGGTTGAGTGGATGATCAAGGATATAAGATATTTATTAAATTGATTGTCAGAAATTAATTTAATTAATGGACATGCGATATCTTAAAATGGGGAATTTAATAAGCAAATAATATGAGAGCTGAATTAAATATTTAATTTAAGGAATTAGGAAAGGTAGTGCAAATATTAATTCTTTAGTGGATTAAATTAATGTTTAATGACATTGGGCTTGGCCCAGAATGTCATTGGGAGGCCCGACCTAATTATCCATGATCCCTACTGTAGCCTATAAATATTCTTATTCTCCTGAAACCGAAGGTGTGGGTGACGTGCGTGCATATGTGCGCGATAACACTGAAAATAACATCCTAGGGTTTGAGAGAGGCAAACATTTTTCTCAAGGAGCCAGCTAGGGTTTTGGGTTTTTAGAGCTATCAGGAGAGGTAAACCTTGGGAGATCGAAGCCCACACTTTGACCAAGAAGAATCGAGGAATACAGTAGAAGACGTGGATTTGAATCTCTTGCGCCGTAGCGATTAAGGTTAGCGTTCTGTTCGAACTCTCTATAGAAAAATTCATATCGTAAAACGCAGGGCCGAGATCCTGTTGTCCCAATATTGTCTTCCTTTAAAAACCTACAGCGTGTACTATTATCATGTCTTCCATTATTTAAATGGTTCTTCTGCTTTTGAGTTCCTTTTACGCGCTCTTACTCGCGTTGAAGTCTCGTTCCTCAATGTTTGCTCATTCTGATATATTATCTATGTCGATTGCTTATATAAGAATTTCTGATTACTGTCCTACACGCTCGTTTTTCGTTGCCTGCTTGGTGTCAGGTTTAACATTTCCTCTTGCGGTCATGTAAGACACATCGTGGTCCCATTGCCATCTCGAAGGAAGCACCATTCTGTACGCAATTGATTGATATGTTTTAGAATCTTGGAACGCTCAGCTTCCGTTATCTACCAGGCTTCTTTAATCATTTCTTGTATAATATTTATAGTACTACGATACCTTCCGGGTCGTATTCGTTATTCTCGCTAGCGCTTTAGACGTATTCGCGTTTATTAGGGAGCTACTACCGGTGGCCTTTAAAGGGCGTGTACGATCTTCTTTGCCTTTTGTCAGCTCTAACAATGACATCCTTCATTCTTCCATGTTATCCTTCGTAAGGGATATCAGCGGTTACTTTTCTTATGCTAGCGTGGTAAGTATATCTACATAAATTTTCCGTCAATGATAGGCAATTCTCCTAACTGTTCCAAATAAAAGGCAGGCCGCTAGACGTATATTCAATGGTCTGGATAGCTCTCTTTCCCTTCTGGTCGATTTGAGAACTCTAAGTCATGCCTCTGTTCTTCTTTTTCATCAAAATACTTTGGAAAATAATCCATTTGTGAAATTAAATCTTGGGTTCTTGCCTGGCACAATTGCCACGAGGTCTTTCTTTCACCCATTATCTCTTCCGTATTTATTACAATTTCGTCGGGTGGAGACCTATCGTTTGCATAATACCATAAGCGGTCTTATTTAACCTGTAACTCAAAATCCCGAAATAGCATGATGGCTTAATTAGTTCTGATAATCCTCCTTCACAGTTTGTATTATAATAAACTCTTACTCCTATTCGGGTCGTTTACAAGACGCAATCACCAAAATTTTAATCCTCATATCCCATTTTCATTTTCGACCATGTCGAGTACTTACTTGCCTACTCAATGACATCCCTTTCATATTCGATCATGATTATATCCTCTTACATTTTTAGGCATCTTTAAGTCTTCTTGTTACGTAGTAAAGGGTTCTCTTCACATTGTCTCAACTTTAAATTTCATTCGTGCGATCCTTCTCATCGGTTGTTCTAAAATTTTTCATCCTCAATATATCTTTTCCTACTTAAAGTGTCGGCCACCACATTGGCCTTTCCTTGATGATAATAGATTTCTCAATCATAGCCCTTGATCAATTTGGGTAAAGCATCTACCTCATGTTCACTGTAAGTATACACTTCGAAATATATATATATATATATATATAAATTTTCCAAATTTTCCTCATAATTTAAACTCTTTGTTCCTTTCAGTGTAAACCTTATCGCGATTATTCTAGATCATTATTTGGACGCCTTATGTCACGGTCCTTAAGCTGCATAGACGTATTGTTATACTTCACACAAAATCCTCTTCGGGGTTGTTACTAATCTTACCTTCACTATTTGAAAACCATATTCTTCGAATTCATACACGCTTGATCGTTATTAAGTACTCATTCTGATAAAAGTTTTGTGTGAGCATACTTTCACTAATCACATTAGTATCTTTCATATTGTCCTTATTCAATCATATTAAACATTCGTACGATATGTTCTAAATGTATTATTCCCTCGTCACATAATTTTACCCATCAACATGTTTTATCAACTGGCTAAGAAAATGGCCAGCTCAATTGGTTTGCCATATAGCAACTGGCTAGAACGATTAGCTAGGGTTCTATTATATTAATTAAAATTTCGACTAGTTAGGACATTATTCATAAGAACATATGCAACTAAGCATATTTCAGTTTGTTCGTAAAAATCTCAACATCGTAACCACTGAAGAAATTTGTGGCTACTTGAATGTCGATTCTGAAATAAAGAGTTTTCAAATTTGGGCTGAGAAAGACAATTATAACTCTTAATTGAGTGGTCTTGGCATCGGAACAATCGATAGCCTCTCATCAAATATTTCTTGCCAATAAAATGGTACACTCAGAGGTGCCCTCGTTCACATACTTTATCAGATTCTCAAATAGAATTGAATTCGGAATACCAATATCAAATTGATACCCTTACTATGATTTAAAGTTCAATATACAATTTCATCCCGAATAGAAGAAAAGGATTCTCGAGGAATCTATGGATATTAGATCATCCATATTTTTAACAATTTGTTAAATATTTAAAATCTTGACTGAGAAGAGTAAGTATCAAAGAAGAATCAAATGAAGATATTTATTATAAATATTCATCGATTAATTAAGGAAAATTTATTAAAAATTCCTCGGATAGTTGAAATAAAGTATAAATAGCTCTGAGCCGAACAAGAAGATCATAATCTATGAATGAATCAAGGTAATATGAATGATCAACAGTTTGGAGGGAGTAGTGTGACAGTGAGTAGGTGCCAAAATATTTTACTGATTATCCTAACTCTAGTCATTATCCGTCAGAGGATGATCCCATCTCTTCGTTTTTGTAATATATAATTATTTCTAGTTCGTTCCCACAGAGACTGGTTTAGGTTAATTTCAATCAATGTACTTATGCAACAATCGTAGGTTATCATTCAATGCTAAGACGAATAACAATTTGAGGTTGATTATAACTACGATTAACTAAGAAATTATACTAAAGAATATTAACTAAGAGATTGAAAAGGATTGATTACTATATGACACAAACATGGGATTCTAGTTTCATTACTACTTTATTCAATAGCCTTTTTGTTCTTTAACCTCAGCATGTAATGGTGATGACACTAATAAGATAACACGAAACTAGTACACGCCAACTTTCGTTGTACGAATACCCTACTACCAGACATCCACAAAAGAGATAGAAGCTGAATAGACACCAATTATATTGAGACCCTATATGTCTATAGAATTTGACAATATAAAGGTTTAATGCACAAGTTATCTATCATGATTACATAGGGCAAGTAAGATGGTTAAAATTACCTACGAATCATGCATAACAAGTACATGAACCTATGCTAGCATGGCTAGTTCTAAACCCCTATTTTCACTTTCGCTTCAATAGAGATTAACACGTTATCTTATAAGTTCGCGACGCTCATAAGATGAATAAGCACAACCAATACTAGGATATCATACAATCACCACACACTAAGGCATCAAAATATATTAACTAAAGAAATCCATAAGTAAATCCGCTAGAAACCCACGATAACGATTAGCCCATAATCGGACTCATCATCAACGTGGGTTCCGATGAAAGCATGGTATAATAAACGTAATCTTTATACTGAATAAATAATAAACCAAGTACGTAACAAGAGTATAGGTCCACAAATAAGAAAACTACCATCCAAGATTACAAATCAAAACAAAGAATCACAAGAATAAACTAGGGTTTCTTCACCTTGGTTGAATTGTGTTATACGATCTTCTTACGCCTTCTCCTTAGCTCTGGTATGTCTTTTTATACAAAACGGTCATAAGTTATCAATATATAGCAGCCCATGCAGATTAGAAGTCCAGCAGATCAAAATTGTAGTAGAATCAGGATTCTTGAAACCCGACCGGGCGCGGGCGCGCTCTTCATCAGTGCGGGCACGTTGCAATTCTGTATCTCGGCACGGTCGCGAGCTACTACAGCGCGGGCGTGTTGACCTTCTGGAAAATCTTCATTTTCTTGTTTTCTTGGCTGATTTGAGTTGGCAATCCCCAAGCAATCTTCCTGAAAACCATCCTAACACCAATTTAGCACCAAAACAATGCTAAATCTTTTGAGTCTTTTATTTATGCCTGAAATGCAAAAATACCAGAAAACACATCAAATACACAAATAACTCGAGTACAAAACATCAATTCAAGCCTTTATAGAGCATTCTAAGTGGACATAAATGCCACTTAACACACCCCCAAAATTGAACTGATGTTTGTCCTCAAGCATAAACAGACTCAAAAAATAAGAAATAAAAATGCATGAATGCAAACTATATGAATGCAACGATCCCCTCAGATTAACTAAACCAATCGGTAAGCAACATCTCAACAAATGCAGTTATTTGCACAAAGATCAATCAAATCTCACAAATTAACTTACAAACTAGAAAGTGCATGTGTGCAATTGTTTACTGATAGAATATATATTTATATATATTCTAAATGATTTTATTCTCATATTTATAATATTATATTATTAATTAGATATTATTAATTAGAGTTTATTATTTTATGACAGGAAATAAACAATTCCCAACTTTAGATGGAATTGGGCTTATTTGGACTTAAATCATAAGGAAATTCGGATTTATTGGGCTGCACGCGCATACATCACTTTTTGAGCCATAACTTGAGTTCTAGAATCAGAATTGGGCGATCTTATAGCCCATGCGAAGCTAACAGAATTATCTACGTTTTAGAAGTGGTCCAACATCAAGAATACAAATGAAGAATCCCAGAATCAGGCCTGAAAGAAAGCCTACGAATTTTACATCAGAATCCAATTTATTTTGGGAAAAGCATTAAAAACTCTTTTATATTAGGTTTTGATATATTGTATAGATAGAGCCATAAAATATTGTATAATAGAATATAATAGATATATCCATTATTCTTGAGAGAGAAGGGTGAGAGACAGCTAGAGAGTGAGATTGGGAGAAGGAGCGAAGGGATTCGTCCCAATTTCAAAGGAACTCTTCAAGTTGTATTCTCTGTATTCAAATTCTTAACTCATGATTTGTGGTTTTAATATATATTTATTTTCTTCATATATCATGAGTAGCTAATCCCTTAATCCAAGAGTTGGGTAGTATTCTTTGGATTTTGTGCTTGTTTAGCTGTATTGTGAATTTCTTGTGATTGTTAATCTTTCATTGAGGGCTTAACACAATTGAGGGAGTCGCGAACCTTTGATTGTATCTATAGGAATTGTAACGAATCGGGAGAGGAGTAGTAATTCTAGTACATGATGTGAAAGACATAATTTAAGTATTAGATCGGGAGATTGATATGAGAATTGTGAAACTTATAATCCTTGGCTTTTAATAGTCTATAATTGTACTTTGTATGACCATGGGTGTAACACCCCCAAATGCGGGGTCGGGGATTCGGGTTGTCACGAGTTCCATTTCCCTTATCAATACTTAATCTTAACAGTCAACCAACTACTGAGTACTGTGACCCCACAATATACACACACACACACACCACAAGTTATAGTCTCAGAGATGAATACCAAAAATAACACAAGTCATTTTATTCCACAATTATAAACCGTTACACCTTAAAAGGGTTTCTGAATAAATTTACATTTCTTTGCCATTATTACAATTCATATAGATACATAAGTCTGGTACATCAAAAGTTGAAAGCCTAGCCTATTGGTAATTTCTACCTCAGCTACAGCGGCATCAACGCTTCCAGAAAACTGCGGAACGTTTCCTAACCGCTTGCGAATTGGAAGCTTGGTCCTGTTCATCTTTTCTATCTGTTGTTGTGTGATGAAAGAAGAAAGCAAGGGTGAGCAACAAGCCCACCGAAATAATATGTATAATAATTAACAATATATGAGCATTCTCATAGTACTCATGAAAGTCTTGGTCAAGAAGAAATGAACCAAGCTGATATCTTAACACGACCAAGTCGCAAAATATTCAGTATATATATACATATATACTTTTCACAATCTTTGAAATCCTCTGACATGTATCATATATAAAGAGTTCCAGTTTATAACTGTATAAAAATATCGTTGCAAGGTGATCTCATATATCTAACCTTGTCTCAACGTTTTTCTGAAAATCTTTGACATGCACAAGATAATCATTTACTAGATATAAGTTTAAAAGATGAAGTTACAAGATACTCAAATATACTTATATCTTTTCCGAATACTACTTGAACTACCACCGTTCAAGGTATAATCCGTTTCAAAAGTTCATCACATAGATGAGACTACAAGATAAGATTTGAATAGATTCAATCCTTCAAATATCATTATAAATAATGAAGTTACGAGATACTTCATTAAGTCCCGATATATATATACACCTATATATATATATACATTTCATACACTCCTTGAAAACCTCTGTTATGAAAATTATATACAGAGTTGTAATATCCAATGAATTTGGAAAGGAGAAAACCTTGGCATAAACCTGATATATTGCTGATCAGGCAAAGATACCAATAAGTAATATTTTCTACTAGTAGATGGACGAATTCCCCACTGGTCATCATCCTGGCCGCAGTAGGACCTTATACTGGACTGCCACTCAGCCACTTACGCATTTGATGGACTCCCACTGAGCCACTTACACTTTCATAGACGCCCACTGAGCCCATGTTGCTTATGCCGACTCAATAGATGGACTTACTTCCCGAACGTTGGGTAAGTAATCAATTCATTTATCAAAACAGCAACCTTGTTGCGAATATAAATACACCACAGAGCCGGATCCCTCAGGTTTTAAGCGAGTATTTAAATCCCCTTTGAAAGGAAGATCTTAAATATAAAAATGAGTTTTGGGATCCGCTCTAACTTTTAAAATCATTTTGAAGACTCGAAATCACTTTTAAGAATGTTTGGAGTAATGCTGATTTAATAAAATAAATCAGTCCCAATATATTAGAAAATATCTGAATATTATTATTTAAATAATATTCCCATAAGGATAATCTCTATATAAATAATTTGAAGTAGAAGTTTTAAAACTCATACTTGAAATGAATATTAAATAACCAAAGATATACTAATACGAAAGTACTATCTTTATTTGAATAATCGAAAATAAGTTTGATTATCGAAACATTATTCTTTAATAAAATAAAGAATTTTATTTAGTAAATAATCGGAGTCATAAGTCCTCGAATGAATATTCAAAATAATATTCATTAAATAAATATTCATTAAATAGAATAAACAGAGTCATAAGTCCTCGAATGAATATTCAAAGTTATATTCATTAAATAGAATAAACAGAGTCATAAATCCTCAAATGAATATTCAAAGCAATATTCATTAAATAGAATAAACAGAGTCATCAGTCCTCGAATGAATATTCCAAATAATATTTATTAATAAAAATAAAGTTAGCGAACAAACCTTATTCGATTAATAGTTTTGAAAACTATATCTATATATATATATATATAAATATATATATATAATATACTCGGAACATCGACTCCCGGTTTAGAAAATGTTCACCTTTGGGTCCCCTATACTAAGGGTATACGCAACTACTGCTTATCTCTAGCATAGGTATTATGCAACTTATAAGCAATTGAATCAATAATTAGATATCAAGATTACGAAATAGACATGCGTATATACCATATCACATGCTCCAATATATCGCAAGATTTACTAATAACAATCATGCACTTATCACAAGATAATGCATATACATATATTTACATCACAACAACAGTATAACGGGTAGAAAACTTGCCTGAGTGCTCCCGGATAGACTTAAGCTTAGAGTGGGTCCGATAACCTATGAACAACAACATAATTCGGAATTAAACCCCGGTCGCTTAAGAAACTAGACTTTAACCTATTGAACCCGAACGTTCGCTTTTGCGCTTAATGATTCACTTAAGTCGCTCGAGTACCCTCGGCTCCACCATTTTTAATAATTTAACCATTAAGAATTTTAAGGCGATTCTTTCGCGAGTACCCTACCAACTGCCTAATCCACTTTACATAATTGTGTCATACTCCAATTAGTCATTTAAGGGCCTTAACCAAGGTTTCAAAGTAAGGCGAGGGGTAATGGTTCGGTCGCAAAATGCCGTTACTTAAAACGGTCATTTCTCCTAAACCGTACGTCGGATTCAAGCGAACCACATATCAAAACGAAGCTCGTAATATGAAATATCTAATAATGGCAATGGTCAAAACCTAACAGTGAGTTCACGGGTCCTGATGTTAAGAACAAAAACAGTCTATAGTAAATCGGGCATTACGAAGGCTATGTTTACGCGATTACCAAATTTTATACTACTCCAAATCAATCCACAATCAACCCACAATCATTACTACAACCAAAATCCATCCATACACTACTACAACAGCCCCAACATCTCAAGATTTCCAATTTATACTACTTCCCAATCATGAACTAAAAGCTTACTTAAGTTCATTAACTAATAATCAAGATTTACAACTCCAAAAACATCACAAAACCAACCAATCTCTAAATACACAATAATCATGCCTCTCATGAACTATACTACTCATAATAAGCTCTTAACATTCAATAATAATGCTAGGTTAAGAGATTATACCTTCCTTGTGAGTAGGAGTAAGTAATGAGCTTGAAACAACCTTGGAAAATCCTTACTAAAGCTTTATCTAAACAAAAACACAAGATCAAAATTTCAAGTTCTTGAAAAAAACTATTCACTCTCTTCTTCCATGAATTATTGGAAGAGATTGTGAAGGAATTGGAAGCTTAGATTCATAGGATATCTATATCTATGTATAAGGAACCTTGGATAATTACCTCATGATTTAACAAAGCTTGGATCTTGGTTTTGGATTTTTTTCTCCTTGAAATGGAAGGAAGGCCGAGAGCTTGATGTTCTTGAAAGTGAAAGTTAACTTGTGTTTTGTGTTTTTGATTTTTTTTGGCTTGGTTGCTTTGTTTTTGTTGTTAATTAACCTTTTACCATGGTAAAATTTGTGTGGCTTATAATCAACCAACAATTCCTTCCCATTATGTCATGCTTATGTCATCCTCTTATGTCATCTTCCCACACTTGTGTTCTTCTTGTTGGTGTGATGACATCATCATCACTAACCTCTTTGATTAACTCGTAATTACTTGGCTAATGATCGCTGATCTGTTATACGGTTCGCTTAACTTTCATTTTCGTTTATCGTTTGAGGGATCATACCCGGGATCTTATTACTTGGGTTCCCTTAACCGTTCTCAATACATTATATTCCTTTTATGATCCTCTCTTATAATCCTTTAATTTTAATCCTTTTTATCCTATTACCTTATACTCAATTCTTTCGGTATCTGGTGGATTTTCGGGAAAAATCAAAGTGTTCGAATTTGGATTCTGATGATCTTTACATACACTTATATATCATATAGAGTACTAATAAGATATCAGAATAACAATAAAGGAACCCCTACAAAGTGTGGAATGAAAAGATTTCTTATTCAGCAAAATCACTATTCATAAGGGTTACAAAAAGTTCAAAATTTTTGGGGTTATTACAGTCTCCCCTCCTTAAAAGGATTCCGTGCCGGAATCAGATAGAAAACAAATGGGGGTACTTTTCTAGCATTGCGCTTTCTAGTTCCCAAGTTGATTCTTCCATATTATGATTCTGCCATAGCAATCTGACTAGCTTGATCACTTTGTTCCGAAGCACCTGCTCCTTCTTATCCATAATCTTTACTGGTTTCTCCACGTAAGTCAGATCTGGTTGCATATCCACCTGCTCGTACTCCACTATGTGTCTGGCATCCCGATGATACTTCCTTAGCATTGACAGATGGAACATATTATGAACTTGTTATAGGTTCGGGGGTAAGGCTAGCTCGTAAGCTAACTTCCCAATCCGTCTTAGTATCTCAAAGGGTCCAACAATTCGTGGGCTTAGCTTTCCTTTCTTTTCGAACCACATCCATCCTTTCTAAGGGAATACCTATAATAGCACTAGGTCCCCTACTTCCTATTATTTGTCCTTTCATGTCAAATCAATATACTTCTTATGTCCATCTTGGGCTACTACCAGCCGTCCTCTGATTAGATCTATTATATCCTTGGTCCTTTGGACTACTGCGGGTCTGAGCATCTTGCGCTCTACAACTTCATCCTAACATAAGGGAGATCGACATTGTCTTCCCTCAAGGATCTCATAAGGCGACATCTCGATACTGTCATACGATCTATTATCGTGAGAAAACTCAATCCGTGTTAAGTGACCATTCCAAATTCTTTCAAGTCTATGGCATAGACTCTCATCATAGCTTCTAGCATTATAGCTTTTTGCTTCTCAATACCCATTCTTTTCCAGTTTGTAATCGTTACTATCTTCCGTTCCTAATATTATACTGGTTATACTTTTGCTCGTTAGCGTTCTATAACCTTTTAATAAACGTGTCAACCTTAGTATCACGAATGTGTTTCCATTCCGAATACCACCATACTCATACTACTCCTTTTTTACCTACTTCTATCTTCGAAAGCTTATCCCATCGTATAGAAATAAAAGATTTTATTGAGAGATCACTATGATCATGAACACTTGTTACATCGCATAGTTAGTACAGAAGGTGGCCAGCCTTTAGTACTTGAAAGTAATTAAACAATAGATGGTATCCTACTAGGCTTCTATCACACAGATAGATAGTCATTCGGCAATACCTCCCCTTCTGGAAGGGTTGTTCTTCTCAGCTTATACAAAATGAAAAGGAGAGAAAAGAACGAATTGAAGAGAATTGTATATGAAAAAGTACTGCCACAAATATTTGGCTTGGAATCTACCTCTAAACTATAGATGTTTGTCATAGGAGATGGACCATAGTAATGCAGCAATGATTCTGCGAGTAATGAGTCAATTACGGTTGTAATTGACTCATTACTCGCAGAATCATTGCTGCATTACTATGGTCCATCGCTGACCTACTGTAGTCATTTGTTTTCCTCAGAATCTTAATATCTAATCATACGGAGTCCATATCTGCCGTATCAAAACCTTTTTAAGGAGTTAACATAATCACCATTCATGATTCATGAAGAACAGTCCTGATCCTGACGTACATACATGACATAAAGCAGATAAAATTGCAGAAGAGTTTCAATGAAAACAAAGATAGCAGGCTAATACCATTATTAACCATATGTCTTTATAAGGAGACATGAAGCTCAAAGGTTCATTTAGTCCTTTCGTAACATAGTCCTGGCTTATCTCAAGATAGGACTTTCTAAGATAGGAAGCTCGTTCACAGCGCTACATGAATTAAATCTTTACCAAACTACTATTACGGTTGAGTATCGCACAATCATCAGAAGGAATGTCAATCTTTCACACCATAATACAACCTTCACGGCTTTAACAATCATCACTGTATTCCTCTGACACGAGCGCCTATAATTGCTCTCTTACACTTAGAGTGTCGGCCACCTCATTGGCATTTCCTGATAGTAATAGTTCCTTATAATCAATGTCTTTTGAACGATCTCCAACTAAATTTTCTACCTCATTTCAAATCACTGCTCATGTGAAAATGCTTTTCTTAAGTCCTTGTGATAAAATAAGTAAAAAAAAATTACCATTTTGTTTCCATAAGTCACTGCCTTAGTCTTTAAATGTAAACATTATCATGGCTAACTCTCGATCATACTTAGGACGTCTTTTATCTTGGGCCCTTCTTGCTTTAAAAATTCTGACCTTCATTGGTTCAATCTATACTTCTTTTGGTTTAACCCGTGCCCACCTGGCATTATTATAATTACGCCATATTTCCTTCATCAAAATTTCTATTCTTGAGAACTTTGAATACTACCTTTCTCCTTGTAAAACCTCTAAGGTTATCCTTAAATCCTTCATCAGGTACACCCTAGGCACAGGGCATATCAAGATACCATTTACTAATACCAGAATTATTGTCTATATAGTTCTGAAAAATTTCTCCACTAATCCTTAAAGGTTGTTGTTACTTTAATCCTTTCCAATTTATACTGTCAAAACTCATATTATCCCTATTAAGGGTGAAATGCCAACCTTTATGCATTCCCCTAGGATTCATTCTAAGTTACAGATGTTCTATCCTTAATTCCACCTTTAAAAAGGTACATGCATCCTTCCATGGATAAATCAAGTCATATATCCCTGATAAGGGTGTCTTATTCAATCATTCCCACCCAGATAGTCTATACCAATTTCACAATAGCATCTTTATCCAAACTGAGGTCAACACATATGGCCTTCAAAAGATAACAATGGTTACTCGCTTTTCTTTCCTAATTTGGTAATGACAACAGGGATGTCCTGGAAGATATTGGTCGTGTTCAACGTGAACTTCTTCTTAATAATTCCTCATTTACTTTTGTTGTTTATCTCAACAGTCATCTCAAGGTTGGGATGTCTTTCATACCTGGCGTCTCCCTTTCTGGGTATCATGCCACTGGTCTTACACTTCACATTCTTGAAGGTCACTTCTTTCATCCAATTTTCTTAATTTCCTACTTTCTTGTCTCCCCAGTCTATCTGCGTCTCATTATTTACCTTCGAACTATCTCAAGGTTTTCTCGAATTCTCCCAACTTAAAGAGGGTACAATATGTACATCTCTTATGCCTTCAACCATCAACTTTAACTCATAGTGAATCATCCTCATCCTGACGATCACATACTTTTCTATTTCTATTACTATGATTCTTTAGGGTTTCCTCATACCCAACTCCCTTATCATTCCTCAAACTCTATTGCCTTTATATTCCTTTCCACTTCAGTTTCTTTTTATTTTCCTTTCTCTTACAATCATTTCATGAACCCACTAATTATTTACTTCAAACATCACGTCATTATGGGATTCTTGTCCTCAGAACAAATCTTTACAACTTTTACAACTTAGATTCATAATTCATCATACTCGTCCGCCTTTGTTCTGGTTCTAAAGCTTTTACACTATCTCTCTATCTTCCTTAGCCTTCCACCGGCGGGCGGCCTCTCTCTTAGGAAGGTAAGTGACAAAACAGTCTTTTGTGCTTCATCAATTATTTAGAATCTCAAATGATTCCCATATTTCCTTTAGCCAGGCTCTCGCCTCTACTGGGTTCGCTTGTTCCTTGGAATTCTGAGAGCTTAGCGACTTAAAGGTCCTGAAAGAATTTCCCACCGCACTGTCTCCTCAGGGTGGTGGTTGGGGATAATAGTCTAAGTTCTTTTTAGACAGGTCCATGAATTGCCGTATAGGAGTACCGTCTCGGGTCTCCTTTCCTTACTCGACTTTCTGTTTCCTTAGTATGAAATGTTTCATCCTTCTCCCATACTTGGAGTTATCTTATACGTTAAAATCCTTGTTTTCCACTTCATTATGTTCTGGGTTCCTTATATCTTAATTGTGACCTCCCTAATTATCACATTCAAGGTTTGCCCCTAATCTTATTCCTCGTGGGGGTATAATGCTTGGAAAAATTTTGAGAATCTCTAGATATTTGTCTTACTTACTTTGCTTAAGTCTTTCCCTCCTTCAGTCCTTGCATGATTGCAAATTATGAATTCTCAAGTTCTATAAACTTCATGACACTCTCTTAAGTGTTAATAGTGCAATTAACAATATAAACTTATCACAAACAAACTAATCTGAACTGAAATTAACGAATATAAACATAACCATTTGTTCGAGGGTACAACAACTGAACACATTAAAGAGAATTTCATCATTTGATCTGATCGCTTCAATCCCAAAAGTAATACCATAGATAATCATCTAGTCATTAAAACTAATCATTCATAACTTAGGCTAATCCTCCAAAAGCGGTGCTACATGAAACCCTTGTCTGATCGCTCTGGCTCTGCACACTATCATGGATCAAGAAATGCGGGCACGCACGACATCCCTAACCTGCTCTATCACAGAGGTGATGAGGTCTAAGATAGTCGCAAGTAGAGCTGGATCAACCTGACCCTCAAGATGGCCTCTAGCTGTAATTCGGGTGGTAGCCTCAATCCTTTCCATGCTATAAGCTAATCCTGCCGGAAGTACTCCGCCCTCAATCCTTGGTGCAGAAAGTCGATCCAACAGATCACTCCTAACATTACGGGCCTCAGACAGGCCACCCAAAGTTATATAATAATCGACGATAAGAGAAGCCTGAGTGGTAGCATCTACCAGTCCATGGGGTGCAGGTGGTACAGACCCAGGAGATCCAAATGGATAACCAAGCACGGTATCAGGTGACAATGGTGCATGAGATAAAGGTGGCATTTCCTCAGTAGGTGTGGGGCTCTGTACAGGGGAGGGAACAGGAATTGGTGGAACCTCATGGATGTCTACAGGAACCTCTGGAAGAGGGTCTGACACTGGTATAATTGGTGTCGTGGAAGGCCCCACTCCTTCTGCCCTCATTATCCTTTGGGCCCTTGGTAACTCTTCATCCTCTAGTGCCACCCTCGCGGCCATTCTAGCTCTGGTAGTCGCCCTGACTACGGTCATCAATTCCTCAGCGGTCCTCTCTTCATTCTCATCAGGATCCTCCACGAGATCCTCCTCAGCAACAATCCCTTCTGGGATAACATCCTCAACCGCAACATTCTCAATATGAATCTTATCCGGTCCCTCGTTAGGGTACTCTATTGGATTCACAATTTGATCTCCAATATGTAATAAAACATCCTCATGCTAATGCTCCTGAACCTCAGGGTTCGGTGCCCCGCTGCCCTATACGAGAACGAACTATGTTACTATCATAATATCTATAAGGGTTCCCGTAAGGGTTTTAACTGTCAGTACTACGTTAGGTAGCCCAACTATGAACTTGGCAGCAGTTCTTATTTTCTTAGTGAACTTATTATCTTAACGTCACATCATCTCTGAGGTTTATAAAGCTTAGCTCTGATACCATTTCTGTAACACCCCCAAATCCGGGGTCGGGGATTCGGGTTGTCACGAGTTCCATTTCCCTTATCAATACTTAATCTTAACAGTCAACCAACTACTGAGTACTGTGACCCCACAATACACACACACACACCACAAGTTATAGTCTCAGAGATGAATACCAAAAATAACACAAGTCATTTTATTCCACAATTATAAACCGTTACACCTTAAAAGGGCATTTGAATAAATTTACATTTCTTTGTCATTATTACAATTCATATAGATCATAAGTCTGGTACATCAGAAGTTGAAAGCCTAGCCTATTGGTAATTTCTACCTCAGCTACAGCGGCATCAACGCTTCCAGAAAACTGCAGAACGTTTCCTAACCGCTTGCGAATTGGAAGCTTGGTCATGTTCATCTTTTCTATCTGTTGTTGTGTGATGAAAGAAGAAAGCAAGGGTGAGCAACAAGCCCACCGAAATAATATGTATAATAATTAACAATATATGAGCATTCTCATAGTACTCATGAAAGTCTTGGTCTAGAAGAAATGAACCAAGCTGATATCTTAACGCAACCAAGTCGCAAAATATTCAATATATATATACATATATACTTTTCACAATCTTTGAAATCCTCTGACATGTATAATATACACAGAGTTCCAGTTTATAACTGTATAAAAATATCGTTGCAAGGTGATCTCATATATCTAACCTTGTCTCAACGTTTTTATGAAAATCTTTGACATGCACAAGATAATCATTTACTAGATATAAGTTTAAAAGATGAAGTTACAAGATACTCCAATATACTTATATATTTTCCGAATACTACTTGAACTACCACCATTCAAGGTATAATCCATTTCAAAAGTTTATCACATAGATGAGACTACAAGATAAGATTTGAATAGATTCAATCCTTGAAATATCATTATAAATAATGAAGTTACGAGATACTTCATTAAGTCCCGATATATATACACACCTATATATATATACATTTCATACACTCCTTGAAAGCCTCTGTTATGAAAATTATAAACAGCGTTGTAATATCCAATGAATTTGGAAAGGAGAAAACCTTGGCATAAACCTGATATATTGCTGATTAGGCAAAGATACCAATAAGTAACCTTTTCTACTAGTAGATGGACGAATTCCCCACTGGTCATCATCCTGGCCACAATAGGACCTTATGCTGGACTGCCACTTAGCCACTTACGCATTTGATGGACTCCCACTGAGCCACTTACACTTTCATGGACGCCCACTGAGCCCATGTTGCTTATGCCGACTCAATAGATGGACTTACCTCCCGAATGTTGGGTAAGTAATCAATTCATTTATCAAAACAGCAACCTTGTTGCGAATATAAATACACCACAGGGCCGGATCCCTCAGGTTTTGAGCGAGTATTTAAATCCCCTTTGAAAAGAAGATCTTAAATATAAAAATGAGTTTTGGGATCCGCTCTAACTTTTAAAATCATTTTGAAGACTCGAAAACACTTTTAAGAATGTTTGGAGTAATGCTTATTTAATAAAATAAATCAGTCCCAATATATTAGAAAATATATGAATATTATTATTTAAATAATATTCCCATAAGGATAATCTCTATATAAATAATTTGAAGTAGAAGTTTTAAAACTCATACTTGAAATGAATATTAAATAACCAAAGATATACTTATACGAAAGTACTATCTTTATTTGAATAATCGAAAATAAGTTTGATTATCGAAACTTTATTCTTTAATAAAAATAAAGAATTTTATTTAGTAAATAATCGGAGTCATAAGTCCTCGAATGAATATTCAAAATAATATTCATTAAATAGAATAAACAGAGTCATAAGTCCTCGAATGAATATTCAAAGTTATATTCATTAAATAGAATAAACAGAGTCATAAATCCTCGAATGAATATTCAAAGCAATATTCATTAAATAGAATAAACAGAGTCATAAGTCCTCGAATGAATATTCCAAGTAATATTCATTAGTAAAAATAAAGTTATCGAATAAACCTTATTCGATTAATAGTTTTGAAAACTATATATATATATATAATATACTCGGGAACATCGACTCCCGGTTTAGAAAATGTTCACCTTTGGGTCCCCTATACTAAGGGTATACGCAACTACTGCTTATCTCTAGCATAGGTATTATGCAACTTATAAGCAAATGAATCAACAATTAGATATCAAGATTACGAAATAGACATGCATATATACCATATCACATGCTCCAATATATCGCAAGATTTGCTAATAACAATCATGCACTTATCACAAGATAATGCATATACATATATTTACATCACAACAACAGTATAACGGGTACAAAACTTGCCTGAGTGCTCCCGGATAGACTTAAGCTTAAAGTGGGTCCGATAACCTATGAACAACAACATAAGTCGGAATTAAACCCCGGTCGTTTAAGAAACTAGACTTTAACCAATTGAACCCTAACGTTCGCTTTTGCGCTTAATGATTCACTTAAGTCGCTCGAGTACCCTCGGCTCCACCATTTTTAATAATTTAACCATTAAGAATTTTAAGGCGATTCTTTTGCGAGTACCCTACCAACTGCCTAATCCACTTTACATAATTGTTTCATACTCCAATTAGTCATTTAAGGGCCTTTACCAAGGTTTCAAAGTAAGGTGAGGGGTAATGGTTCGGTCGCGAAACGCCGTTACTTAAAACGGTCGTTTCTCCTAAACCGTACGTCGGATTCAAGCGAACCACATATCAAAATGAAGCTCGTAACATGAACTATCTAATAATGACAATGGTCAAAACCTAACAGTGAGTTCACGGGTCCTGATGTTAAGAACAAAAACAGTCTAAAGTAAATCGGGCATTACGACGGCTATGTTTACGCGATTACCAAATTTTATACTACTCCAAATCAATCCACAATCAACCCACAATCATTACTACAACCAAACTCCATCCATACACTACTACAACAGCCCCAACATCTCAAGATTTCCAATTTATACTACTTCTCAATCATGAACTAAAAGCTTACTTAAGTTCATTAACTAATAATCAAGATTTACAACTCCAAAAACATCACAAAACCAACCAATCTCTAAATACACAATAATCATGCCTCTCATGAACTATACTACTCATAATAAGCTCTTAACATTCAATAATAATGCTAGGTTAAGAGATTATACCTTCCTTGTGAGTAGGAGTAAGTAATGGGCTTGAAACAACCTTGGAAAATCCTTACTAAAGCTTTATCTAAACAAAAACACAAGATCAAAATTTCAAGTTCTTGAAAAAAACTATTCACTCTCTTCTTCCATGAATTATTGGAAGAGATTGTGAAGGAATTGGAAGCTTAGATTCATAGGATATCTATATCCATGTATAAGGAACCTTGGATAATTACCTCATGATTTAACAAAGCTTGGATCTTGGTTTTGAATTTTTTTCTCCTTGAAATGGAAGGAAGGCCGAGAGCTTGATGTTCTTGAAAGTGAAAGTCAACTTGTGTTTTGTGTTTTTGATTTTTTTTGGCTTGGTTGCTTTGTTTATGTTGTTAATTAACCTTTTACCATGGTAAAATTTGTGTGGCTTATAATCAACCAACAATTCCTTCCCATTATGTCATGCTTATGTCATCCTCTTATGTCATCTTCCCACACTTGTGTTCTTCTTGTTGGTGTGATGACATCATCATCACTAACCTCTTTGATTAACTCCTAATTACTTGGCTAATGATCGCTGATCTGTATATGGTTCGCTTAACTTTCGTTTTTGTTTATCGTTTGAGGGATCATACCCGGGATCTTATTACTTGGGTTCCCTTAACCTTTCTCAATACATTATATTCCTTTTATGATCCTCTCTTATAATCCTTGAATTTAAATCCTTTTTATCCTGTTACCTTATACTCAATTCTTTTGGTATCTGGTGGATTTTCGGGAAAAATCAAAGTGTTCGAATTTGGATTCTGACGATCTTTACATACACTTATATATCATATAGAGTACTAATAAGATCTCAGAATAACAATAAAAGAACCCCTACAAAGTGTGGCATGAAAAGTTTTCTTATTCAGCATAATCAGCAAAATCACTATTCATAAGGGTTACAAAAAGTTCAAAATTTTTGGGGTTATTACAATGGGAGTGGCGTTCAATGGATACTTGTAGGCACTATAATCTACCTTGGGAGAGGATTTATAAACATTAGAAGGATTGTTTTTAACAAAACAAGAACACAAATTAGACATTCATGATAGCCATTGAAGAACCCTGATTCTTGGATTGTTTTCTCTCGTAGTTATTATATAGTATTATTTATTTATTAGATTAATTAGTTGATAATTACACACATCCATAAATTATTCTCCACACTTCTGAACTGTAAGAAATAAAAGACTTGAAATTGGTCTTGATATTAGTCTTTCCCTGCGAACGATACTCTAAAAATACACAACAACAAATTGGTGCCGCTGCTGGGGAAGGCAACAATATTGATATTGAGTTAATTATTTCTTGTAGTTTGGATTTTATCTTTGTATATAATTTTTTTCCTTCTTTTTGTTTTTCTTTGGTGTGTCTACAAGTTTCTTTGAGGTAGACAGCGTACAGTTTTGAGTTTGGGAGACAAAATGTACAACAATTTTAGCTGGGATAACGCTCAAGACTTCATCAACAATCAAGAACAATATCAAAATTTTAATTCTTTTCAGAATTTTAATGCGTATCAGGTAAACTCGTTCGATTGTTATAACTCATATTATGCTCCATACCCTCTTAACACAGATTTTTCATATTCTTTTGATAATCAATACCATGATGATTCGTATGTATGCAATGGTGTTGTTGAGAGTTTGAGTCATTCTAATCCTTCTTTACTTTCTTTGGGACTTCTTAAACACTTTGATGACTTAAATTTTGAGATTGCTAAAAAAGGTGATATTCCATGTGAAGTAGAATCAATAGGTTGGTAGGAGGAGAATGCTAAAAGGAATAGTTTTATTATGGAAGTTCAACTTGTGATGCATGATGGTTATCTTCAAGTTCCTCCTTGTGTCAATTTTCCAACGATCCATGATTCTTGTTTAGCAATTGATGATAATTTTGTGTCTGATGAGTCTACTTATTTAGTTAATGATAGTCCCATGTGTAATAACGATAATTCGGATGCAATTGAAATTCTAACAAATTTAGAGAATGTTTTTGAGCTTAATAAATTGGTAGATGAGATAAAAATTGATGAGTGTCCAATTAAAATTGAGGAGGGATTTAAGATTGATGAAATTGAAAGTCTTGCTTTGGAATATAGGGATCCAATTTGAGAGGAGTTTATTTTAACACCCCCAAATCCGGGGTCAGGATTGGGTGTCACTACACAACTTTAAATAATAATAAAAACCTGTATATTAAAATAATATACAGATAACCCCTCATATTTAGGATCGCTTACAGGTTATAGCGTGAAACAAGAATCTAACCTTCTAAAATTTATATAGTCTAAATACAATTTTATTACCTCATTACTAATTTCCTTGTATTGATCACTCTGGCATCTCCAAATTTCTTCAGCTGGAATCTCACCACTTTTGCTGTCTATTAAAAGCTATTCACTTTGCCCTCATATGATACTGAAAGAAATAAGAGTTCACAAAGCAAGAGTGAGCCAAAAATGCCCAGCAAGTATCATAAATGGTTTTCAGGTATCAGATCAGAAAACTCCTGGAAACGATTGTTGAATGATTTAAAAAACATCTTTATATATTTAAATTATTGAGCGAACAAAACATCGGCCCTCATTGGCCTTTAATCATAAATCACATTTTTCTGTAAAAGAACAGTGATTGTTTCAATATTTCATCCTTTTGAATCAAATTTCTGTTTGAGTTTGTAATTATGAACTATTTGGGAAGGAATGTCGTTAATGGCGATCAACAATAAATTAGACTGGACACTAGAAACCAACATATGCACTATAACCTGCTGATCAGTCAGGAGATAGTGCGGATCTATACCCAACTGCATAGACCTAACCAATATATGGGGTACCCAGGCAACTATGGCCTAAGGTCCGGCTCATCACTGGTCCTCATAGTAACCATCCAGCCTGTAGAGTATTTTGATGTCAAATCATTTTGATCTCAAAACATCCCAAATCAGGGTACGCAAATAACCCGAAAGAATGGGTATTTGCTCAAGAGAGCAATCGATAACATAGGAACAATAATGAAAGGAACTTGTATAATTAAGAGTAAATTGCAGCGAAATATAAAACAGTTAACTATTTTGAACTTAGAATATGAATGAAGTATTTGCAGTATTTTACGAGAAAAGTAAGGAATACTTGCCTCAACTAATAATCCTCCAATCTTTAACTAGCTGCCATATCTCTCAGTCATGTCGCATCTGTATTACTCTTGACGGGCTACTTGACCTTTCTTATCATTTACTCTCTTTGGTTTATCTTTATTTTGAATCCACTCATTTCAGTACTATACGCAATCAGGCTTTACTTCTATAATCTCTATCTGGCTTTGAACATCTCGGACTATGTGCATCTATCACAAATAATACTATTCAATGAACTGACAATATATAATTGACTAGTCTATACACTTATCCCTATCGTCTACCCGCCCGATAATAATAGATAAGAATCACATCTCATTCAGATAACGTTTAAAAGACATGCTGACTCATTATTCACATAATACGTACACATAGGGCATGTAATCATATTATCCACATAACACATAATCACGTAATTCATGTAGCGCATAAGTTGAATCGTCAAAAGATAGGTCTCGATATGCTTAGAATTGAAATTGGGTCATAAAGAATATTTTATCAATCAATTATTGACTCGGAATGATCCATAAAATAAACGTCCTTTAGAAACAAAGGAATTTAGGTCTCGAAAATATTTTTAATAAAAGAAAAATATTTTTCTGAGTCTAGAGGCGTTCATTTCGTATTAAACGGACGAACGGTTGATTTATTATGAATTTTTGAATATTTTTCAGAATTAAAACGGTCTCTGAATCATTTTATATTTAAATAATAGGGTTCGAGCATTCGAGTCTGACTTTAAAATAATTTTATAATAATTATCGAGCCTTGAAAATAATTTAAAATAATATTTTAAAGCTCGAAACTATTTTTCGGAATTTTTAAATCAAAAATAAATAATTAAATCTAATTATTAAATCAATTAAGATTATTTAATAATTAATTAAATTAATTAACAAATTAATAATTAAATTAATTGATTAATTAAATAATTAATTATCACTTAAAATTAATTAATTAAATAATTAGGATTTAATTTTGAATTCAAAATAAATTTTAGAATAAAGATAATAATTTTTAGAATTAAATAGGATTTTTGAATTATTTTAAAACAAAATTTCAAAAACAGATTTTATAAACCAATTTGGGGAAAGAATGAATCAAAACCGGGTCATAAAAGAAGGAAAACGGGTCGGGTGGAGTTCTTAAGTGGCTGGAGAAAACCACCAGAACCGGTGGAAGGTTCACCGGAATCTGGTTTGCCCCGGAAACCGGCAGCCTCGCCAGAACCGGCGAGTCTCCGATCAGGCCCCAAATCACCGCGATATTCTGCGGTTTTTGATCTAATAGCTTGAAAATTAATCCAGCGAATTAATTAACATCACAACATCAACACAACTTCCTGGAAACTCATTCTCCGGCGAAACCAACGAAGAACACCGGCGAGTTACACCGGAAAAACTCGGTTTCTTTAAATCGAAACAAAAATTGACGAGACATGGGGGAAATTAAAGTTTAGATCACAGAGAATATTATCCAATAATCGAAACAAACCAATAATCAAGAACAAACTAAAAAAATCGGATCAAAATTTTCAAAAACTTGAAAACTCGATTATATAGTTCCAGGAATCGTTTGGTTCAAATTATTATACAATTCGATTGCAAATTACATCCAAAAGTTATTCCAAACATCAGAATTTATCAATAACCCTTAAATCAAAAATACCCAATTCGACCCATGAACCCTAGAAATTCGAATTTAAAAATTACCTATTGTTAGATGATTTTGATAAGGGATTATGAAAAAACAGATCGAGGGCTTCGTTTTGGTTACGAGGACATCGAAATCTGAAGTCGGCATCACCTTCAAATTCGAGTTTGATTCTCAAGAACACCAAGAACACCTTTTCAAAGAATTTTCAGAAAAATCAAACCTCAATTTCTATATGTTATTGAACTCGGTTTTTGACATATAATATATCAAATTGACTAGAAAAATATTATCTACATGATGGAATCATCAAATCATATCAACAAAATCAAGAACAAATTTTAATAATTTAATCATCAAATAATTTGAATATAAATAAATAAATAAGAAAATTACCTTAATTGTTGCACTAAAATGGTTAATTGATTCAGAAAGTACTTTTCGAGAGCTTCGTTTTGATATATTATACGCTTAAATTGGAGTTCGGTAACGCCTTCGTTCGTGCGTTTGATTCTCAGGAACATATCGGTTTCTAGGGTTTTTCTCTGTAATTACTATATTTTTATTGGTTGTAAATGAATAAACGAATAAAATGAAATAAGAAATATACTATTTATATTTACGGAATATTGGTTCGTTCTGGATCGTTAAATTAGTTGCTTAGCCGCTAAGTAACTACAATAACGATCCGATTTGGTATCAGTTTTGGATAATTATCCCAACCGGGCTTTTTATAAAACACTCTATATGAAAATAATGTAATAATATCTCGTTTATCGAGAATACGGGTTTCGTTGATTTATCGAAATGATTATCGTATCAAAAATCTTGTGCCCGGTCGCGCACGGGCCAAACCGTAATCCGGATCGAAAAAGTCGAAACACGGAAAATGTCCGGAATTACCAGGTTAGGTTAGGAAGGAGTTTTCGGAAGAGTTTCGGGTTGTAAAAACGTAAAAACGGTTGAAGTCGGACGATTCCCGGCTTTATAAAATAATTTTATAATTATTCAGAAAATACTTAATAATTCATAATTCATTATAAAATCATCTAGCACTCCAAAAATTACCATAAAAATATCTTAATTATCTATATTTTATTCTGGACATATTAAAATTAACATACTCACATTTTATTATATACAAACATCCAAATACTATTATCAATCATCAGATAATTCACCAAAATTCATATAATCTTCACATAATAATCATATATTGATACAAATAATTACACGATATTTCTCGGATGTTACATTTATGAGTCGTACTTATGATGATTATTCTGACGACTTTTCTAGCTACTTTGATTTTTCTGAGTCTCTTGAGAAAATGTGGATCATAAAAAGTCTCTTATATTTTTTATGGATCTAAGATATATTTGCACATCATAATGTTAATACTGATTCGTAGATATGTGCATTTATTTTCTTTTTCACCACATTGATGATGCTAGTTGTATGTACACGTCAAGCTAATGACAATAAAGAAGCGCTGCTTGGGAGGCAACCCAAGATTATAAGATTAGTTAGATTTTGTTTTTGTTCTTTTCCCTCCCACATGTTGCCTTGATGTGTTTGTTTAAAGTGATTCAGGTGTTTAGAATGATTTTGGATAATAATGGAAAACTTGCATGGGTGTCCACATGTTCACGCAGCAGAAACCTACCTCCTCGGCTAGATTTTAATAATTTTGCATGGTCACACATTTTCTGGCATCGTTACGCAGCAAGCCTGTATAATTTTTCATCTTATGACATGATCACGTAGGTTTCAAGCATGATCATGCTCTTTCATAACAACCTCGCGATGTCTAAGTCCGCAGCTACTGTGGTATTGGCCTGTTCATGCAATTTTCTCTCGCATGTTCATGCTATCAGTTGGTGCTTCTATTTAATTAGACGCTACTTCTTTGACCTCTTCATGTTGATTTAATTGATTTTCCACTAGGAGACATGGTCATGCACCTATGCAGCATGGTCATGCACTCAAAGAAATCTAGTGTACGCTTGATTTTCACCAGCTTGGCATGTTCATGAACCCCTTTGTACACTGATGCGGTCCAGGTCTAATGTTACTGTGATTTTGGCATGATCATGCAAATACTCTAGCATGATCATGCAATGGTGTCTTTGTGCACATTTTAGGTCTTCACAGCGGCGTCTTCACATATGACATGATCTTGCACAAATTGTGGCATGATCATGCCTGACTACCTTGGCATGTGCATAATCTACTGGAAAGTTAGCAGGATCATGCTACTCTTGGCATGGTCATGCACCAGAAGTATGACATGTTCATGCAGTAGCCCGACACTAGCATACACAAGCTCATCTGCTTTGTTCTTCTGCAGCCTAATTCATCAATCTTTGTGGATATTGTGGAGCCATCAATAATGGGGAAGAAAAGAAAGACTTGACGACTTAAAGGTTGACATTTGGGTTGTTCGACGGACGTGACAATTCCACAAGACTTGTTCATGAAGATGCTCAATTACCTGAATTTTCATTTTCTTCAGCCGCCATCGCGGTAGTCATGGTTGTCGGCACTTCATGCTTATGCATAGGGGAGTACTTCTTTCTTTCTTTGTATTATAGAATTAATTGTTTAGTGTGTGTGTCTGGTAATGAGGACATTGACCCATTCAAGTGTGGGGATGTGTTCAAATTGTGTTATAGTGTGATATATAAAAAATAAAAAAATAATAAAAATTGAAACACTCAAAACAAAAAAAAATAAAAAAAATTATAGCTTTGTAAAATAGTCATATTGATTGCATTGTATCATATAGTGACATTGTAAGTTAGTTGCATTGCAATGTATTGCATATCATATCATATCATGATCTCAAATTAGTAGCATTCCAAGTTGGTGACCTATGATGATACTATGTGTACCTTATTTTTGACTAAATCTTGTTATGATCACATGTCAAAGATATTACGTGCGTAGTTTCACTTGTGCAGAGCTTATTTCTTAACACACATTTATTGTACTCTTAAACTGAGACTTAGGTATGCTTGTTTCTTGATGGGTAGCCGTTTGTTGATAATTAGAATTTCGACTATTCCCTTTTGAGCTTAGTACGTAAATGCTTAAGTTTGGGGGAAGCTATGGGGTGTAAATGTCTTTAAAAAAATAAAAGAAAAAATATATGTATGATAGTAGTTATAAATAACCCACAAAAAATATGGTATAATTGACTAGGTTGAGCTCATTAATACTCGAGTAATTAAGTCTGAGGGAACTTTGTGCCTAGTAACCTAAAGCCTTTTATGGTTTGGGATTGCTGACCCAACACTCGCTACGTGGGTATTAGTGCATAAATCTTTAGGGATCTCGACCATTGCACTGTTTATAAACAATTAAATATATGTGTGTATAATATGGTTGGCAAGGTCTGATGGAGGTCGTAACTCACTTACACTGAGGATTCACCCAACCTTAGACTGAGCTTGTGAAGTCTTATGGCAGTCGTAACTCACTTAAACTGAGGAGCCACCCAACCTTAGACCGAGCTGTAAAAAAATCATATGTAAATATAGTTGTAGCATTGTAGAAATAAAGAAAGACATGAAAATTCCTTGCTAAACTTGAATGATGGCGAGTGATAAGTAACGAAGTGTTTAAGATCTATTCTAGTTCTCAACTTGGGAGCTATTAACTCGCATGACTTGTCATGTTGAAACTTGTATGTCTTTGTTCTTGGTTCATTAGAGAGCATTTTATTAAGCTAAGCACATACACAAACTTTGTACTTGTGTTAACTATGTTGTGATATTGTGTGTGAGCTTGATATGTCTAAACTTGGTGCATGAGCTGAGGGTTCTATCTGACTAGGCATGAACTGTTATATTTGAGATCTTTTGTATTGTCAATCATTTAGTTGCATTCATATACTTGCATATTACATGGGTTAGATGGATTTTGTGGGTACATTCACTATAGGCCCTCCCGAGACCTTACTCGTCCACTAGGGCTACCTTGGGGTTTAAAGGACTTGTTGCATATGCCAAATACAACCGTGATCACCTTACGAAAGTGGTACTAGTTAGTAGTTTACTATATTAGTTTGCACGAGGACGTGCAAAATACTAAGTGTGGGGATATTTGATAGAGTATATATTTATATATATTCTAAATGATTTTATTCTCATATTTATAATATTATATTATTAATTGGACTATTAATTAGAGTTTATTATTTTATGACAGGAAATAAACAATTCCCAACTTTAGATGGAATTGGGCTTATTTGGACTTAAATCATAAGGAAATTCGGATTTATTGGGCTGCACTCGCATACATCACTGTTTGAGCCATAACTTGAGTTCTAGACATCAGAATAGGACGATCTTATAGCCCATGCGAAGCTAACAGAATTATCTACGGTTTAGAAGTGATCCAACATCAAGAATACAACTGGAGAAGCCAAGAATCAGGTCTGAAAGAAATCCTACGAATTTTACATCAGAATCCAATTTATTTTGGGAAAAGCATTAAAAACTCTTTTATATTAGGTTTTGATATATTGTATAGATAGAGACATAAAATATTGTATAATAGAATATAATAGATATATCCTTTATTCTTGAGAGAGAAGGGGGAGAGACAGCTAGAGAGCGAGACTGGGAGAAGGAGCGAAGGGATTCGTCCAGATTTCAAAGGAACTCTTCAAGTTGTATTTTCTGTATTCAAAGTCTTAACTCATGATTTGTGGTTTTAATATATATTTGTTTTCTTCATATATCATGAGTAGCTAATCCCTTAATCCAAGAGTTGGGTAGTATTCTTTGGCTTTTGTGCTTGTTTAGTTGTATTGTGAATTTCTTGTGATTGTTAATCTTTCATTGAGGGCTTAACACAATTGAGGGAGTCACGAACCTTTGATTGTATCTATAGGAATTGTAACAAATCGGGAGAGGAGTTGTAATTCTAGTACATGATATGAAAGACACAATTTAAGTATTAGATCGGGAGATTGATATGAGAATTGTGAAACTTATAATCCTTGGCTTTTAATAGTCTATAATTGTACTTTGTATGACCATGGGAGTGGTGTTCAATGGATACTTGTAGGCACTATAATCTACCTTGGGAGAGGATTTTATAAATATTAGAAGGATTGTTTTTAACAAAACAAGAACACAAATTAGACATTCATGATAGCCATTGAAGAACCCTGATTCTTGGATTGTTTTCTCTCACAGTTATTATATAGTATTATTTATTTATTAGATTAATTAGTTGATAATTAAACACATCCATAAATTATTCTCCACACTTCTGAACTGTAAGAAATAAAAGACTTGAAATTGGTGTTGATATCAGTTCTTCCATGCGAACGATACTCTAAAAATACACAACAACACTTACAGATATACTATCGTAACTAGATCAATAATCATGACTCACTACTCATTAAGGCAATCACAAGGTTATAAATAGAATAAAAGCTAAACTCAAAATGATTGACAACACTTTAATTCTTATATCAGAGTTTTACATGGATTCATACTTTTATTCATGACATATAAACAACACAAATATGCTTATTTGACCGTGCAATGAGTGAGATCCACAAAAGACTTATACAATAATACCCATGTAGTGAGCATTAGGTTAGTGGATCCCAGACTATAAAAGCCTTAGGTCACTAGGCACATAGTCCCCTAAGAACTTAATAACAGTGAAAAGGAATTTAAAGAATTGAACTAACTCACTCGTGATCAATTATGCATAACACATTTTTTTTCTTTTTTTTTCTTTTTTTTATAATTTCTGAACGAGTGCGTTTCGCTCCATCTCGTTCAACCCTAGACTACTCACATAACATGAGCCGGCTACTAGTGATTTGACACCTAACCACAACAACTAGCAATGAAATCCAATATTTTTACTCCAATTTTTTTAAATATCCATGTTATTTTATCATTAAGAGAATATCCTAAATTCAAAATATAAACAAATGATTACACCTCGACAAACCAATAAACCATAACCATGGTCTAGCCCTCAAGCAACCTATAATACTTAATAAAATTACAATTGCTTCTAAGATGCAAATCAACTCGATAAGACTTATCATCACTAAATACGCCATCACTACACTAGCATCAAGCACACCAATCAATCGGAAAAAATCATCTAAGGGATCATGTTATTATGCAAATACATGGACCATATGCAAAATAAAAAAACTACAAAATAAAATAAATAAATAAAAACTACATGGAAAATATGCAACTATATGAACTAAACCATCATGAATATGCAACTATATGCGACACACACAAACATATAATCCTTAACTACTACCCCCAAACTTAAAATATTCACTATCCTCAGTGAAGATAATAGTAAGGAATCAGGCATACCTACTCAGAATCAGGGTCATCACCCTCATGGGGTGGTGTGTCAGGAGTGTCTGGAGGCGGGTACACAACGTCCTCACCGAATACTGGCCACTGGATATCAACTCATGTAGCTCTGAATGCAATCCCCAACGCCTGGGTAAGGTCCTGTGCAAACCGACTATAGATGTCATGCATCGCATCCATCCTCCTCATCAAGCGCCTATACTGTGCTGAACTCATACCAGCACTGCCCTGTGCTTCCTGCTGCTGCTACTGCGACGGACCGACCTCACCCAACTCAGCTCTCCAAGCTGCTCTACTCGCCTGAGTCGTGCCACCAGCATATGCCTGAGGAGCTGGCCTTCCACCTGGCAGATGGTCGTAAGAATAACCAAGCCCCTTAGAATCGGGCTTCCCACCATACCACTCCTGCATACTCAACAGCTTAGAACTGTCAATCGGGGCACTAGGAAGTTACAGCTGCTCGTGTGCGGGCCAATGAACTTCAACCGCCACACGTAGCATCATCACAATGAACGCATAGGGTATAGAACCCGTAGTACTCCCTTGCAAGAACCGCAGAATACCCTGATGAATCACCATCCCGAGATCCACATAATCTCCCTGAAGAATGCCCCACAACAACCGTGCACACTCCACAATAACATCATGCACGTGAGAAGATGGCATGATGTTGGCACAAATAAAGGAATTTCATGCACGTGCAAATCTGTTCATGCACAAGGCAGGGAAAGTGGCATACTCGTTCTTGCCCTTCCTGAACTTCCAGTGAGTCTCAGGCACACACAGGGTAGCAACGATCAAATCCAAGTTAAAATCATCCCCCGTCTTCTCATTCCAATTCTCCTGCTCTGGCTGTCTCTCGGGCTGCTCAATCACCCTCTGAATCACCTCAGCACTATAATCCACCGTCAACCCCCTCACCACAGTAAAACCGTTCTTATCCGCCTTTGCATTCGCATAAAACTTGCGAACCATACTCATAGGTACCTTAGCTGGTGCCTCACAAAAAGCTATCCAACCCATCTCCACGATCATCTCCAGCAACTTACCATCCCTCCCCGATGTCCGAAAACCTCACTCTTTGGCTATAGGCTTCGAAAACAGCCTCGAATACTCTGCCTCATCCTCCAGAGTTGAAAATCTAGGCCTCACACCACCCACACTCGAAGAATCAGTGGTGTTGCTGCTAACTTGGGTTCATTGTCTCTTGGGTGCCATTGAGATTGAATAAGAGAGAATAAGAGATGTGTGTATAAGAGAGATTTGTGTTTGAGAATTTGAGAAGTGATGGGGAAGTTTGTGTATAAGTGTATATATATATAGAAATTTGGGAGAGAATTAGTTATGGAAATGAAGTGGGATTAATGGGAGTAATTGGGGTAATGGAATTGATTTGGAATAGAAATTATGGGAAGTGGAAGAGGGAAATTCGGGTAGAAATTGATTTTGTATTGAAGTCCCCGAAATTATGTATATTTCCTTCTTCTTCATTTTTTGACTACAGGGACTCAGCGCGGCCGCCCCGCCTAGCAGCGCGGCTGCGCCGTGCTTCTGGAGAACCAGCACGGCCGCCCCGCATACCAACACGGGCGCGCACACTTACTGGAAACTCAGCGCGGCCGCGCCGTACTTCTGTAGTTGAACTTGAATTTTTTTCTTTTTCTGATTTTTTGTGTTTTCTCCTTATTTTCTTCTTCCTCTATATACTAATTTATAACATGCTTGGGTTGCCTCCCAAGAAACGCTTGGTTTATGTCGTTAGCTTGACGTAGAAACTCGAGATCAAGTGGATAACAAAACGGCACTAACCACGTCACAGTTTGCCGTATCCCCATAGTAATGCTTCAACCTGAAGGGTTTTTAGCACATAAATGCCACGAAAAACGTAAATTTAAATCTTAAAAATCGAAACCCTCCGCAGGATCCATGCGAAAAAAAATATTTAATTCGTAGTTCAGTATGTTTACCTTATAAAGCTTTACGTTAATGGAAATATGGAGGTCTTAAATGATCACCACGTAGCCCATCGCTGGAACGATCTACGCCTTGAAGGTATCCACACGAATGATCGCCCGGAGGATGGGTGTGTACTAGCACGTTCTTGAGGATACCTTCTTGCTCTCTCTATCTCTCTTCAAGCTGCTAGGGTTTATATTTTATCAAATAAAATGTGTAACCCTAATTCTATTAGAAAAAGATATTATATAGGCAAGAGCTAATGGGCCTCCAACCCTAAACTGAATTTTAGAGTTATTATTATTATTATTAAATTTGAAATTCTAATTATTGTATTATTAAGTCTCACTTAATCATCCAATAACTTAATTTCGGATTTAATATTAAATTCAAATTTCCTATTTATTTAATTAATTAGGTCACACTTAATTAATAACAAATAATTCGAATTACTTACATTTAATTTAAATCCGAATTTAAATTAAATAATCCTCCAATCATTATTTGTACGACCCTTTAGGTTAATATTACGTTGGCAACAATTTTAAATCTAATTTAAAATCATAAACAATGAACGACATCTAGTAATACATCATTGTTACCCAAGTAATAATAATTAAATCGGTGATCAATTAAACCTTTCGTGAATAATGTACAATGTAATATAATCCCTTTAGCCTTATATTATGGATCAAACTCGAGGCATGCATTGTGTCATCCTCTGTTAACGTTCAATCCTTCTTTCCTTGATCAATGAATAAACTATTAAACAAATCAGTATTTGAGCACGGCCATGCATTTTATAGTCTTACTCATTCAAGAGGCCAATAATATCACTCCTTTAGTAAAGGAGGGTTAAATCCCATCTAGATCATTCATAATCTCATACGATTCATAATGTACCCAATGTCTACTTTTATTATTACCCGGTCAAGGATAACTTTCAATAGTATCAAAGTATATTAATTCTTGTATAGAAATATAATGATTTCAGGTCAAAGGACCAATACATCATTATCACTGTGAGATTAACTTATGACACTATAAACATGTAGTATCTCACAACGGGTCAATCCAGCACCATGTATTTAATACATGTGCCTGTGTTTTGACTTTAGTATCACCATACCTATGATCAATGAGATGTGATTATCAGCCAACAAACACACTAGTCTCAATGTAATTATTATCATCCCTTAACAATAATACTTGACTAGGGACCTTTAGGAATATCAATACTATTCTCATAATCTCATTTCTAAGTCACGTACTTAGAGATATAGATTTACATATCATATTCCAAGGACATTTATTAATCTGACATCTTATCATAGAAAATAAAGATATAATAAATTACTAAAGAATAATCCATATAATCATAATTAATAATCCAAATGTTTCATAATATAAACATAATAGTGTTGTCTCTAGGGCACAAACACTAACAATCTCCCACTTGCACTAGAGCCAATCACCCATGTATCTAATAGCCATGGAACTAGTATGACCTTCGTGCTTTTGCTGCGACGAAGCCTTAGTTAGTGGGTCTGCAATATTATCATTAGTATGCACTTTACATATATGTATATCTCCTCTTTCATTAATCTCTCGAAGGAGGTGATATCTTCTAAGTATATGCTTTGCCCGGGAATGGGACCTTGGTTCTTTAGCCTACGCGATGGCTCCATTATTATCACAGTAAAAATCAACCGGATCTATGATCGATGGAACCACACCAAGTCCCGTTATGATTTCCCTATCCAAACAGCCTCTTTGGCTGCTTCACTGGCAACAATATACTCAACTTCCATTGTAGAATCAACTATTGTCTCTTGCTTTGAACTCTTCCAGCTTACAGTACCTCCATTAAGGCAAAACACAAAACCTGACTGAGATATTGAATCGTCTCTGTCTGTTTGAAAGTTGTCGTCAGTGTAACCCATTATAACCAGCTTCTCATCTCCTCCATACACCAAGAATGAATCTTTAGTCCTTTTCAAGTATTTAAGAATATTCTTGATAGCTGTCTAGTGACCCTCACCAGGATTAGACTGGTATCTGCTCGTCATGCTCAAGGCATACGAAACATCAGGTTGAGTATATATCATCACATACATTATAGATCCAATCGCCGAAGCATATGGAACATTGCTAATACGGCCCTTATCATCTAATAATTTAGGGCAGTTGTCTTTTGAGATCAATATCCCATGAGACATTGGGACATATCCTCTTTTTGCCTCTTGCATCCCGAAACGATGCAATACTTTTTCAATGTATGTACTCTGACTTAGGCCGATTAATTTCCTTGATCTATCTCTATAGATCTTGATCCTTAATATATAGGTAGCATCACTTAAGTCCTTCATCGAGAAACTATTTCCTAACCAAGTCTTAACAGCCTGTAGAGAAGGTATGTCATTCTCTATTAGTAATATGTCATATACATATAGTACTAGGAATGCCACATGGCTCCCACTAACCTTCTTGTAAACACATGGTTCATCTTCCTTTTGAATAAAGCTAATTTCTTTGACCGTTTCATCAAAACAACGATTCCATCTCCTTGAGGCTTGCTTCAATCCATAAATAGATGGAAGCAACTTACAGACCAACTTAGCAAACTTGGGATCGACAAAACCCTCAGGTTGTATCATGTATACATCCTCTTCAAGGCTCCCATTTAAGAAAGCGGTTTTGACATCCATTTGCCAAATCTCATAGTCGTAGTAAGCAGCTATTGCTAGCAAAATCCTGATGGACTTAACCATAACAACTGGTGAAAAGGTCTCATCATAGTCTATACCATGAACTTGTTTGAAACCTTTTGCCACCAGTCGCGCTTTATAGGTCTGTACTTTACCATCCATGTCATTTTTCTTCTTGAAAACCCACTTGCATCCTATAGATTTTACCCCTTCAGGTGGATCAACTAAAGTCCATACTTTATTTTGATACATGGATTCCATTTCGGATTTCATGGCCTCTAGCCATCTCTCGGAGTCTGGACTGTTCATAGCATCTTGGTAGGTAAGAGGCTCATTATTATCTATGAGTATTACATCATCATTTTGAGTCAAGAGAAATCCATAATATCTCTCTGGCTCATGACGAGCCCTACTATATCTACGACCAACCTGCATTTCCAGAGCAGGAACATCTTGATGTACTTCCTGCCCATTTTCCAACTCTGGTTCAATATTATTTTGTACAACTCGATCTTCATCGAGATCTGTAGTCCTCCCACTAATTTTCTTTGAAAGTAACTCTCTTTCAAGAAATACAAAGGTTCATGCAACAAACACTTTGTTCTCGGCAGGATTATAGAAACTATACCCTTTAGTTTCTTCAGGATATCCCACAAAATAACATTTATCCAATTTTGGTCCCAACTTGTCAGACACCAAGTGTTTCACAAATGCTTCGCATCCCCATACTTTCATAAAAGACATGATGTGACATTTCTCAGTCCACATCTCATATGGAGTCTTTTGAACCGATTTAGTTGGAACTCGGTTTAGTGTATATGCAGCCGTTTCTAGAGCATAACCCCAGAAACTTATTGGAAGATCTGCTAGACTCATCATCGATCGCACCATGTCCAACAAGGTACGATTTCTCCTCTCAGAAACTCCATTCCATTGAGGCGTTCCAAGAGGAGTAAGTTGTGATACGATACCACACTCCTTCAAGATACCTTTAAACTCGAGGCTTAAGTATTCTCCTCCACGATCTGATCGTAGAACTTTTATACTTCCCCTGTCTGCTTTTCCACTTCAGCCTTGTATTCTTTGAACTTTTCAAAAAAAACGGATTTGTTCTTCAAAAGATACACATATCCATATCTACTGAAATCATCAGTAAAAGTAATAAAGTAGTAAAAGCCACCTCTTGCCATCGTACGCATTGGACCACATACATCACTATGTATAAGTCCTAATCGTTCGGTGGCCCTTTCACCTTGTCCGGTAAAAGGAGCTTTAGCCATTTTGCCAATGAGACAAGATTTGCATTCTTCGTATGATTCAAAATCAAACTTATCCAAGTAACCATTTCTATATAATTTGGAAATACGTTTCTCATTTATGTGACCTAAAAGACAATGCCAAAGGTATGTTTGATTTCAGTATTTCATCTTAATACGTTTATTATCATTATTTATGTTATAGACAGGAGAATCTATATCAAGAACATATAAACCATTAAACAAACGTACAACCCCGTAGGTAACATTATTTAATGAAAATGAACAACTATTGTTCTGAATCAAAAATGAAAAACCTTTCTTGTCCAAACAAGAAACCGAAATAATGTTTCTGCAAATCGTAGACACGTAAAAACAGTTATCTAGTTCTAAAACAAGCCCAGTGGGCAACGATAAATGATAAGTCCCTACAGCTAAAGCAGCAACCTTTGCTCCATTTCCAACTCGTAGGTCAACTTTTCCCTTCACCAATGTCCTACTTCCCTGCAGTTCCTGCACATTTATATAAATGTGAGAACCACATCCAGTATCTAATACCCAAGATGTAGAAGTAGACAAATTGACTTCTATAACATAAATACCTGAATCAGAAGCAGTAACAACAGCCTTCTTCTTCTTCAGATCCTCCAAATAAGCATGACAGTTCCTCTTCCAATTACCTGGTTTCTTGCAATAGTGACAATCACCAACCTTTGGAACACCACCTTTAGGCTTCAAAGCCTTGGTCGGATCAGGTTTCGGATTAACATTCGATTTAGAACCCATATTCCTCTTGCCTTTCTATTTACCCTTTCCTTTGGCCTTCCCCTTATTCACCATCAACATGGGAGTAGGGGATGCCTTCTGAACATTGGTCTCAGCAGTTTTCAACATAGCCACCAGTTCGGTGGGGTTCTTATCTATCTCATTCATATTGTAATTCATCATAAATTGAGAATAGTTGTTGTTTAAAGATTGCAAAATTAGGTCAATCTGGTGCTCCAAAGCAATCGGGGCACCCAACTTGGCAAGGTACTCAATATACCCAATCATCCTTAGAACATGCGGTCCAACCGGATCACGTTCTCCCTGCTTACATGCATGCAATGATTTGAAAGTATCAAACCTCTCCTGATGAGCATGTCCTTCAAACATACGTTTAAGGTGCTCAATCATATCATAAGAATCCATATTCTTATGTTATTTCTGAAGTTCAGCACTCATGGTCACTAACATGAGACATTGAACATCCGTGTCATCATCGATATGTTTCTGATAAACATTATGTTGAGCACGGGATGCTCCTTCAGGGAGAGGTGCAGGGCGAGGGATATCTATGACATAGAGCTTGCGCTCTTGTTTGAGGACAATCCTCAAGTTCCTCTGCTAGTCAAGGAAGTTTGTTCATGTCATCTTGTCCTTCTCAAGGACTGATCGCACAGAGAAGTTGTTTGAATTGATTGCCATTTGATATCTACAATGTTTAAAATGCATAAGATAAATTAGTTTACAGATGACTATTAAATTATGTTCAAGTGATTATTCATATGTATTCAAAATATATATCTCCCACTATTTTATCAAATTAATAGCCCTAACTATTAATTCGAAAAGAGTATCTTCTATATACTTTCTAGTGAGCCAAGATCCAAATTTTCACAATGTTTTAGTTCAGCTTTGGCTTTACTCCTAAAACATGATTCAATAAGGTAAACAACATTTGTCAATTATATCAACTATATAAATCTTGGATAGTTTAGTGGAACAACATTTATTCTTATTTATCCAATAAATCTCACCAAACTCTATGCCTCTAAGTTCACAATCCTATTGTGGTAACTTAGTTAAGTTAAAACCCAAAGGTCTAAAAAGTATCATATACTTCAACACGCCGTCCCACGATAGATGGGAGTACTTCGCTCTGGTGAACCCACTCCTTATCGATCTAGGGGTTAACGCGTTGGACATATTGGAAGGCATCTAAATAACTTAATATAAACATTAGGGTTTTGTTAGTATTATAACGATCATGATCCCGTCATAAAGAGATTCCCAATTTTTCCTTTAATAAAATACTTCAAATCAATACTCGTCAATGGTTTGATTTCCAGGTAGTGGAGGAGTCACATCGGTCTCGCTTAAAACCCACGGCCTTACAAGTTCTATGAACCCGTTGTTGACAAAATCGCCCCATGTCGGAAATAAAGAAGATTTGTATTTCATTCCGTATTTCATAAACACGAGAATCTCATAATCGTTTGTAAATTTTAAAATCTTGAGTCGTTATAGATTTTATCTTGTTTAGGCATGGCACGGGTGACGTATCTAATACATTCATGCATGATTAATCTAATTAAAGCATGCATCATTAACTATTCTATACATACATTCATACATCAATATGTAAAGTGTAATAAAGTAAATGTGTTTGGTTATGGCCCCATTGTATGTGATCTTTATCAAGCTCATGATAAAGATCAAGGTCAATCTAATACGGTGATGGAAATAAATACAACTACTTATTACATAAGTCTTCTTCTTTGTTTAGACTTCTTGTATGCCTCGTCTTCTTCTTTGTTTAGACTCCTTGTATGTCTTGTCTTCTTCTTTGAATCACCTCTATTGGATAGCCTTCTTGAGTCTTCAATTACATTACATGATTGAAAGTAAAACTAATATAATGAACTTACAAGAATAACTCGAGTTACATTTGAGATTTATGATTACAAAGATTGACGACATGCAAGTCGTTTTTAAAACCAAAACCAAAACCATTACACTAGGGTCGAAAGGCCATAACCATCCACCATGCTCATACAACACATAAAAGCATGTTAAAACACATAATCTGATCTTAACATATCATATTATCCATGATCTAATCATAAAAATAAATATGACAAAAATTCAGAAAAATCATAATCAAATCAGAAAAATAAGAATCATTGTTCACCGGCAGTAAACGACGTCAAACGCCTTACAAACATGTCGATGATAGCTTTATCTATCAGTTTTGTTTAGACGCTCATTTACCTATCGAATAGGGTATTCATTTGCGTAAATCGGACACCAGACCCAGATTTCAGCAAATCTGCAGCAGCCAATTCAGAATCTGTATCTAATATGATTCTCATAATTAGAACAAACATAAATCATGTACTCCCTCTGTTTCATTTTATCTGTCGCTTGACTTTTCTGCACACATCTCAAGATGCATTGACCGTATAGTAAACATTATCATTTTTTTAATTTTCTTTTTATAAATTAAAATTTAAGTTATATATTTTTATTCAAAAAAAGAAAATTTTAAAAATTATAATTTTAACTATTCAGTCAAAGCACTTAGAAATGAGTGCTAAAAAGTCAAAAGACTATTAAAAAGAAACAGAGGGAGTATATATCAGTATATATACAGATTACAACTCACATGAATATCATATATTCAAAACCATACATAAACAAGCATATTATATCCACATCAAATCATGGCAAATCACGTACATGCTCATATATCGAAAACGATTAAACATATAAATGAATTAAAAACTTTTCACAAGTAGCTCTGATGGAATTGAAGGGTTTTTAGCACATAAACGCAATGAAAAACGTAAATTTAAATCTTAAAAATCGAAACCCTCCGAAAGATCCATGCGAAAAACAATATTTAATTCGTAGTTCAGTATGTTTACCTTAGGAAGCTTTACGTTAATGGAAAGATGGAGGTCTTGAATGATCACCACGCACGTTGCTGGAACGATCTACGCCTTGAAGGTATCCACACGAATGATCGCCCGGAGGATGGGTGTGTACTATCACATTCTTGAGGCCGCCTTCTTGCTCTCTCTATCTCTCTTCAAGCTGCTAGGGTTTATATTTTATCAAATAAAATGTGTATCCCTAATTCTATTAGAAAAAGATATTATATAGGCAAGAGCTAATGGGCCTCCAACCCCAAACTGAATTTTAGAGTTATTATTATTAAATTCAAAATTCTAATTATTGTATTATTAAGTCTCACTTAATCATCCAATAACTTAATTTCAGATTTAATATTAAATTTGAATTTCCTATTTATTTAATTAATTAAGTCACATTTAATTAATAACAAATAATTCGAATTACTTACATTTAATTTAAATCTGAATTTAAATTAAATAATCCTTCAATCATTCTTTGTGCAACCCTTTAGGTTATTATTACGTTGGCAACAATTTTAAATCTAATTTAAAATCAAAAACAGTGAGCGGCATCTAGTAATACATCATTATTACCCAAGTAATAATAATTAAATCGGTGATCAATTAAACCTTTCGTGAATAATGTACAATGTAATATGATCCATTTAGCCTTATATTATGGATCAAACTTGAGGCATGCATTGTGTCATCCTCTGTTAACGTTCAATCCTTCTTTCCTTGATCAATGAGTAAACTATTAAACAAATCAGTATTTGAGCACGGCCATCCATTTTATAGTCTTACTCAATCAAGAGGCCAATAATAACACTCCTTTAATAAAGGAGGGCTAAATCCCATCTAGATCATTCATATTTCTCATACAATTCATAATATACCCAATGTCTACTTTTATTATTACCCGGTCAAGGATAACTTTCAATAGTATCAAAGTATATTAATTCTTGTATAAAAATATAATGATTTCAGGTCAAAGGACCAATATATCATTATCACTGTGAGATTAACTTATGACACTATAAACATGTAGTATCTCACAACGGGTCAATCCAGCACCATGTATTTAATACATGTGCCTGTGTTTTGACTTTAGTATCACCATACCTATGATCAATAAGATGTGATTATCGACCAACAAACACACTAGTCTCAATGTATTTATTACTTGACTAGGGACCTTTAGGAATATCAATACTATTCTCATAATCTCATTTCTAAGTCACGTACTTAGAGATATAGATTTACATATCATATTCCAAGGACATTTATTAATCTAACATCTTATCGCAGAAAATAAAGGTATATTAAATTACTAAAGAATAATCCATATAATCATAATTAATAATCCAAATGTTTCATAATATAAACATAATAGTGTTGTCTCTAGGGCACAAACACTAACACAACCTTTGTCCATTCACCTTGAACGCTTGGCCTGGATCATTTTCAAAAATCTCCACCGCTCCATGTGGAAACACAGTTTTGATAATAAATGGCCTGACCACCTCGACTTCAATTTTCCAGGAAAAAGACGGAGACGAGAGTTGAACAAAAGAACTTGTTGCCCTGGCACAAATGATTTGAGCACTAGACCCCTATCGTGCCACCTCTTGACTTTCTCCTTTTATATTTTATTGTTCTCATACGCTTGAAGCCGAAACTCGTCGAGTTCATTCAATTGAAGTATCCTCTTCTTACCAGCTGCATCCATATCAAGGTTCAATTTCTTTAAAGTCCAATACGCTTTATGCTCGAAATCCATAGGCAAATGACTTCCCTTACCATAAACCAAGTGAAATGTCGACATGCCAAGTGGAGTCTTGTATGTTGTTCTATACACCCAAACAGCTTCATCCAGCTTCAAAGAGCAATCCTTCCTTGATGGACACACAATTTTCTCTAGAATACGCTTGATCTCTCTGTTATATACCTCAGTTTGACCATTAGTCTGAGGATGGTAGGTTGTAGCAATGCGATGATTCACATTATCTTTGCATCATAGCAGTGAACTTGCGATTGCAGAAATGCGATCCCTCATCACTGATTATGACTCTTGGAGTCCCAAACCTTGTGAATATATGCTTATGAAGAAAATTCAGCACTACCTTCGCATCATTTGTCGGCAAAGCCTTGACTTCAACCCATTTCGAAATACTGATTGTTGCAAAATGAGACAAATGGCCCCATGAAGTCAATTCCCCAAACATCGAAGACTTCAACATCGAGAAGCACATTAAGAGGCATCTCATCCCTCTTGGACATATTACCCACACGCTGGAAGCCATCACACTTCAAAACAAACTGATGCGCATCATTAAACAATGTAGGCCAGAAAAATCCCGCTTGAAGGATACGAGCTGCTGTCTTTTCTCCATCATAATGGCCTCCATACGCACTCGAATGGCAATCTCGCAAGATCCCCCCCATTTCACTGTACGGAATACATCTCCTGATGATTTTATCAGCTCCTTGCCTAAACGAAAATGGCTCATCCCACATGTACCACTTCACCTCATGAAGAAACTTCTTCCTTTGAGAAAAAGACAAGTCTGGAGGCATGATATTACTCACAAGGTAGTTCACAATGTCTGTGAACTATGGTTCTTCCTATTGTACCCCAAACAACTGCTCATCGGGAAAAGACTCATTTATCAATGTCTTATCCTGTGAAGTTACACTTGGATCTTCTAAACGAGAGAGATGATCAGCGACTTGATTCTCAGTACCCTTTATGTCCTTGATCTCCAAATCAAATTCTTGAAGTAAAAGAACCCATCAAATAAGTCTAGGCTTCGAGTCCTTCTTCGAGACGAGATAGCGAATCGCAGCGTGATCAGTGAAAACTGTCACCTTCGTCCCAAGCAAATAAGATCGAAACTTCTCAAAACCATAGAAAATAGCCAATAGTTCTTTTTCAGTAGTAGTATAGTTCAGTTGAGCACCATTGAGGGTCTTATAGAATAGTAGACCACATGAAATATGTTGTTCTTTCTCTGCCCAAGATCTACTTTAACTGCCCTGTCGTACCATAAAATAACATTTTTCCCAGTTGAGAACCAGATTTGTCTCAATACACCTTTTAAGAACGGCGCTAAGATTTTGCAAGCATTCGTCAAAAGAATCACCAAACACAGAGAAATCGTCCATGAACACCTCCACATTCTGACCAATCATATCAGAGAAGATAGCCATCATGCATCTATGAAATGTGGCAGGTGCTCCACACAACCCAAAAGAAACTCTTCTGAAGGAAAAAGTACCAAACGGACAAGTGAAGGTAGTCTTTTCCTGATCTTCCGGAGCAATGCAAATCTGATTATAACCCGAATAGCCATCTAGAAGACAGTAGTACTCATGCCCAGCCAATCTATCAAGCATCTGATCAATAAACGGAAGAGGGAAGTGATCCTTCCTCATGGCCTTGTTCAGCTTCCTGTTTTCCATGCAAACTCTCCACCCCATGACTATTTCAGTAGGAATGAGCTCATTCTTCTCATTAGCGATAACTGTAATGCCTCCTTTCTTCGACACACACTGCACTAGACTCACCCAAGAACTGTCAGAAATGGGATAGATGATCCCTGCATCTAGCTATTTGAGGATTTATTTCTTTACAACTTCTTTCATGATTGGATTAAGTCTTCTCTATTGCTCAACAGTAGGCTTGCTTCCTTCCTCTAGCAGAATTTTATGCATACAATAAGAGGGGTTGATTCCCTTAATATCTGCTATAGTCCATCCAATTGTCGATTTGAACTCTCTCAGTATTCTTAAGAGCTTTTCCTCATCACTACCTGAAAGGTCAGATGCAATAATAACAGGCAAAGTAGATGCATCACCTAAAAAAGCATACCTTAACTGTTCAGGAAATGGTTTCAGCTCAAGTGTAGGAGCCTCCTCAATAGATGGCTTGAGGCGCTTTGGAGATTTGTTCAACTCCTCCATTCCAAGAGATTCAAAAGGCATATCCAACCTTCGCTTCCATGGAGAAGCATTCAAATACTGCAACTGTTCATCATCTTCATCATCTTCACTATCTGAATTCCCCAACAAGGCCTTCTCTAAGGCTTTAGACCTTAGCATTTGATCAAGTTCTGAAGTAACCACAGAATCGACCAACTCCACTTTTAAGCACTCCTCGTTTTCAGTTGGGAATTTCTTGGTTCCACTTCTACTTCCTTCCGTACTTCTTCCTCAGCCACAGCTTCATCTTCCGAAACTTGAGATTTTTCGGGATTTGCAGCCTTCCCAGACCTCAATGTACTTACCTTCACCTGCTCCTTAGCTTCCCGCTTTCCTGGCACTTCTGTGTCACTAGATAGTGAGCCAGGTTGACAATTTAGCAAGGCATTGGCAATCTGTCCAATTTGATTCTCCAAGGTCTTGATAGACACCGCCTGGCTCTTGCACATGAGCCTCAACTCCTCCAATTCAGATTTTTTATTAGATTGTTGCAGCTGGAGTTGTTGTCTTGGTGCATATTGCGGTTGCTGAAAACCAGGAGGGTTGTATTGCTTTATTGCATACTGCTGATAAGGCTGCTGAACCGCATTCTGAATATTGCTCCAGCTGAAGTTAGGATGATTGCGGTTGTTGGGATGATAGGTGGCTGGGACAGGCTGCTGCGACCTCTGAAAGTTGCTCACGAACTGAGCTGATTCACTAGAAATAGCACACTGATCAGTCTCGTGCACACCATCAAAAAGCTCACAAACACTAGTGATCTGAGTAACTCTTTAATTAGCCAAAGAATCCACCTTCATCGTCAAAGCCTTAACCTGAGCAGCTATAGCAGTAGCTGCATCCACTTTCAGATTTCCTGCTACCTTGCCCTGAGGTAGTCTCTGAGTTGGGTTCTGGTATTCATTGGCAGCCATCAGCTCAATCAATTTATAAGCTTCATCATAGCTTTTAGCCCATAAGGCTCCTCCTGATGCTCCATCAAGCATAAGTCTATAAGTAGCACCCAATCCATTATAAAAGCAGTTAATGGTCATTCAGTCAGGCATCCCATGGTGAGGACACTTTATAAGCATCTCCTCGTAGCGATCCCAAGCCTCACATAAAGATTCGCCAGATTGCTGAGCAAATTGAGTAAGTGCGTTTCTGATTGCAGCAGTCTTCGCCATAGGAAAGAATTTAGTTAGGAACTTTTGAGCAAGATCCTCTCATTTGGTGATAGACCCTGGTGGTAGAGAATGTAACCAGCACTTAGCTTTATCCCGCAGAGAGAATGGAAAAAAACCTCAACTTAATAGCATCTTCAGAAACTCCATTGAACTTGAAAGTGTCGCAGATCTCGATGAAATCTCTGATGTGCATGTTGGGGTCTTCTATCGGAGAACCCCCAAACTGAACTGAGTTTTGTATCATCTGAATCATGCTTGACTAGATCTCAAAAGTTTTAGCCGAGATGGCTAGTCGGACAATGCTAGATTGAATATCATTAATCTTCGGTTGAGAGTAATCCATCAAAGCCTTCGTATTCGCTTCTGGTTCTCCCATTGCAATAAGAGCTTCTTCTTCAACTTTCTCCTCGACAAGAACTTCTTCGAAAACTTCCTTAGCTACTACAACTTCTTCTTTAGCTTTATCCAGTGTTCTTTTACGAGTCCGAGAACACGTATGCATATACGCTCGCTAGAGTACCAAAAAGATGACAAGGAAATAAGTAAGTAACAATGTCTGAGTCAATGAACTTTAACGACCACTGCTGACAAACACATAAACTAAAAATTAACACCGAGTCCCCGGCAGCGGCGCCAAAAACTTGTTAGGACGAAAACACGCGCTAATATTCACGCAAGTATACGCGATCGCAAGTAATATAGAATTATTTCTAGTTCATTCCCACAAAGACTGGTTTAGGTTAATTTCAATTAATGTACTTATGCAACAATGGTATGATTATCATTCAATGCTAAGACGAATAACAATTTGAGGTTGATTATAACTACGATTAACTAAGAAATTATACTAAAGAATATTAACTAAGAGATTGCAAAAGATTGATTACTATATGACACAAACATGGGATTCTAGTTTCATTACTACTTCATTCAATAGCCTTTTTGTTATTTAACATTAGCATGTAATGGTGATGACACTAATCAGATAACACGAAACTAGTACACGCCAACTTTCATTATAGGAATACCCTACTACCAGACATCCATAAAAGAGATAGAAGCTGAATAGACACCAATTATATTGAGACCCTATATATCTATAGAATTTGACAACATAACGGTTTAATGCACAAGTTATCTATCATTATTACATAGGGAAAGTAAGATGGTTAAAATTACCTATGAATCATGAATAACAAATACATGAACCTATGCTAGCATGGCAAGTTCTAAACCCCTATATTCACTTTCGCTTTAATAGAGATTAACACATTATCTTATAAGTTCGCGACGCTCATAAGATGAATAACCATAACCAATACTAGGATATCATACAATCACCACACACTAAGGCATCAAACCATATTAACTAAAGAAATCGATAAGTAAATCCGCTAGAACCCCACGATAACGATTAGCCCATAATCGGACTCATCATCAATGTAGGTTCCGATGAAAGCATGGTATAATAAACGTAATCTTTATACTGAATAAATAATAAACCAAGAATGTAACAAGAGTATAGGTCCACAAATAAGAAAACTAGCATCCAAGATTACAAATTTAAACAAAGAATCACAAGAATAAACTAGGGTTTCTTCGCCTTGGTTGAATTATGTTATACGTTCTTCTTACGCCTTCTCCTTAGCTCTAGTACGTCTTGTTATGAAAAATGATCATAAGTTATCAATATATAGTAGCCCATGCAGATTAGAAGTCCAGCAGATCAAAATTGTAGTAGAATCAGGAATCATGAAACCTGACCTAGCGCGGCCGCGCGCTTCATCAGCGCGAGCACATTGCAATTCTGCATCTCGGCGCAGTCGCGCGCTACTACAGCGCGGGCGTGCTGACCTTCTGGAAAATCTTCATTTTCTTTTTTTTTTGGCTGGTTTGAGTTGGCAATCCCCGAGCAATCTTCCTGAACACCATCCTAACACCAATTTAGCACCAAAACAATGCTAAATCTCCTGAGTCTTTTATTTATGCCTGAAATGCAAAAACACTACAAAAATACATCAAATACACAAATAATTCGAGTACAAAACATCAATTCAAGCCTTTATAGAGCATTCTAAGTGGCCATAAATGCCACTTAACAAATTCCTTACTCAGAATTATTCCAAAAGCATCTGTTAAGGCAATATAGGCCTGCTACACGCATCCATTACTAATTACAGAATAGATCAAAGAGATCTCTCACGGATCTCTCAATGCAGTCCACAAGTTCGGTGGCATGTGTGTGTAATTGAGCATATGTTGTCGAATATATTAGAGGTCTACGAGTATATATACATAGTCCCTGACATCATTTCTACCGAAGAATTCCGCTCTAAACTCATTGGTCTATCCTTTTTGAAGGTTCTAAGATCGAACCATTGCTCGTTGTAATCTTACGCAATTTAATTGTAGACATGCCATCAATTCTCGACGCTATTGATCTCTGAGCTAAACCATCATAACCTTACATGTTAAGCGCACTAATAATATCGTGTAGTGTACTCGTCTTATGATAACATTTATATATTATGTTCAAATCTTCCTTAATGGAAATAAAATCCTCAAAGGTATATTAGACACTATCTCTGCTAAATTCGTTATTCATATGGTATTCATATCCTCATTGGTAAGATGACACCTTCAACTAGTTTGGGTAGTAACCTCAACTGTATATTAATAATTAGACTTTATAGTTCTCACATGTGATGCCCCTTCATGGGCAACCTATAAAGAACTATGAGTAACAAAGCTCGTGTTGTCCAAATGAACATATGGTGTTGATAATACCATCTTTACCCCAAATGCCTTGGAGACTCGACTCCGAGTTCTACATCCACATCCTTGCCAAATCATATATGATTCCAATTTTTCTTCACATCATTCTAATAATCTCCAATGGTTCTATTACTCATACTTTCATACCTCAATATACACTTATCCTAACCTACTCATTGGGGCTAAATCCGGTAGTCCAATAGTGAACACTATATGAGCTCTTACACAATCTCGCATCAAGACGAACTCCTAACACTCTCATCTATGAGAAATATAACTTATTTCTCTGATACCATTTCTGTAACGCCCCCAAATTCGGGGTCAGGAATCTGGGTCATCACGCAGTCCTTCAATCATGTGTAACCTGTATTAACTCAATAATCCAATAACTCTATATCACAGACCCTCAATCTCACACATACACACACACAAAAGTTATAGCCTTAGAAATGATGTACACAATGTAATCTTCTTTTATTACAACTCAATGTACTTTACAGGATCTTAAACAATTATTCGTAACCTCTACATGAAGTTACAATAATTACTACTAACATCTTATACCTATCTGAATACTCTGGTCCACCTGAGACAAAGCTGCAAGGGATTCTCCCCACGATTTCAAGTGACTAAGTCCCATGCCGACATACTGGTAATCTGTCGTGTTGTGACATTTAAAAGAAAGCAAGAGTGAGCAATAATGCTCAGCCATAATAATCAATAGTATGAAAAGAGTGTTGAAGAAATTATATTAATCTGTATAAGGATATGTATTTATTCAAAGTAGTTTTTCTTGGTGATACACACCTCTTTTCAAAACAATCATTTGATTGAATTATTAGTCTGCAAATACCTTAATGGTAAACCCAGCACATAGGCTTGGGTTACGGTATTGCATCATAATTCCAATTGGAAGAATTGGACAGTCTCCGGAGCCCTACTATATGATAATCAGTCGTACAGCAGAATATTATTGTTTTCTACATGTAGAAGGACGACTTCCTTACTCTTGGTTATCACCATGTCCGTATATGGGCTATGTGTCCCATTCTGGGTATACACACACTTTGTAGGTCCTTGAGTACACATGGTACCGTCTCCTACGGTACTAGTAGTCTCCCCTGTACACAAAGTACTGGATCTCTACCCCTCTCTTGTCCTGGAAGAATCCTATCATATTTCTGGAACTCGAACAATATCGAAGTTCTCCAAGCGTTTTGCTTGTTGATAGCCACAATTCATCTCATATATGTATATATGTACTTCTGAGAATTTTCAGAGGGAGTACTAAGATAATGTGAGTTGACCTTTGTTAACAGATAAATAAATAAGGGAGAGTTTATTTTGACACTATAGTCAAAATATTTAAAATACATCAAGATAATATTTTTCGACGGTCTGAAAGGATTAGAATGATTTTCTGAAACGCCGAAAATATTTTAAAATAGGTTTTATAATTTTTAAACCAAATTAAATCATTTAATAAATATTTAATAATTAAATAGTAATTATTAAATAGTTAAAACTCAAATAATTATATCTTAAAAGAATATTTGAAATAATATATCTCAACTGATTTATGTTTAAGAATTTAAATTGATTTATAATAATATTAAATAATTGGATTTAAAATAAAAAAATCGTTGGAGGATACTCCTCCTATTTAAATGAATATCTGAAATAATATTCATTGTTCGAGTAAATAAATATATTTGAGGGAATACGATCTTTGGAAATCATTTTAGATAAATTCGAGGTAATTAGTACTTCGTAATGGGGCATCGAGTCTCTTGAAATAAAATAACTACGGACTTTACTCGTCCAAAACATCTCCGAAATACCTCTGGGTTTTTAATAATATATACCGACCGACTCTCGGTCTACAATATATGTATCACGCTACTCGCTAGTGTTAATATTATTAAATAAAAATACCTTCAGAATTCTTCCGGGTTTTCATCAACTTATAATAACCGACTCTCGGTCTAAATATACATCTCATATATACTAGCGTTATCAATTAAAATCCGGTAATATTTTTATACAAAAATCATCAACCTATCGTATGACAATATATAACATAATTCGTAAAACATCATAAATATAGCATCATGTATATATCAACATTATTTGAAAACAAACACAACACAATAGTTTCAAAAAGGTAGGGTTTAAAAACTTACCTGGAGTCCAAGATATGTCTTCCGACTTCCTATCCTTCCGGATTTTCTAATCAACAAATATCATAATCTTAATCAGTATTCCTAATCCCATCACTACCTTATATTTCTAATAAGTATAATATTCATAATTTTCAATATTCAACCGACTCGAAATAAGTATCAATCCTTGGTCGAAACGGACGGTCAAAGTGGTCTTCTAGAGTTGATTTTATCGAATATTACTATTACATGACTCGCACTCTAACATTTTTAATAAATCAAAAAATTAATATTTTAATACGAAACCACCTCAAGGAGATTTTTGAGTGTTTTTAATATTTATCATAAAAACTTCATTTTGAAATTATGAATTTAAATAGATGAAAAGTATTTTAAAAGTTTGGTTAACTACGGAGTTTTACTATTCATACCATTTTCACTAAAACGTTGATTTCTCTCAAACATTAACTCAATTGACGCACCGTTTTCGCTTGCGTGATCTAGACAGCATTTAGAACAGATTACTTGAAAATGGTTTTCTGTAAACAGGGGTGAAAATCCCGAAGTGGCAGTTTAAAGACAGTGGGTTATGTTCGGTATTCTCACTCCATGCAACCTCGGTTCCGACATTTTTATAAAATTGAAAAATCAATATTTTTACTTGAAATTTTTATGGAAGTTAATATTCTCCATTTATTACTCTTTGTAAAAATTTCATAATTTTTGAATACTCTTAAGTCGACAATTTATATTTACAAAGTTCGTAATTCGTAACAGTTTTTGTCGCGTAAATCATTTTCACTAAAATGGACCTAACTTTTGAACCGTAAATCAAAATCAAGCGATTCAAGCGCCTTAACGATCCTTAAAAAATTCTCTATCATTATCAAGTCTTATTTTTTAAGAAACTACAGTTTATACTTTCTGTACTTCTGCAAAAAACTTAAGGTCACGATTCGTTCATTTTATCAATATTACACTCACGATTCGAGTTTCGTATTCGCTCTAAACTACTACTCTCTCCGTCCCTCCCAAATGTTTACATTTGGGTTGGGCACGGAGTTTAAGAAAAATAATAAAGTAGTGGAGAAAATTTAAAAAAGTGAGTAAAGTAGTGGGACCGATTAATATTTTATGTATAAAGTGGGTATACATGAGAGAAGTAGTGGATGTAGTTATTTAAAAATTATAAAAACTTTACTATTTTTGGAAAATTTTGAAATGTACACAATTGGATGGTACATCCCAAAAAGAAAAGTGTAAAGAAATCGGAGGGACAGATGGAGTAATAATTAACCAACAATCATCATATCATCATCTTAATACTTAATCCTCTCTATAACATCAAGTTCTTGAGGCCACAACGTCAATCTTAGTATCTAAGTAACTAATTATTCAAGAAATCAACATAACAAAACTCATCTCAACATCAATCATAAAATCCATCCAAGAAATATTTAAAGAGTAAGGATTTATACCTTCTTGAGTACAAGGGATGCTAGAACTATGTTGTCTAGGACTTGTATGGCTTGGATGATGCTTATAGTGGGTACATCCTTCAAAACCTAAGCCAAGAAAACAAAGTCAATTTATGGATTTACTATTCATCCCCAACTTTGAGCAAGTATTTGACTATGCTATACTAATCCAATGGCTATGAAACTTTGAACGTACATTGTACATGATATAAGGAAGCTTTTGTTAAAATTTGGTGATTTTTTAATTCATAAAACTCGAGATATGGAGTTTTCTTTCTTGGTGGTTTCTGCTGGGCAGTTTCTATACCTCTTTGCAAAGATCTGGAAACATGAAGGCCTTAGACTGCTTAAATGGAAACGTTGTGTGAAATACGAAGTGAAGCTCGTCTCAAGACCTTTCTAAAGAGATATAGATCGCATTGTTGAGTTAGAAATGGAGGAGATACAGCCTTTCTAAGTTGTTGTTTCCAGTTTGGCCGAGTTGAAGAATGAAATGGGGGAGAGAGATGTTCTTGGTTGCTTCTTGAATAAATGATATTTTGATTATGTATATAAACCTAGATATGCAAATCTTGACATATCTTGCTAGCTTGGACAATTTTTCAAAGCCTAAAACCTAGCCAAGTACCTCACTTACTATTTATGCTACTATTCACCATACTAGGTTACTATTCTCCTTAGCTAGGTCACTATTCTCCTTAGCTAGATTACTATTCTTCTTAGCTAGGTCACTATTTGATTACCAATCCTTGGTTACATTCTTACTAATTAGTTTGCATGGTTTGATATGTTTTATTTGTTCGCTTACGTATTCGCTGGGTCGTTCATTCATTTTCGTAATAAATCTTCGTAAGCGATTCACAGGGTAAATCCTTTCTTATAAATCCTTTATGCTTTGAAACCTTGCACTTGGATTTTAATTCATAGAATTTTAAATTATTAATCGTAATGTGATTCTCGTATTTCTCGATAGTCCGGAAGATAAGGTCGTTTTACAAAGTTCATTTTCTCCGAAAATGAGTGGCTTTTACATACACTCATTTGGTATGTATAATCACAATATCAACTCATAATCTTAAATTAAAAACTCGTATATGGTGTGGTCACAAAAGTTTTTATTAAACCGCAAGGTTACTATTCATAAAGGTCTTTTACCGATGTCGAAAAATCGGGTTTTTACAAGTTTGATTGTATACCTTGCAATATGAAGGTTATGACAAGCTGTCATAAATTAAGGAAAGATCTTAAGGAAGTCAATCTTAAATATGCAGTTAAAAAGGATAATGCTGATCAAACTATGAATGATGTTCTTTTTTAATGTTCAAATTCTACTTCTGAAATTTCTGTGAAAAATAAGAAAGTACCCAACACTGCTTGGGTAGCTAAACATGTTTAATCCTCATTGTGTGCAGGGCAAGAAGAATAAAGTCATGAATCATTGACAATGGATGTTCCAGGCATATGACAAATGATAGAGCCCTGCTATCACAGATTAAGGAGATGGCTGGCCCATTGGTGACATTTGAAGACAATAACAAATGATTCATAATGGGATATGGTAAGTTGATTTTTGGTAATGTTGTCATTGATGATGTAGCACTATTTGCTGGTCTTGAAGTAAATATTCTCAGTGTCAGCCAATTTACAGACAAAGATTTCAAGGTAATATTTGAAAAAGAAGATTGTTCAATCACCAGCAAGAAAATTGGTGAAGTTGCTCTGAAAGGAGCAAGGAAAGGAAGCTTGTTTTTTGCAGACTTGAATTCAAGAAACAAGGATGGAATATGTTGCTTCTACACCAAGGCATCCAGTGAACAAAGTAAACTTTGGCACAAAAAACTCTCTCACATGAATTACAAAGCAATCAATACCTTGGTGATAAAGGAATTAGTGAGAGACATGCCAGCTCTGGAATTCACTTAGGAGGAAGTCTGTGAGGCTTTTCAAAAAGGGAAAATGAAGAGGTCCAGTCACAAGAGCAAAACCGTAAATTCAATAAGTGCTTCATTGCAGCTTAATCACATGGACCTGTTTGGACCAGTTAATGTCTTATCTATATCTAGAAAGAAATATGCATTGGTGATGGTGGATGACTTCTCAAGATACACTTGGGTGGAATTTATGCATTCAAAGGATGAAACTCCACACATCATCATTGAACACATAAAGAAAATTGAGAAGCAGACTGAGGATCAAAATTGTGTCAAAAAATTGAGAAGTGATAATGGCACAAAATTCAGGAAAACAGCTTTAAGTGAATTCTACAAAAGCAAGGGCATTGTTTAAGAGTTCTCGGCTATAAGAACACCTCAGCAAAATGGTGTGGTTGAAAGGAAGAATAAAACTCTAGTTGAGGCTGCAAGAACAATATTGCAAAATACCAATTTGCCAACAAGTTTTTGGAAAGAAGCTATTAACAATGCATGCTACACTCAAAACAGATATCTTATCAACAAAAACCTTGGCAAGTCATCCTACTGAATTTTGTCAAAAAGAAAGCCTACTGTGAAGCATTTGTATGTGTTTGGAAGCAATTGCTTTGTGCTTAAAGACAACTCTAATTATGTTGGAAAATTTGACTCTAAAGTATTTGAAGCTATTTTTCTGGGATATTCATTGGAAAAAACTGCAGAGTTTATGTGAGCAAAAGGAAATTATGAAAAGCACATATGTGACCTTTGATGATGACAAGTGTCTAGGCTTGGAATTCCTTGATAAAAATGAAGCTGAAGCCCTAAAATTTGAAAATCTACATTGGCAGTGACTCTAAAGATGAAGCTGAGATCAACATAAATAATAAAATCGAGCTAGAATCAAGTGAACCAGTGAACTGTGAAAATGTAAATTCATCTTATGAAAGAAGCACACCTGAATTTGGTGGCAATAACTCAGTGGGAAGGAGATGATAATTCTTCAAGTCATGCCAATAATGAAGAAAATACAGACAACTCTAGTCAACAAGATCATACCAGAAAATGGGATAGGAGTTGCACAAGAGATGCTATAATTGGTGATCCAAATGCTGGAGTAGGGACTAGGAGTGCTACTGCAAATGAATGCTTATATGCATGCTTTCTGTCTCAAATTGAGTCTAAAAAACTAAGGAAGCTCTACTTGATCCTGCTGAATATCTGCTATGCAAGAAGAGCTAAATCAATTTGAAAGGAATAAAGTTTGGGAATTGGTTCCTATACCAAAGAACAAGAGTATCATTGGAACAAAATGGGTGTATATGAACAAAATGGATGAAATGGAATTGTGACAAGAAACAAAGCAAGACTGGTTGCCAAAGGCTACTCACAAGAAAAAGGAATTGACTATGATGAAACTTTTGCTCCAGTTACAAAACTTGAAGCAATAAGAATTTTTGTTTCATTTGCTACACATTCAAATTTCAAGGTGTATCAAATGGGTGTGAAAAGTACATTCATTAATGATGAATTTGATGAAGAAGTCTATGTGCAATAACCACATGGCTTTGAAGATCCAAAATTTCCAAACTTTGTTTATAAACTATTGAAGGCTCTTTATGGATTGTAGCAAGCACCTAGAGCATGGTATGACACACTGTCAGTGTAACGACCGAGGAATTACGCTTGTACTATATTATGATAATGATAAATTATGTGTATTATTATGTGATTAAATGTGTTAAGTTGTTAAACCCTAACTGCTATGTGCTATGTGTTGGCTGTTTTGATCCAAACGTGTTTTGGATATTTATTGAGCGTTTTATCGTCAGTTATATATATTATATTAAAACATGTACAGCTCAAAACTATGTTTTAAAAGCCCATAGTTCAAACAAAATCATTGGCTCTATTTTATTAAAAATGCCCTATACCATATCGTTATTCTGAACCCCTAGACGTTTTACAAATTGACCTTTTTCGCGAAAAATGACTTTTCCGGACCCCTTCGGGTACCAAAAACCCCACAAAAATTATATTTTTATTTTTATATGATCATGAAATTATTATATATCATTTTTCTTTGTATTTTTGTAATTTTCACAATTTTTGGGAATTTTTAGTATTTATTTTGTATTTATTGGATATTTAAAAATTCAATATTAATACCAAAAAATTATAAAAATTGGGGCCAAATATTTTTATTAGGAGTATAATTAGACCCTTAATTTTACTTAGGGGTATTATTTTCATAAATATCCATACCTGATTTATTAGTAATTAAATCAGTGAATTATACAGAAAAATCAGAAAATAAAAAGAAAAAGAAAAAGGAATTAGGGTCAGGGTTTCTATGAAGAACAGGGCAGGAGGATCAATCGCGATTTTGAAGGTGATTCCGACAACCAAATCGAGCGTGTAAGTAGTCAAATTGAAGCTGGTGATTCGTAGTTTCTGTTTATGTGATTATTTTTGTTGATTGTTGAGTTGATTTTAATTTCGTGTTTTCGGGTTTAATTCTTGAATTCGGGTTTGATTCTCTGTGTGTTGTTTGATGTTATTGTTGTTGGAGATGAGTAGATCGTTGTTGTGCGAGTCGAATGGTACCGGATTCGTGGTGTTTGGCTTTGGTTTCATGCTCGTCGGAAAAACGGCGACGCCGCCGTCGTTCTTCATGTCCGGCTGTGTTCGACGAGGAAGGAGGACGGGGAAAGGCCAGGAAGCAGAAGGGGAGCATCGTTTTGTTGCTGTATGTCGAAAACGCAGAAGAAGCAAGTTGGAATCGAACGTTTCGTCTCGCCGGAAATTTCCTCCAGCGTCGGATTCTGGGATTGCAGGGCGGTGTTCTTCCCGACCCGATCGGGTCGGGGACGACCCGGTTGCAACCCGGTTTCGACCCGGGTTCAATCCTAAAAACCCTAAATCCTGTTATGTTTTTGTGTTTCTGAATAAAATAATTAATTATTTATATTTTAGTAATTAAAAATCAGTTTTAATAATTCTAAAAATTAATTAAAAATTAGTTTGATATTCTAAAAAATAGTATTTATAATTTCTGATTTATTTTATTAAATTATAAATTCGAATTTATTTATTTATTTAATTATTTAATTATTTATCTAATTATTTATTAATTATCTAATTAATTAATAATTGTGTAATTAATTAATAATTAGGTAATTAATTAGTAAATAAGGATTAGAAATAATTAAGTGAGGTAATTAATAATCTAATAATTAGTTAATAGTGCGAATAATGATTCGGTAATTAGAATTATTATTCGAGCGTTAGTTATTCGAATAATAATTACGCTAATTATTCGTATCGTATAATAGTTATCGGTAATTATCTGTTTAGCGAATCGTATGAGTTTCAATAATGATAGAATAGTTCGGTAATTATGTGGGAATTGCGAGTAGCTCGTAGTTATACGAGTGATTAATCGTTAAGTTGATTTATAATTCGAGTAATTCGTAGTTATTCGATAAATAGCGTATCGGTTAATTAAATCGATTGATTATTTGTAAATAATCGATCTGATCGAATAAGTAATAATAATTTGTAATAAATAATAATAATTCCTAATAATTAGGGATTAATTATTTTAAAATACAATAATTATTAATTAATTATTTAAAAAAATATGATTAAGGATTGTTTAATTATAATTAATTATTTATAATTAATTATTAATTAATTAAATCTTGTTTAATTCATAATAATTCAACCGTTAGTTCGATTTGAGCGAAACGAAGACCCCTAGACTTAGAAAAATGAGACGAATCCAATAAAAATAGTTGTAAGTTATAATTTCTTCCGAAAGAAAGTGGTTTGGTGATAATTGATAGTTCATAGGTTCTAGTAGGAGTATAATTGAGCCGAATAAATCCCGAAAAATTATAATAAAATCAGATAAGACTAGTAATGCAGGTATAAGCCTTGAATTGATTCTAAAAATAATTATAAATCTAGAAATTAATTATGTGCTTTATGTGCTACGTGCTTTATGTGATTATGTGAACCTATGTGTTGTATAAATGTATGTGTATATATACGAGTCAGATAGAAACGCATGGGTAGACTGATAAGGTTGCGTGTTATCAATTCAAGATACACGTATATAGTAAGTTATCTAAATGCCTATCTTTCCATGATTTGTTCAGTGTTAGCAAGGCCAAGCAAGCTAGGGTCAGAAGGCGGTGAGTTAAACCAGGTTAAGTACGCGCAAGGCAAGTTTTTCCCCTATTCTAAATTCAGAATAGTGATTTATATTTCTTTTCTATCGTATCAGTTATCTTTGGTAATCATTGTTCATATACACTGTTATCCATTTATTATCGCTTGATTCCAATTTCATTTCAATTCTTGATTTACCCAATTTATTAAATTCCCTGTTCATATTTCAATTCCTTTACCCTTGTTATATATACTCTGGTATATCCTGGTGTTGGGATATATCAATAGCATTCCGATTGTTCCGGATGTTAAGCCTTGGACTGGATGGTTACTATACGGGTTGGGTTTTACCCAGACCATTATTTAATAGGCCATAGTTGCCTGAGTACTCCTCATGTTGGTTGGGTCTATGCAGTTGGGTATAGATCTGCACTATATTCTAACTGATCAGCAGGTTATAGTGCATATGTTGGTTCTTGTTTCCAGTCTTATTCATTTGGTACTCGCCAGCATTGGCAAATTACTATTCTATACAGATTCAGATGGTTGTTCCGACTAGCAGCTTATTGTTTCACTCATTTCTCTTTCTTTATACTATATATATTGTTGCAGGCTTGTTGAGCAATTTTGGCTCATCCCTTTTTATTGTTACTCCTATTATTTTACAGTTAAGGTAGAGAATGAAACCCATCAGAACCCGCATAGTCAAGAAGCGAGTCAAGCAGCGGGACCCTCTTATACCAAGAGTGTTCCTTCCTATTCCCGAAGAGAGCTTTGAATTGCCAGATCAGGTGTAGCAGGATAAGTAGTAATGTTGGGTTGAATAAAAGTCTTGTGTAGTTTGAATAAAAGTTGTATAGTGAGACTGTAGATAGAATAAATTTTGTAACAAAGAGAGTTCTTGAGACAGGTTTTATTTAGTTGGGTTTGTAATAAAGTGTAGTATGTGATTCTTGTTTTCGAACTCAGACCTTAAAAGATCCAGAGTAGTGATAGTTCGGGGTAATTATTATATTTATATTCCGCTTGTACATGTTTAGTTGGTAATTGTTGTTAATAATGCCCCAAATCTATACCCCGGATTTGGAGGGTGTTATAGTTGGCATCAGAGCTTAGGTTTGACTTTTGAAAATAAGGACGTTAGGGCTAAGATAAGATAGGAAAATGAGATAGGATAGAAGTAAGAGTGTTAGGATTGTTTGTTTATGTGATTAGAAGTTATGAGTTTTAGGATTGTGATTTGATTATTTTTGTGTTATTATTTTTATGTATATTAGATGGCTTCTTTATCATCGTCTACGGAGAGGACCGAGACAGATCCAGTGGATGCACCGGTATTAGCCCCAGTGTCAGGGCAGATCTTACCTTCATTGCCACTACCTCCACCATTGCCACCTGGACCACCACCAGAGATACCACTTCCCCCAGAGGTACCAGGTTTTGCAGATTATTTTCCATATTTTGAGCCAGAGATACCAGATTTTCCACCTTTAAAGTTTCCGATGTTCGATATTCCTGACATGGTTGATCTTCCGCAGTGGGAGGATTTAGAGCCTCAGATTCCTATGCCACCAGTCGAGATTCCAGAGATGCCACTGATGGAGCCAGAGGCAGAGCCGCCAGTATATGCACCTATGGAGCAGCCTGTCTTATTCCCTGCCCCATTAGCCATTTATGCACCTGTTCCGGGAGTTTATCAGTTTCCTCAGCCAGAGTTTATGGATGAGATCGTGGTAGATGGACCATTACCTTCTCGAGGTTCCAGCACTAATCTTCATGAGCATCATACAGTGACTTACCAACGCTTTCAGGCAGAGAGGGAGGAGAGGATTAGATGGCAGAACCAGTGTGGAGAGATCCTTGGATTGTATGAGACGCAGGCAGATGGTCCTGTCAGAGCATTACGACCAGATTATATACTGAGAGAGAGGCTACATCAGATTCATCGGATTAGTTCTCAACAGCTTACTGATTTGAGACAGCAGGATCTTAGTGCGAAGACAGCATATCGCAGAGCATTAGGACTTACCGAGGCAGTGCTAGAGGCATTGCAGGAGGAGTTGAGCCACGTGCCACCAGGATTTTGAGACTAGCAGATCGATGAGTGTTGTATTATGTATATTTTGTAGATAGAGGCAGCATAGTATTGTATGACTAGTTTGTATGAGTATAGCTACTGACTTTGACTGATAGTAGTAGCAGTATGACTGTTATATCATAGGTTTTTGTATCAAGCACTGACACTTGCAGCTGGTGTTCTACCTATATATATATATGAGATAATCTTTTGCACATTTTCTTTATTTTATTTCCAGTTATTTAAGCATTTACATTTATTTCAGTACCATTGCATATTTACAAATGTTGTTTTATTTACGATCATGTTGTACCCTTATGTTTTAAAAAAAAAAATTAAAAACACATCATACTGTTTCATTTATTCAGTTATTTAATAAGCTGTTTTATTTTCCCAAATTAACTGTTTTAATATATGTTTAATATACTATTATTAAAGAAGACCCATTGTTTATTTATCAGAAAGATGGCACCCAAAAGAAAAGCCCAACCCGACTCATCAAATGGAAACACCGAGGGCCAAAACAATAATAACCAGATGGATCAGATGTTTAATCTCATGCAACAGTAGATGTTGATGATGTAACAACAAATACAGCAGCAACAACAGCAGTTTCAGCAACAGATGTTACAGCAAGCCGCTCATCCAGGACATCAAGTACCCCCAGAAGCCCCTACGGTCACTTTCAAGCAATTTCAGTCGGTTAAGCCACCAGAATTTATGGGTTCCACGGATCCTACAAAAGCGAGAGCTTGGCTGAAAGAGATGGAAAAGGCTTTTTCGTTAGTAAAGGTTGAGGAAGAACAGAAGACGGATTTCGCTAGCTACTTTCTGAAAGGCGAAGCTAATTACTGGTGGGAATCGAAGAAAGCTTTGGAAGAAGAAGGTGTGGTGACCTGGGATAGATTCACTGATCTTTTTTTGGAGAAATATTTTCCTCATTTTATGAAGAACCAGATGGAGATCAAATTCCTGGAGCTGAAGCAAGACAACTTATCAGTTGCGGATTATGAGACCAAGTTCACTGAATTGGCAAGATTTGTTCCAGAGCAGGTGGATACGGACGAGAAGCGGGCCAAGAGATTCCAGCAAGGACTGAAACCATTGATTCGTAGCAGGGTAGCTGTGTTTGAACTAACAACTTATACGGCTGTTGTTCAGAAGACTATGATTATTGAAGGTGAAAGCGAAGCAGCTCAGAAAGAGAAAGGACCTGGAAATTTTCAGAATCGTTTCAACAAAAGGCCGGGATTTCTAGCTCGAGGAAAAGTAAACTTTAGGAGGCCAGAACAAAACAACCAGAGGATGGGTAATCGACTACCTGCCCCAACTCAGCAAAGGCTTATTCGACCGCCTATACCTGATTGCAGAACGTGTGGTAGAAAGCATACGGGAATTTGCAACAAGCCAAATGTCACGTGTTTCAAGTGCAAGCAAAGGGGACACTATTCTGGAGAATGTCCGATGGGAAAAGCAGAAGTTACTTGTTTCTAATGTGGGAGAAAAGAATATATCGCCAGAGACTGCAGATGAATTGCAATGGCCGCTAGTATTCTAAGAGTTTTAGCATTACCTCCACCTCCACTACCACAGCAAAATCAGCCTAGAGCAAGGACTTTCAATATATCAATGAAGGAAGCGGTATAGAGTCCGAATGTGGTTGCAGGTACACTCCCTGTAAATTCCGTAAATGGTTTAGTATTGATTGATTCAGGAGCTACTAGATCTTTTATTTCTGAAGATTTTATCTCTAAGATAGATTGTGAGATCCAGTGGTTAGATGAAGTGTTAGCCATAAAATTAGCAAATGATGATCAGGTTGTTGTAGATCGAGTATGCCCGAGTTGTGATATTGAGATAGGGAGATGTCATTTTTCAGTTGATTTGATACCTTTTAGGTTAGGGGAGTTTGATGTTATTCTAGGAATGGATTGGCTATCTAGTAATAATGCTCAGATTGACTGTGCGAATAAAAGAGTGAAATTGCAAACTGAAAAAAATGAAACGGTAATATTTAAAGGTGAGAAGCAAAAGCAGAAATTCCTATCAATAATGCAGACGAGAAGATTGCTACACCAAGGATTTCAAGCTTATTTAGCCTATGTACGGGATGCTGATAAGGGAAATCCGAAGATTGAAGATATTCCTGTAGTTTGTGAATTTCTCGATGTTTTTCCAGATGAATTACCAGGACTTCCACCAGATCGGGAAATCGAGTTCACTATTGACTTGATGTCAGGGACTGAACCAATTTCGAAAGCTCCATATCGAATGGCACCTGTTGAAATGAGGGAATTAGCAAAGTAGTTGCAAGAACTTCTCGACAAAGGAATTATAAGGCCAAGTGTATCCCCATGGGGCGCACCAGTATTGTTTGTGAAAAAGAAGGATGGTAGTATGCGACTGTGTATTGATTATCGTGAGCTAAACAAGTTAACTATCAAGAATAAATATCCTTTACCTCGCATCGATGATTTATTTAATCAACTAAAAGGAGCAGCATGGTTTTCGAAAATCGACTTACGATCAGGCTATCATCAGTTAAAGATCAAGGCCGAAGATATTCCAAAGACAGCGTTTAGAACGAGGTACGGACACTATGAATTTCTTGTGATGGCTTTTGGATTGACAAATGCACCTGCAGCATTTATGAATTTGATGAATCGAGTATTCAAGAAATATTTGGATAAGTGTATCATTGTATTTATTGATGACATCTTGATCTACTCAAAGACGGAAGAAGAACATGCAGCGCATTTAAGAACAACATTGGAGATATTACGAAAGGAGCAGCTTTATGCAAAATTTTCAAAATGTGAATTTTGGTTGAAAGAAGTACAGTTTCTAGGGCATATCATCAGTAGAGAAGGCATTCAAGTTGATCCAGCAAAGATTGAAGCTGTGTTGAATTGGGAAAGACCAAAGACGCCGAAAGAGGTTCGAAGTTTCTTAGGATTGGCAGGATATTATCGAAGATTTGTCAAAGATTTTGCGAAGATAGCAACACCGATGACCAAGTTAACTCGACAAAGTGAAAAGTTTGAATGGAATGGTAAGTGTGAAGAAAGTTTTCAAGAGTTGAAGAATCGGTTGGTGACTGCACCAGTATTAGTATTGCCAGACGAGCATGGAAATTTTGTTATTTACAGTGACGCTTTGTATCGCGGGCTAGGATGTGTATTGATGCAACATGGTAATGTCATTGCATATGCGTCGAGCAACTTAAACCTCATGAGCAGAAATATCCTACGCATGATCTGAAATTGGCAGCAATTGTATTTGCATTGAAGCTTTGGAGGCATTATCTGTACGGTGAAAAATGCGAAATCTACACGAATCATAGAAGTCTGAAGTATATCTTCACGCAAAAGGAACTGAACATGCGATAACGTCGATGGCTGGAATTGATTAAAGATTATGATGTTACAATCAGTTATCATCCAGGAAAAGCAAATGTTGTAGCGGATGCGTTGAGTAGAAAAGAAAGGTTGAATCGGTTAACTTCATGTGAAGAAGTGGTTAAGGAATTCGACAAATTGGAAATTGAGATTCGTATTCCCCATGAATCTGCAGGAACTATCTACGCTATGACTTTTCAACCAGGGTTGCTAGAAAAGATTCTCCATTGTCAAGATAAAGTGATGAGTCAAGACGACAACTTAACGGGAGAGGAGATTACAACTCAGAAAGATAATGAAGGAATTTTACGTTTTGCGTCAAGAATCTGGATCCCTAACGTGGCAGAACTAAAAGAAGAAATTATGCGAGATGCGCACAATTCGAAGTATTCCATTCATCTAGGAAGCACGAAAATGTATCTCGATTTAAAGGAAAACTTTTGGTGGCCGAATATGAAGAAGGAGATAGCAGAATGGGTGAGTAAATGCTACACATGCCAGCGAGTTAAAGCAGAACATCAACGTCCGAGTGGGTTATTGCAACCAGTAGACATTCCAAAATGGAAATGGGAACATCTAGCGATGGATTTCGTAGTGGGACTTCCAAGGACGAAAGCAAATCATGATGCAATTTGGGTTATTGTTGATCGATTGACGAAATCAGCACATTTTCTTCCAATTAATGAGAGATTTTAACTGGACAAGCTAGTGCACTTATATCTTAAAGAAATTGTGATGCGTCATGGAGTACCAGTATCGATTGTATTGGATCGAGATCCTCGTTTCAATTCAAGATTTTGGAGACAATTCCAAGAATGTCTAGGAACGAAGTTGAATATGAGTACAGCTTATCATCCGCAAACTGACGGTCAAAGTGAAAGGACAATTCAAACGATTGAAGACATGCTACGAGTTTGTGCGATCGATTTTGAAGGTAGTTGGGATGAACATTTACCCCTAGTGGAATTTTTTTATAATAACAGCTATCACGCCAGTATTGGAATGCCACCGTATGAAGCATTATATGGGAGGAAATGCAGATCACCAGTGCATTGGGATGAAGTTAGAGAACGCAAGATTTTGGGTCCAGAATTAGTTCAGCAGACAAAAGAAAAGATTGAACTTATTCGAAAACAAATCGAGGCAGCGCAAAACAGGCAAAGCAAATATGCAAACCAAGCAAGGAAGGATATGGACTATCAGGAAGGAGAACACGTATTGCTCAAAATATCGCCATGGAAAGGATTGACCAGATTTGGCAATAAAGGGAAATTGAAGCCACGATACGTTGGACCATTTGAGATTTTGAAGAAAATTGGAAAGGTTGCGTACGAGTTAGCTTTACCACCCCATATGCAGCACATTCACAACGTATTTCATGTATCTATGCTTAAGAAGTATAATCCTGATACAAGGCATGTAATAGAATATGAACCAGTAGAACTTCAGGCAGATTTGTCGTATATAGAGCAGCCAATAAGGATTTTAGATAGGCAAGAGAGGGTACTAAGAAATAAGTCTGTGTCATTAGTAAGAGTTTTGTGGAGAAACCCAGTGGTTGAAGAATCAACCTGGGAGCTTGAGAGCGAAATGTTAGAAAAGTATCCTCAGTTATTTGCATAGTGTGATTCTGAGGACAGAATCCTGTTAAGGGGGGAGAATGTAATGACCGAGGAATTACGCTTGTACTATATTATGATAATGATAAATTATGTGTATTATTATGTGATTAAATGTGTTAAGTTGTTAAACCCTAACTGCTATGTGTTATGTGTTGGCTGTTTTGATCCAAACGTGTTTTGGATATTTATTGAGCGTTTTATCGTCAGTTATATATATTATATTAAAACATGTACAGCTCAAAACTATGTTTTAAAAGCCCATAGTTCAAACAAAATCATTGGCTCTATTTTATTAAAAATGCCCTATACCATATCGCTATTCTGAACCCCTAGACGTTTTACAAATTGACCTTTTTCGCGAAAAACGACTTTTCCGGACCCCTTCGGGTACCAAAAACCCCACAAAAATTATATTTTTATTTTTATATGATCATGAAATTATTATATATCATTTTTCTTTGTATTTTTGTAATTTTCACAATTTTTAGGAATTTTTAGTATTTATTTTGTATTTATTGGATATTTAAAAATTCAATATTAATACCCAAAAATTATAAAAATTGGGGCCAAATATTTTTTTTAGGAGTATAATTAGACCCTTAATTTTACTTAGGGGTATTATTTTCATAAATATAAATATCTGATTTATTAGTAATTAAATCAGTAATTATACAAAAAAATCAGAAAATAAAAAGAAAAAGAAAAGGAATTAGGGTCAGGGTTTCTGTGAAGAACAGGGCAGGAGGATCAATCGCGATTTTGAAGGTGATTCCGACAACCAAATCGAGCGTGTAAGTAGTCAAATTGAAGCTGGTGATTCGTAGTTTCTGGTTATGTGATTATTTTTGTTGATTGTTGAGTTGATTTTAATTTCGTGTTTTCGGGTTTAATTCTTGAATTCGGGTTTGATTCTCTGTGTGTTGTTTGATGTTATTGTTGTTGGAGATGAGTAAATCGTTGTTGTGCGAGTCGAATGGTACCGGATTCGTGGTGTTTGGCTTTGGTTTCGTGCTTGTCGGAAAAACGGCGACGTCGCCGTCTTTCTTCATCTCCAGCTGTGTTCGACGAGGAAGGAGGACGGGGAAAGGCCAGGAAGCAGAAGGGGAGCATCGTTTTGTTGCTGTATGTCGAAAACGCAGAAGAAGCCAGTTGAAAACGAACGTTTCGTCTCGCCGAAAATTTCCGCCGGCGTCGGATTCTGGGATTGCAGGGCGGTGTTCTTCCCGACCCGATTGGGTCGGGGACGACCCGGTTGCAACCCGGTTTCGACCCGGGTTCAATCTTAAAAACCCTAAATCCTGTTATGTTTTTGTGTTTCTGAATAAAATAATTAATTATTTATATTTTAGTAATTAAAAATCAGTTTTAATAATTCTAAAAATTAATTAAAAATTAGTTTGATATTCTGAAAAATAGTATTTATAATTTCTGATTTATTTTATTAAATTATAAATTCGAATTTATTTATTTAATTAATTATTTAATTATTTATCTAATTAATTATTTAATTATTTATCTAATTAATTATTAATTATCTAATTAATTAATAATTAGATAATTAATTAATAATTAGGTAATTAATTAGTAAATAAGGATTAGAAATAATTAAGTGAGGTAATTAATAATCTAATAATTAGTTAATAGTGCGTATAATGATTCGGTAATTAGAATTATTATTTGAGCGTTAGTTATTCGAATAATAATTGCGCTAATTATTCGTATCGTATAAGAGTTATCGGTAATTATCTGTTTAGCGAATCGTATGAGTTTCAATAATGATAGAATAGTTCGGTAATTATGTGGGAATTGCGAGTAGCTCGTAGTTATACGAGTGATTAATCGTTGAGTTGATTTATAATTCGAGTAATTCGTAGTTATTCGATAAATAGAGTATCGGTTAATTAAATCGATTGATTATTTGTAAATAATCGATCTGATCGAATAAGTAATAATAATTTGTAATAAATAATAATAATTCCTAATAATTAGGGATTAATTATTTTAAAATACAATAATTATTAATTAATTATTTAAAAAAATATGATTAAGGATTGTTTAATTATAATTAATTATTTATAATTAATTATTAATTAATTAAATCTTGTTTAATTCATAATAATTCAACCGTTAGTTCGATTTGAGCGAAACGAAGACCCCTAGACTCAGAAAAATGAGACGAATCCAATAAAAATAGTTGTAAGTTATAATTTCTTCCGAAAGAAAGTGGTTTGGTGATAATTGATAGTTCGTAGGTTCTAGAGGAGTATAATTGAGCCGAATAAATCCCGAAAAATAATAATAAAATCAGATAAGACTAGTAATGCAGGTATAAGCCTAGAATTGATTCTAAAAATAATTATAAATCTAGAAATTAATTATGTGCTTTATGTGCTACGTGATTTATGTGATTATGTGAACCTATGTGCTGTATAAATGTATGTGTATATATACGAGTCAGATAGAAATGCATGGGTAGACTGATAAGGTTGCGTGTTATCAATTCAAGATACACGTATATAGTAAGTTATCTAAATGCCTATCTTTCCATGATTTGTTCAGTGTTAGCAAGGCCAAGCAAGCTAGGGTCAGAAGGCGGTGAGTTAAACCAGGTTAAGTACGCGCAAGGCAAGTTTTTCCCCTATTCTAAATTCAGAATAGTGATTTGTATTTCTTTTCTATCATATCAGTTATCTTTGGTAATCATTGTTCATATACACTGTTATCCATTTATTATCGCTTGATTCCAATTTCATTTCAATTCTTGATTTACCCAATTTATTAAATTCCCTGTTCATATTTCAATTCCTTTACCCTTGTTACATATACTCTGGTATATCCTGGTGTTGGGATATATCAATAGCATTCCGATTATTCTGGATGCTAAGCCTTGGACTGGATGATTACTATACGGGTTGGGTTTTACCCAGACCATTATTTAATAGGCCATAGTTGCCTGAGTACTCCTTATGTTGGTTGGGTCTATGCAGTTGGGTATAGATCCGCACTATATTCTAACTGATCAGTAGGTTATAGTGCATATGTTGGTTCTTGTTTCCAGTCTTGTTTATTTGGTACTCGCCAGCATTGGCAAATTACTATTCTATACAGATTCAGATGGTTGTTCCGACCAGCAGCTTATTGTTTCACTCATTTCTCTTTCTTTATACTATATATATTGTTGCAGGCTTGTTCAGCAATTTTGGCTCATCCCTTTTTATTATTACTCCTATTGTTTTACAGTTAAGGTAGAGAATGAAACCCATCAGAACCCGCATAGTTAAGAAGCGAGTCAAGCAGCGAGACCCTCTTATACCAAGAGTGTTCCTTCCTATTCCCGAAGAGAGCTTTGAATTGCCAGATCAGGTGTAGCAGGATAAGTAGTAATGTTGGGTTGAATAAAAGTCTTGTGTAGTTTGAATAAAAGTTGTGTAGTGAGACTGTAGATAGAATAAAGTTTTGTAACAAAGAGAGTTCTTGAGACAGGTTTTATTTAGTTGGGTTTGTAATAAAGTGTAGTATGTGATTCTTGTGTTCGAACTTAGACCTTAAAAGATCCTGAGTAGTGACAGTTCGGGGTAATTATTATATTTATATTCCGCTTGTGCAGGTTTAGTTGGTAATTGTTGTTAATAATGCCCCAAATCTATACCCCGGATTTGGAGGGTGTTATAGTCAGGATTTCTACTCAAACATGGATTCACTAGAGGAACAATTGATAAGACTTTATTCTACAAGAAGTATTGTGATGACATTATCCTAGTTCAAATCTATGTGGATGATATCATTTTTGGATCTACTAATAAAAACCTGTGTCAAAGATTCTAAAGACTCATGCAGAGTGAATATGAGATGAACATGATGGGAGAACTAAGTTACTTCCTTGGCCTTCAAGTTAGCCAAAGAAGTGATGGAATCTTTATCAGTCAAACCAAGTATGTCAAAGATCTGTTAAAGAAATTTGGAATGGTTGACTGCTCACCTGCATCAATACCTATGTCTACAGCTACTAAGTTAGATGAAGATAAAGAGGGAAAAAGTATAGATATTTCAGGTTATAGAGGAATGATTGGATATTTGTTGCACTTAACTACTAGTAGACCAGACATCATATTTGCAACATGTTTGTGTGCTAGATTTCAAGCAAAAACTAAAGAATCTCATTTGATGGATGTCAAGAGGATTTTCAAATATTTGAAGAGAAAATCAAACTTGGGATTGTGGTATCCTAAGGGAACCATTTTTGAAGCTATATGCAGATTTTGCTGGATCAGGGTAGACAGGTTCAAGTGGAAGCTGTCAATTTCTTGGTCAAAGACTTGTATCTTGGTATAGTAAGAAACAATAATATGTGTCAACTTCCATAGTTGAGGTTGAATACATAGCTGCCGGAAGCTGTAGTGCTCAAGTGCTTTGGATTAGAAATTAATTAATGGACTATGGCCTAGAGTTACATAAGATTCCAATCATGTGTGAAAATACTAGTGTCATATCTATTATTGTTAATCCAGTTAATCATTCTAGAACTAAGCATGTTGATGTAAGGTACCATTTTATTAGAGAATATGTTGTAAATGGTATTATTTAGCTTCTTTTTTTCCAACAGAAAAGCAATTAGCTGATATTTTCACTAAACCTTTGGATGAAGCAACCTTCACTAGACTTGTAGGTGAAATTGGTATGCTAAACTTTTCATCCTAAAGGAAAGAACTTAGCTAATGTGTTGTAGGAGATTAATTTTTGATAAATCAAAATTAATTTAATTTAATTAGAAATTAACTGGAATATGATTTTTATAAATATTTCAGGATTCTCTATATATTTATTTTTCAAAATTCAGATTTAACTTGGAATTTTTTTAATTCTAAGAAAAGATGTCTAAATGTTAATTCACATTTTCAATATGTTGTTGTGCAAGACATGCTTGTACTATAACAAGACTAAGTCACATTGACAGCCCTAAGATTTAGTTGTATGATAGTCTAAATCTGTATTTTGTATTATATTACTTGAGTCTGTAAAAAATGTTAAAGATCATGCCTCAGAGAAAAGGTGAAGAAGCTTGGAGTTGAATAAATCTGTTTTAGGAAAAATGTTCTAAGTCAAGATATCTACAAGTCACAGATCAAGTCATATAGAGAAATCATTCGAGAACTCCAGAATGACTTATCGAGAAGTCCAAAATGGCTTATAGAGAAGTCTCAGAGATATCGACAAGTCAAATGAAGATATGAAGATTGGAGATATCGACAAGTCATTTCTGCATATAGAGAACTAAGAGATACCGACAAGGCAAATGAAGATATAAAGATTGGAGATATCGACAAGTCAAAATGCATATAGAGATCCTAGAGATATCGACAAGTCATTTCTACATGCAGAGATTTGGAGACCTCGACAAACCAAGTTCACTTATAGAGAACTCAGAGATCTCGACAAGTCAAAAATACTTATAGAGAACTCAGAGACCTCGACAAGCCAAATTCACTTATAGAGAACTCAGAGACCTCGATAAGTCAAAATACTTATAGAGAACTCAGAGATCTCGATAAGCCATTATACTTATCGAGATGTCAGCTCTCTATACAACAAACTGGAGATCTCGATATGAACCTCAACTATAGAATGTAGACAAGTTAAATATTCAAGATTATCAATCAACAAACGATTTAATCACTTAGATTGAAAAGTCTACAAAAACAGTTTGAAGAGTGCAAGATCAAAGGTCAAGATTAACTGACAAAGGAAAGTCACAGACCTACACGATTTGCAAAGATTCACTAGGCCAGAAATGGAAAGATTTAGAGATAACTTAAAGTAGGGTTTAGTACATCTTATTGCATGCTGTGTAAACTTGTGTTTACTAATCTATAAAGTTAACACTGGTCCTTTATTTTAGAAGTAACAAACATATCTAGATTTTCTTTTAACTCTCTCAAGAAAGAAGTTGAGTTCTTTACATACAGAGAACCCGGGATTGTAGCAAGACATACTTAATTTTAATACAAAGTTAAGTGAGTTTTGAAAATACTATGTTTATTGTGCATGCTTTGTTTATTCTGTTAAACACAATATCTCTACAAATTAGACAGCTTTGTTCACCATTCCAGATAGTTGTAAAAAGACTTAAAAATATCCAAAACATATTCACGTCCCCCCTGTGTTGTACTCAATATCTAACAAGTGGTATCAGAGCAAAATCTGAAATTAAACAGATCAAGATCTTGGAAGAATGAATACACAAAAGATAAGGAGTATAAAGATACCAGCCTTTGATAAGACTAATTACACATTATGGAAGAAGAAGATGATGTTGTTTCTAAGGATGGCCAATCCCTTGTACATCCAGATTCTGAAGAATGGACCTTTCACTCCTATGGAAAGGATTGAAGAATCTACAGATTGATACATTGTCATCCCAGCTCATTATGGTCCTAAAGATCCTTCAAAATACCCAGAAACTGAGAAAAAAAAAGTTTCCCTTGACAGTGGTCTATAAATTATTTTTGATAGAGTCACTTGACAATGTCATGTACAACAAAATTGTCAACTGTAACACGGCTAAACAGATCTGGGAGAAAATAGAAATTTTGTGTGAAGGTACAGAGGAAGTTAGATCCAACCAAAAGAGAATATTGGTGTCTCAGTATGAGGGTTTCATGGCTAAATCAAAGGAGAGTATAACTGATGTTTTTGAAAGATTCAATAAGCTGATAAATGACTTGCAGTTTCATGACAAGTACTATGAAGTTGAGGAGGTTAACTTGAAATTTTTGTTCACCCTTCGAGACCATCTTGAAAAAAAAAATCAGCTATAAGAGAAGGGAGAGACTTGAGCAGAATGACTTTGGAGGTTTTATATGGTATTTTAAAAATATATGAACTTGAAATGATTCAAAGAAAACCTTTAAGAGTTGGTCAAGGGCACATTGTTGATGGTTCAAATGCACTAGTTGTTAATGACTGTAATTTATTTTATGATGAACAAGAAATGCAGACTCCAATTGTCTCAAGTGTTGAGCAAAAGAATAAGGAGCCACAGAAGCAAGTCATTCTGGAACTTAAAGAAGATGATTTCTATACCTTGGATAAACTGGATGAGTTGGATCAATCCATGGCTTACCTAGCAAGGAAATTATCTAATATTAGAGTGAAGAATCCAAAGTTCTTCAAGAACAAAGGACAGGCATTCAACAAGGACAACATCTGGAAAGGAAAAGCTCAGTACAACTCTGGTGGCAAAAGTGGCTACAAAACTGGATCTGTTGACAGATCAAAAATAAGATGCTTCAATTATGATGAATTGGGTCACTTTGCCACCGAATGTAGAAAGCCAAAGAAAGTGAAAAAGGATAAGGCATATTTGGAGTTGGAAGCTAAGTATGAAGCTCCCTTGCAGAAACAGTCTGGAAAAGCTTACATTGCTGAAGGAAAGAGTTGGGATGATTGTGATAATGATGAAGATGAGGATTTTGGAAACTATGCACTCATGGACTTGGAGCAAGGAGAGTCATCCTTATTAAAAACAGAGGGCAAAATGAAGAAATTCATATGGATCATAGACAGTGGATGCTCAAGACATATGATAGGTGATAAGGCCTTGCTATCACAGTTTGAGGAGATGGTTAGCCCATTAGTGACTTTTGGAGACAATAGCAAAGGTTTCACAATGGGATATGGCTATTTAATTTCTGGAAATATTGTCATTGAAGATGTAGCACTGGTTGTTGGTCTGGAAGTGAATCTTCTAAGTGTCAGTCAATGCACAGATAGAGGATTCAATGTTACATTTGACAAAGGAGAATGCTTAATTATCAGCAAAAAGACTAGTGAAGTTGCTCTGAAAGGAGTAAGAAAGGTAAGCCTGTTTGTTGCAGATTTACACTCAGCAAATAAGGAAGGAATTTGTTGCTTCTACACCAAGGCATCTATAGAGCAAAGTAATATATGGCACAAAAAGCTCTCTCACCTGAATTACAAGGCAATCAACACCCTGGTGAAAAAGGAGTTAGTGAGAGACATGCCAAATCTGGAGTTTGCTCAAAATGAAGTTTGTAAGGCATGTCAAAAAGGCAAAATGAAGAAGTCGAGTCACAAGAGTAAAACTGTGAATTCCATAAGTGCACCTTTGTAACTTATTCACACGGACTTATTTGGACCAGTTAATGTTTTATCAATTTCAAGGAAGAAATATGCACTTATGATGGTGGATGACTACAAAAGATACACATGGGTAGATTTTATGCATTCTAAGGATGAAACCCCACACATCATAATTGAACACATCAAGAATATTGAGAAGCAGGATGAAGATCAGAATCGTGTGAAAAGATTGAGGAGTGATAATGGCACAGAGTTCAGAAATGCAACTTTAATTGAATTCTGCTAAGACAATGGCATTGTTCAAGAATTCTCAGCTGCTAGAACACCTCAGCAAAATGGGGTAGTTGAGAGAAAGAATAGAACACTATTAGAGGCTGCTAGAATAATGCTGCAGGATGCCAAACTGCCAATAAGTTTTTGGGAAGAAGCTGTCAACACTGCATGTTACCTTAAAACAGATATCTCATTAATAAGAATCTTGGCAAATCACCCTACTCAATCTTGTCTAAAAGAAAGCCTATTGTGAAGCATCTTCATGTGTTTGGAAGCAAGTGCTATATTTTAAAAGACAACTCTGAATATGTGGGAAAATTTGACACTAAAGTTTTTGAAGCAATTTTTCTAGGATATTCATTGGAGAAAACTGCCTACAAAGTCTATGTGCTTGAACAAAGGAAAATTATGAAAAGCACATATGTGACTTTTGATGATGACAAGTGTCCAGGCTTGGAATTTCTTGATGAAAATGAAGCTGAGGCCCTTAAATTTGAAAATCTCAATATTGATTGTGATTCTGAAGATGAAGCTGAAGTCAACACAAGCAACAGAATGGATGAAGAGTCAACTGAACAAGTGAATCATGAGAATCAAAGCTCATCTCAAACACCTGAATTTGATAGCATAAAATCAGGGGAGAAAGAAGAGAAAATTCTGCAAGTCATGCCAATGATGAAGAAGATGCAGAGAACTTAAGTCAACAAACTTACACGAGGAAATGGGACAGGAGTAGAAGTAATTATTGGTGATCCAAATGCTAGAGTGAGGACTAGAAGTGCAACTGTAAATGAATGTCTACATGCATGCTTTCTGTCACAAGTTGAGCCTAAGAAAACTGAGGAAGCTCTTCTTGATCCTAATTGGATATCTACTATGCAAGAGGAGCTAAATCAGTTTGAAAGGAACAAAGTTTGGAAGTTGGTTCCTGCATCAAAGAACAGAAGTGTAATTGGAACAAAGTGGGTGATCAGGAGCAAAATAGATGAAAATAGGATTGTGACAAGAAACAAAGCAAGGTTGGTTGCAAAAGGCTACTCACAAGAAGAAGGAATTGATTATGATGAAACTTTTGCTCCAGTTGCAATACTTGAATTAATAAGAATCTTTCTTGCATTTGCCACACATTCAAACTTTAAGGTGTATCAAATGGATGTAAAGAGTGCATTCCTAAATGGTGAGTTGGAAGAAGAAGTTTATGTGCAACAACCACCTGACTTTGAAGATCTTGTATTTCCAGATTTTGTCTGCCAACTTCTAAAGGCTCTTTATGGATTAAAGCAAGCACCTAGAGCATGGTATGACACACTGTCAGAATTTTTGATTAAACATGGATTCACTAGAGGAACTATTGATAAGACTCTCTTCTACAAGCATCGTGGTGGTGATATGATCCTAGTTCAGATATATGTGGATGATATCATTTTTGGCTCTACTAATGAAAAGCTATGTCAAAGATTTTCAAAACTCATGCAGAGTGAATATGAAATGAGTATGATTGGAGAGTTAAGTTACTTTCTTGGACTTCAAGTTAGTCAAAGAAGTGATGGAATCTTCATCAGCCAAACCAAGTATGTTAAATATTTATTGAAAATATTTGGTATGGTTGATTGTTTACCTGCATCAACGCCTATGTCTACAGCTACAAAGTTGGATGAAGATGAGAAAGGAAAAAGTCTAGACATTTCAGGTTATAGAGGAATGATTGGATCTTTGCTATATTTGACTGCTAGTAGACCGGACATTATGTTTGCAACATGTCTGTGTGCAATATTTCAAGCCAATCCAAAAGAATCTTTTTTGATGGTTGTGAAGAGAATTTTCAAATACTTAAAGGGGACTCCAAACTTGGGATTATGGTATCCTATGGGAACAGGATTTGAAGCTGTTGGATATTCAGATGCAGATTTTACTGGATGTAGGGTTGATAGAAAGAGCACTAGTGGAAGCTGTCAGTTTTTTGGACAAAGACTTGTATCCTGGTATAGCAAAAAACAACAATCTATGTCAACTTCCACAACTGAGGCTGAATACATAGCTTCTGGAAGTTGTTATGCTCAAGTGCTTTGGATTAGAAATCAGCTAATGGATTATGGTCTAGTGCTACACAAAATTCCAATTATGTGTGACAATAATAGTGCTATATCTATTGTGGCTAATCCAATTAATCATTCTAGAACAAAGCACATTAATTTAAGGTACCATTTTGTTAGAGAACATGCTGCAAATGGTACCATTGAGCTCATTTTGGTTCCAACAGAAAAACAGTTAGCTGACATTTTTACTAAACCTTTGGATGAAGCAACTTTCACTAGACTTGTAGGTGAAATTAGAATGTTATATTCTTCATCCTAAAGGCAAGAACTCAGCTAATGTTTTGCAGCAGATTGATTTCTAATAAATCAAAATTAATTTAATTTAAGTAGAAATCAACTGGAATATGAGTTATAAATATTTTAGAAATCTTTGTATATTTATTTTTCAAAATTCAAAATTTAACTTGGAATGTTTCATTCTGAGAAAACTGTCTAAATGATAATTCACAATTTTGATATGTGAAATAAGCACAAGACAGAATCAAAAAGAACAAGTATATAGAGAACTGAGTTCTCGATAAGTCTCACTGACTTCTCGACAAGTCATTTTGAGACTTCTCAAGTGAGTTCTCGATAAGTCATTTTTTTGACTTCTCGAAGGACTTCTCGACAAGCTTTATTATGACTTCTCGATAAATCATTGTAGAGATCTCGATAAGTGATAATTCACAAGAGTTCTCTACAAGTATAAATTTTAGACTTATCAACAACTTAGAACTGAGATAATTTAATTCAATAAATTATTTTGGTAAAGTACTTTTGATAAAATCCTTCTGATTTTATTTTGATTTATTCAAATAAAAATTGAAAAAAAAAAATCAGTCCATTCAAGACAAACTGGGTATTTGTTTGATATCTCGATAAGTCATTTTCTAGTTCTCGATAAGAGTCAGGAAAATGACACATTGATATGTATCTATTCTCTCAATATGACTTCTCGATAATCAAATCCATAATGTTTATTTTTAGTTCTAGATAAGTCATTTACCTTTTACTATAAATACTCAGACATCTCAACATACACCTCTTTACGCCTTCGAGATCAAGTGACCTAATTTTTCCAAATCCAAACCATTTTCTCTCATTTCAAGCTCTTTCTCTCTAATTTTTCTTACCCACTCAAATTCAAACACTTTGAATGGCATCAAACACAGTTACACCTTTTATTCCCAAAGAAGGAACCAACTATCTTGCATTTACAGATGCAAATCAGGCTCCTGATAGCTTCAAGAGCTTTGTGAAGTTTCTTTCTAAAACATACTTTGCAGGTGCTCTAACTGCAAATCCAGTACTGTACTTGGATGCTCTTAGGGATTTCTGGAACATAGTTGTGATAAGGACAGTGGTGCATGAGAACCAAGCTATGTCCATGGTGGTTAATTGCTCCATTCAAGGCCAATATGTGGAGTTTTCTGAAGATGATGTCAATGTGGATTTGGGCATCCCTACTGACAATTTGGTGGAGGTTCCAACACAAGATTAGCTAGTTAAGTTCATGGACTTCATAAACTACAGTGAAAGAATCAATTTGGCTAGTCTGAACAAGAAGTACCTGAGAAGGGAATGGTCTTTTCTCTTTGATTCAGTTGTGAGGGCATTCACCTGTAGGAAGACAGGGTATGACAACTTTTCAAGTGTTGTTCAGAATCCGGTGTTCTCTATCGCTCACAACAGACACCTCAATGTAGGACACCTGATAATGGAAGAGCTCAGCACCAGGCTCACAATGCCTTTGACATCAAGAGGTAAGGAAATTTTTCTTCCTAGATTTATAATTTCTGCTTTAAATCATAAAGTGCATGACATTCATATGCTTAATGGTATAGATAGAATTAAAATAGGCAACTGTAAATAAGTGTCCAAAGTTCTATTTGGCTCACTCATTACAAAGAACAAGGTACCTGTAAGTCTTAGAATCACTCCATTTATATTGGAGAGATTCAGGACTTACCATTACCCAATGCCTGACATGAGGTCTACAGTAACAATTAGTACAATTATGGCTCCTGTACCCATGGAAGCACAAACACAGGAACACCAACAGGGGTCTTCCCAAACTGAGACCCCTCTTTCTTTACCAATAGAAGCTAGGAAACCAACCACTTCATCCTCTCAAAAGGGTGAAGTGAGTAACAAGAAGAGAAAGCAGACACCTTTGACTTTAATAAATGAGAATGGTGAGGATCAAACAAAACCAGAGTCAACCTTGGTCAAGAAACCAAATAAGGCAAAGTAAACTAAGTTGACCACTCAAGCTACCTCTGCATCCTCTCAAAAAGATGTAGTTGCAAAAGAGGGCATAAAATAGACTCTAGAGGCATCCTCTCAATAGGGTATCTCTATTGAAAAGAGCACACTCCCTAGTGCACCTTGTAAAGAGTTTGCACCAACACTTGAACAAATTCAAGTGTATGAAAGGAGGAATAAGGATGTCACACATAAAGAGAACACATCTTTTGAAGCTCCCTCTTCTACTCGGGGGGAACTGCCAACACTCAATCCTGAAATTACAAATCTTATCTCTAAAATTTGTTCTTCATTCAATCAAACACTTGAATCTGATCCTCAAGTGTTACCAATATCATATGATATGGTTCATAAAACTATGCTCACCACCCAGGAACGACATCCAGTAGGTGAGAGGCTACATTCTGGGGTATACCTTGATGACACCAACACAAACACAGAGGTTTCATCAGTTTTTACTGAAGACCCTGTGGTAGTTACTCAAGCACCTTCATGTGCTAAACAATCTTCACAGATTGATAAGTTTGAGGGTAGTACTCCTGAGGGGGAGCTATCTAAATCTTCTCTAATTCAATTGGAGGTTCCTCTTGAAGGAACTACTCCCCTCAAAACCCTAGCTGAAATTGTACTCACAATTGAAGTTAGGAGTTCAATTGCCAATGATCCTGCTATGGGGGAGGCAAGTACATCACATTCAAGTGACAGTGCTTTGAAAGAAGTACAAGGGTTTGAGACCAAGGTACATGACAGTAACATGGTCAACTCCCCTCCAATTCTAACGGAGGTTCCCACCACAAGTGGAGAACAACACACTGTCATAACCACAGTTCAACCGGTGAGTCAAACTGTGGCATTTGTCATGGGTGGTTCTATTGATTCTCTACCCTCCACCTCAAATCCAACTGACCAACAACTTCTTACATCGGATATGTCTAACCAAGATTATCAAGCTATCATACTTTCCTATCAGAAAGATGTTCAAGAACAGCAAACAAAGATTGTAAATGAAGCTGAACAGGATGGTAACTGTGATTCCAGTTGGATAAAGATTTTCATCTTGAGATGGATGAGGTTTTGGCCAGATTTAGAGAAGAGTACATCACCATCCTTAGGAGCAATTCCAAAACACTCAATCCACAAGAAGTTTATGATGCGGTCACATATGTCTATAAAGCTCAACTTAAAGCCTTTCACCTCATTGGTAAAGCTCTAAAATTGACTATAATTGATCATCAGGACAAAACAAGAAAACTGGTCAAGGACAAGCTAGATGAGATCATCCCTTCTCAATTGGACATCAAGCAAAAATTCTCTAGATTTACAGATCAAATGGCCAAGTTTGATTTGTCATCTGTGGACAAGAGCATCAAGAATCTGATGGAATCATTTATAGCCTTACATGAAGTTGTCCAGCAACAAATCACTAGTAATAATGACATCAGGGTGAAATCGGATCAACTGCATCAGACTAGATTTGAACCATCTGCTCTTTTGATGAAAGGAATTAGGGAAGCTTTACAAGCTATATTTTGCACTTCTCTCTCTTCAGCATCTCAACAACCAATGTCAACATCCACAAATTTGCAAATTCAAGCTCTACAATCTCAAGTCTCCACTGTACAATCATCAAATGAATCATTGTCAACTCAAGTATCATAACTCACAGCTCTGGTACAAAGTCAACAGGTTGACATCCAAACTCTGGTGGACTTGCATAAGCATTTTCAAATGCAAACTTCTGTTGCTTTGGGAGCCATCATGGGTGCTCTAAAAATTCCACTTCCAGCACTTCCAGAAGCTGTTAGGCTTGAAATCCCTACACCTCTCATCTTGCCTGCTAACAAGACTAAGGGGGAGATAGAAGCTATGTTGCTAAGATCTTCTGTCTAAGCTCAAAAAGGCAAAACCAAGGAAAGTGAACAGCAAGTTGATGTTGGAATGGAGAGGCTACTAAAAGCAGCTGAGGGACCTAGGTTAAGCAGAGAATTTAATGAATTACTAAAGGCTTTCAGGGCTCCTCTAAACAGAAACTTCTTCACATACAAAAAGGCCTTGGACAAAATAATAAATTTCATAAAGGTGATCTTGGTGACAAAGGACAATTTTCAGGAGAAAAAGATTATTGTCAATATAAATTACTCTGGTGTGGATAAGTGTATACATGTGTCCCTTAGTTATCTCATAACAAGAAGGGCATCTGAATTGGACATTCTGATCAACAAAGTCAACAGAGTGATTTATGAAGACACTCTCTTGCTCAATGAATTAAAGAATGCTCAAGTAGCTGCTTTTCCAAAATCATATTTACAACCAAGCAAGGGAGTGGTATACATCTGTCCAACCACCAAACATTGCAAACAATTACAAATTCCTAAGCAATATGTCATGGCAAACAAGAAGCTGATAATGATTTTGGAGACAGACTTGAAGACAAAGCAGTACAAGACTGTTGAAGATGAAGACATGATCAAGTTGCTGGGGAGATATCTGAAAGATGGTGAAACCAAGTTGCCCAAAACTCAAATCAATATTAATGGTGACTTGGATGATGATGAGCAGAAGAAAGATGATCAAAAACCTTCTGGCTCAAATCCAAGTCAACCTTCAAAGGCAACTAACAGCAAGACAAAAGATAAGAACAGAGAAGACAAGAAAACGGGAGATGAAAGAAGATGGTGAAAGCTCAAAGAAAAATGTCCTACCAATCCAAATCCAGCAAACTCAAACCTCTAAACCTACAAGCTCAAACTTTCAACTACCTTTAACCTCTAAGCCTATGCTTCTGTATAAACAAACTGCAAACACCCTACTCAAAATAACAATTACTTCTAGCCAAACCACTCTGAAGAAAATATCAAACCTACCTCCATTTAAGCCACCAATCAAAACTCAATTACAAGACTATTAGGAGAAAACCAAAGAAGCTACAAGTTGAAGAAAGGGCTATCTGAAATTGCTTTGATCAGACTGATTTTCTACCATTAAACTGGTGCACTACAGATGATGACTACTTTCAACAATTAGCTGAAGAAATAGTCAAAATATGGGTGTATCTTATATAGAAGTCAGAATATATTATCAGGATGGTACTTTCACTCTACTTGGCAGTAACTTAATGGATACACTTTCAACCACAGAATTCAAAAGAGTGATTAGCTTGATGAAGGATAAGGACACAATTACAAGGGCTTGGAAGGTTGTGTTGTGTGTATGGGTGAGAGAAAGGGATGAAAGAAATGAAAAATCAAGGGATGAAAAGGTAGAAAAAGACAGAAATTATGCAGAAGAAATTGCAAGATTTGAACAAAGGTCAAATGAGCTCAAGGCAAAGGGAATGAGTAGAATTTTAAAGGATGGACAATTCTGAATATCAAGATTGGCAGTTACTCAAGATTCAGAGTTAATTACCTCAACGGATACAGACTGGATGATTGGCTCAAACTGGTAGGAGCCTTGATAGGACTCAAATTATTGAAGAACTCAATGTATTTATAAATCTCAAAAATCTCATCAGGAAGGAACCAGGATATAAGGATTTCACCTAATTTTTGTTCTATTGAACCAATGTAATTGTTCATTGTAAAAATGTTGAAAATTATCAAATCTGTCAATTTTTGTACATTTTATTGTCTCACTAAAACTTGGGGTTAGTCTTGTTACCAGGCATGAATTTGTGATAAGAAATTTTCTCACAAATTGGGGGAGACTGTGGTGCAAGACATGCATGTACTATAACAAGAATAAGTCATATTGACAACCCTAAGATTTAGCTGTATGATAGTCTAAATCTGTATTTTGTATTATATTACTTGAGTCTATAAAAATGTTAAAGATCAGACTGGAGTATTTTTCAGTCAACAGTCCCAAGCCTAAGAATAAACTCTAGAAGAAGATCAACAAGATCATGCCTCAGAGAAAAGGTAAAAAAGCTTGGAGTTGAATAAATCTATTTTAGGAAAAATGTTCAAAGTCAAGATATTTACAAGTCACATATCAAGTCATATAGAGAAGTCATTCAAGAACTCCAGAATGACTAATCGAGAAGTCCAAAATGGTTTATAGAGAAGTCTTAGAGATATTGACAAGTCAAATGAAGATATGAAGATTAGAGATATCGACAAGTCAATTCTGCATATAGAGAACTAAGAAATATCGATAAGGCAAATGAAGATATAAAGATTGGAGATATCGACAAGTCAATTTCTCATTAGAGATCTCAGAGATATCGACAAGTCAAAATGCATATAGAGATCTCAGAGATATCGACAAGTCATTTCTACATGCAGAAATTTGGCGACCTCGACAAGCCAAGTTTACTTATAGAGAACTCAGAGATCTCAACAAGTCAAAGATACTAATAGAGAATTCAGAGACCTCGACAAGCCAAATTCACTTATAGAGAACTCAGAGACCTCGACAAGTCAAAACACTTATAGAGAACTCAGAGATCTCGATAAGCTATTATACTTATCGAGATGTCAGTTCTCTATACATCAAACTGGATATCTAGATATGAACCTCAAGTACAAAATGCAGACAAGTTAAATATTCAAGAATATCAATCAACAAACGATCTAATCACTTAGATTGAAAAGTCTATAAAAGCAGCTTTAAGAGTGCAAGATCAAAGGTCAAGATTAACTGACAAAGGAAAGTCACAAACCTACACGATTTTCAAAGATTCACTAATCCAAAAATGGAAAGCTTTATAGATAACTTAAAGTAGGGTTTAGTACATCTTATTGCATGTTGTGTAAACTTATGTTTACTAATCTATAAAGTAAACATTGGTCCTTTGTTTTAGAAGTAATAAACAGATCTAGATTTTCTTGTAAGTTTCTCAAGAAAGAAGTTGAATTCTTTACATACAAAGAACCCAGGATTGTAGCAATACATACTTAATTTTAATACAAAGTTAAGTGAGTTTTGAAAATACTGTGTTTATTGTGCATGCTTTATTTATTCTATTAAACATAATATCTCTACAAATTAGACAGCTTTGTTCACCATTCCAAATAGTTGTAAAAAGACTTGAAAATATCCAAAACACATTCACCCCATGTGTTGTATTCAATATCTAATATATATGAAATTAATATAAGACATAATTGAGAAAGAACAAAAGTATGTAGAGAACTGAGTTCTCGATAAGTCTAAATGACTTCTCGACAAGTCATTTTGAGACTTCTCGACAAAGTTCTTGATAAGTCTTTTCCTTGACTTCTCGATGGACTTCTCGATAAGCATCTTTATGACTTCTCAATAAATATTATAGAGATCTCGATATACTTATCTATATGGAGTTCTCTACAAGTTCAAATTTTAGACTTCTTGATAACTCAGAACTGGAATAATTTAATCAAATAAATTATTTCAGTAAAATATTTTTGATATAAAATCAATTTTAATTCTATGTTGATTTACTCAATATAAATTGGAATAATTCAGTCCAATTAGGACAAACTGGGTGTTTGTTCTACATCTCGATAAGTCACTATCTAGTTCTCGATAAGAGTCATGATAGTGACATTTGGACATGAGTCTTCTAATTCACGTGACTTCTTGATAAGCAAATATCAACCGTTTATTCCTTACTTCTCGATAAGTCACATCTCTATCCTATAAATACCCAGACATCTAGATATAACCTCTTTTTACGCTTTCGAGATCTCAATTAACCTAATTTCTGCAAATCTTCATCGTTCTTACTCGTTTCAAGCTCTTTCTTTCTCTAGACATTTACCCACTCAAACTCAAACACTTTCAATGACTTCCAACAATGTTAGAGCTGTTATCCCCAAGGATGGAACCAACTACTTGGCCTTTGTGGATGCAAACCAAGCACCTAATACTTTCAAATGCTTTGTCAAATTTCTTTCTGATTCCTATCTCGCAGAAGCTTTGACTGTAAATCCTGTGTTATATTTAGATGTGCTTAACGAATTTTGGAACTCAGCTATTGTAAGCACAATTTTTCATGAGAATCAAGCAGTCTCCTTGGTGGTTAACTGCACAATTCAAGGTGTTCATGTGGAGTTTAATGCTGATGATGTCAACAAAGCCTTAGACATCCCTACAAACATCATTGTAGAGGCTCCAACAACACATGAGTTGGCTAAGTTTATGATTTTATAAACTACAGTGAGAAAATTGATATGGCCAGGATGAACAAAAAGAGCCTGAAGAGAGAATGGTCTTTCATCTTTGATTCTATCATTAAAGTATTCACATGCAGGAAGACTGGCTATGATAATATCTTCAGTGTGGTGTAGAAGCTGGTGCATTCTATAGCATAGAACATGCACCTCAATGTTGGCATGTTGATCCTGGAAGAACTAAGCACAAGGCTGACCATGCCTTTGGTAAGTAGAGGTAAAGAAATTTTCTTCCCTAGATTTATAATGTCCACTTTAAATTATAAAGTAGCTGACATTCATATGCTTGAAGAAATAGATAGAAATTAAATAGGCAATTGTAAACAGGTGTCCAAAATCTTATTTGGTTCACTTATTACAAAGAATCAGGTAAAGGTAACTCTAAATGTCACTAACTTCATGTTATAGAGATTTAGAACTTACCCTTATCATATGCTTGATATGAGATCAAGTGCCATATCTAGTACAACTTGGCCCCTGCACCTGTAGAAGTACACAAACAGGATAGCACACATGGGCCTTCCACAGCTGAGACCTTTCCTTCACAACCAATAGATGCTAGGAAACCAACTGCTTCACCCGCTCAAAAGGATGGAGTTAGTAAAAAGAAGAGAAAGCAAACACCTCAAATAGTTGTTAGTGAGAGTGGCGAGGACCAAGCACAAATTGAGTCTCCCTTAGTCAAAAAGCCAAAGAAGCAAAAGAAGGTTGAGCTAACCACTCAAATAACCACCTCTACATCTTCTCAAAAAGATGTTATTGTAATAAAGGGGCAACAACATACTCTAGTGGCACCATCTCAACAAGGTGTTACTGTTGAAACAAGCATTCTCCCCAATGCATCATGTCAAGAGTCTGCACCCCGTCTTTAACACTCTCAAGAGGGTGAAAGAATTCATTTGGTTAGCATACATAGTGAGAGAACATCACTTGAAACTCCTTCGTCCATTCAAGGGGAGTTTCCAAAAATTACAACCTAAACTCACTCATCTCATTTGTCAGATTTCTTCATCTTACAATGAGAGGCTTGAATCTTCTTCTCAAGTCTTGCCAACTTCATGTGACACAGTTCAAGAAACTATGATCACCACTTAGATACAATCTTTAGATGGTGAAAGGCTACATGTTGAGGTAGACTTTGATGACACCATAAAAAATACAGAGGTTTCATCAGTTTTTACTGAAGACCCTGTGCAGGTTTCAATTGCACCTTCATGTGCACAATAGTCTTTAGAGACTGCAAGGTTTGAGGGTAGTACTCTTGAGGGGTATCTACTCAAATCCTCTCCAATTCAATTGGAGGTTTCTCAAGCAGGAACAACTCCCCTCACAATCCTAGCTGAAATTGCTTTGATAATTGAAGCTGGGATTACAATTGCCAATGATTCATCTATTGAGAAGGCAAGTTTTCTAGAACATTTAAGTGTCAGTCCACTGCAAGAGGGAAAAGGGTTTGAGTCCATGATATATGATAGTAACATGGTCAAATCCCCTCCAATTCTAATGGGAGTTTACTCTACTAATGAACAACACACTGTCACAACCACAGTTCACACCGTGAGTCAAATTATGATACCTGTCACATGAACAGTTTCACCAACTCTCCCATCAACCTCAAAAAATTCAAACCAACCCTCTGCTTCAACACAACCTTCAAACCTCATCTCTTAATGGCTGCAAGATGTTCAAGCTCAACCTACTTCAGTGAATGATCTACTAGTTGATCAGCTTGCAGGCCTAGCCAACATTACCCAACAACTTCTTACCACTGATATGTCTTATCAAGACTATTAGGCAATTTTGATGTCATATAAGGAGGATGTAGAAAAACAGCAAGCAAAGATTGCAGATAAAGCAGATGGGAATGTGGATGCATGGTTGTCCAAGGATTTCACAGTGGACATGGAGGAGGCCTTGGCCATGTTTAGAGAAGAATACATTACTATCTTGGGAAGCAATGCCAAGGTCCTCACTCCTCAAGAAGTTTATGATGCCATTACTGAGGTGTACAAAGCTCAATTGAAAGCCCTTCATCACATTGGAAGAGAAATGGAGACCACTCTTGATGGACATCAAACTGCAGTGAAGAAAATGATTAATAAAAGGATTGATGAAATAACGCCAACCTTCACAGAGATAAAGTCTTAATCCAACAAATTCTCTGACAAGTTTCAAGCTCTCTCTCTTGCACTAGTTAAAGAAAATCTCACAATATTAATGGAATCTTTCATAGCCTTGCATGATGTGATCCAGAAAGAAATTACTCAGAATAATGACACCAAGGTCAAGCTGGATCAGTTGTACAAGGCTAAATATGAACCATCAGCTTTGGTAAATGAAGAGATAAAAAATGTTGTCCAGAATTCACTTGGTACTATCTCTGCATCCAATTCACAGTCCATACCCTCTACATCAATAAACCTTCAAATCCAAAATCTTCAAGCAGAAGTTACAGATCTCTAAGCCTCCAACACATCTCTGTCAACTCAAGTCTCCCAGCTTACTTCTCTTGTCACCAGTCAACAACAAGATATAAACTCTCTACTAGACTCCCAAAATACTTGCAGATACAGACACCAGTGTCATTGGGAGCTTTTATGGGTGCTTTAAACATACCCCTTAAGGAAATAGCTCAACAAGTGAGGACCTGTCTCTCTATACCTTCAACTGTTATGTCTGTTACCAAGACTAAGGGGAAGATGGATTCTAAGCTAAAATTCAACCAAGTTGCAAGTCAAGATAAAAATGATGTTGGTTTGGACAGACTTATGATGGCAGCTGAGGAACCTTGTCTTGACAAGGAATTTGATGAACTCCTAGAAGCCCTGAGAGTCTCTCTAAACTACAACCACTTTACATACAAGAAGGCTATGGATAGGAACACCAATTTCCTGAGGGTGGTGATGGTGACTAGGAAAAATTTCAAGGAGAAGAGGATAACTGCCAATGTGAATGATTCAGGTGTGCATCTGAGCTTGATATCTTTATCAACAAGGTGAACAAAGTGATTCCAGAGGACACTCTCTTTCTTACAGAACTCAATAAGGGTCAAATAGCTGCATTTTCAGAAGCTTACCTACATCCAAACAAGGGAGTGACCTACATCTGTCCAACTACCAAGAGGTGCAAACATTTTGAAAATCCAAAGCACTGTGTTATGGGAAACCTGAGGCCGATCATGACACTAGAGACAGACTTGAAAACTAAATAGATCAAGACATTTGAAGATAAGGAGATGATCAAGATACCGTCTAAGTACTTGAAGAATGCAGATACTATGCAACTAGAACACGTATCAATATAATAGATGATTTGGATAATGATGAGCAGAAGAAAGATGAGCATAAATCTTCTAGCTCAAATCCAAGTCACTCTAGCAAAACTAGTGGCAGCAAGGTGGATGATAAAAAGGAGGGAAAAGATGGGGAAGGATGACGGGAAAAGAAGAAGTAGGATGGGGAAGACAAGAAGAAGACTCATAAAGTTCCAGAAATTTAAACATCAAAAACTCTACCAAGATAAACACATAAGCCTAACCAAACTAAAACTCAATCAATCCAAACCCAAAAACCTAAGCACCTATACAATCCAACTGCACATTCCCTACTCAAAATCCCTATCATAACTAGCCAAACCTCACTCAAGAAAATATCTAAACCACCTTTATTCAAACCTCCAACTAGAACTCACTTCAAGACTGCAGGAAGAAAGACAAGAAAAATTTAAGCTGAAGCTGGTGCTCTTTGGAATTGCTTCAATCAGGATGACTTTCTACCAATTTCTAAAATCATATCAGATGATGATTATCAACAACAGTTAGCTGAGGAGATAGTCAAAGTTTGTGTTGTCACTCTAGGAGAAGTCAGGATTTACTACGAAGATGACACCTTCATTTTTCTGAATAGAGAAGTAGTTGAGACATTTATAACTGTAGAATTGGAGAGAGTGATCAGTTTGATGAATGTAAGGGATTCATGTACAAGAATGAGGAAGGTTGTATTGGCTGAGAGGTTGAGAGAGAGAGAGAGAGAAATATAAAGCATGCAAAGGAAAAGGCTAAAAGGGAGGAAAGAGAAAGGAAATATGATAAGGAGATTGAAATTTTTGAGAAAAGTTCAAATGAACTAAAGGCACAGGGGTTGAGCAAGGTATCTAAAGATGGACATTTTCTGAACATAAAGACCAATAAGTTTGTAAGGTATATGATTCATTTGCTAAATAGTTACTCATTAGCTAAATGGCTCAAACTGGTGGAAGCTCTAAGAGGGACTGAGATTATTGAAGAACTTGAAGTATTAATCAAACTCAAGGACCTTATTAGAAAAGAACTTGGTTATGCGAAATTCAAATAATCTTTGTAACTCAACATTTGATGTAACTGCAAGTTGTATAAATATGTACTTTGTAAATTTGTCAATCCAATTGTATTTGATTTTAGCTTGGGGTTAGTCTTGTTATCAGGCATTAATTTATGAAAAGTAATCTTCTCACAAATTGGGGGAGATTGGTGTGCAAGACATGCCTGCATATAACAAGACTAAGTCATATTGATATCCCTAAGGATAAGTTGTATAATAAACTGTATTTGTATTTTGTAATCATGTTCCTTGAGTCTGTAAAAATGTTAAGTAGATTAGACTGGAAGATTTTTCTATGAACAGTCTTCAAGCTAAGGAATAAACTCTGGAAGAAGATCAATTCCCGATCATGCCTCAGAGAGAAGTGTAGCAGCTTGGATTTGAATAATACTGTTATAGGAAAAATGTTCTAAATCAGATATCGACAAGTCACAGATCATGGGATATCGAGAAGTCTGTCGAGAAGTCCAAAATGACTTTTAGAGAAGTCCCAAGAGATATCGACAAGTCAATATGCATGTAGAGATCTCAGATATTGACAAGTCAAAAAGTCTATGTAGAGAACTGGAGTTATCGACAAGTCATTTTTCTAGGTAGAGATCTAGAGATATCGACAGGTCAAATCTTCATGTAGAGAACTAGAGATATCGACAAGTCAAAAGCATATGTAAAGAACTGGAGATATCGATAAGTCATTCTGCATGTAGAGAACTGGAGACCTCGACAAGTCAAAAACACACATAGAGGACTCAAGATATCCGTAAGTCATTTACTTATCGATATGTGACATCTCTACAGAACAAAAGAGATCTCGACAAACTATCTCAAAATTCAGAATAAAGACAAGTTCAAGGTTCAAGTTTATCAGTCAACAAACAATTCATTCACTGAATTGGAAAGATTAATAACGCAGTTTGAAGAATACAAGATGAAGGGCCAAGATTCACTGGACAAAGGATGGTCACAGACCTACAAGATTCTGCACAGATTTGCTAACAACACAAATTGAAAAAGACAAGATAGCTTTAGAAAATATGTTAGTACATTTTAGTGCAGGTTTTGTAAACCCGTGTTGTTGGTCTATAAAGCATGCACAAGTCCTTAGTTTAGAAGTTAATTAAATAGATCTAGAAAAATCTTGTATTCTCTCTCAAGATTTGTAGTTGAGTTCTTATTTTCAATAACACAGATTTGTAGCAAAACAAATGTGATTAATACAATCAAGTGAATTTTTGATATTTTGTTTGTGTGCTTACAGCTAAACAATTTATCTCTACAAGTTCATATTTGTTTTGTTCATTAGTAAGCCCAACACTTTAAAAGAAGATTAAAATCCAAAAAAAAACATATTCACCCCCCCCCCTTTGTGTTATATTTCATTGCACTTAATATCTAACATTCCTATTTGGTTAAATATGTTAAGTAAACATATTCGGGATGTTAATAAAGTAAAAAATGTATTATATTTTTGAATTTAATTTTTTCATTGCCAAATTATTATTAACCTATTTATTTAGGTGGTCGAATATTTTTATATTAATTGACTGAAATAATATGTTGCCAAAGCAAGCTCTTTTTGTGTAGATTAACTAATTTAAAATTATTATTATGACGATTGGATATTTAATTTTATGCAAATTTTATCTGCCTAAAGGAAGGTAATATTTGGCCAAAATTAATATATTTTTGTGATAATAAGTATGTACAATATTAAGTTTTTGATGTGAATAATAAGTCGGTCCAAAGAAAAGCATATTATTTGACAGAAGTTAATTGTTAATACTTGATTATTGCGAGGAGAGTACTAATTATAAATTAAATTTTCTGTCCAAAGACTAAAATTTAATATTGCTCTAGGTATCTTGTGATGATGTTGCTAATATTTAAAATTTATCACATTATTATATATACTAGTTTTGAGCATTACGTTGTATATTTGTTTTCTATTTCAGTTTCTGCTACCGTAAATTCTGCTTTCGCTCAATTGAACATGATTCCAATGTTGAATGGGACAAACTATGTCACATGGAAAGAGAATGTTGAGATCGTTCTTGAGTGTATGGATCTTGACCTTGCGCTAATGAAAGAGCAACCAGTTCCCACTGCGAATGATCCCAAAATGAATCAAATTGAGAATTGGGAACGTCTGATCTTATGTGTCTGGTGAAAATGAAGCGAACGATTTTAACTAGCTTTCGAAGCTCTACTATTGAGAGCACAAGTGCCAAGAAGTTCTTCTCCCAGATTAAGCAATATTTTTCTAAGAATGAGAAAGCGAAAACGAGTAATCTTTTGTCTAAACTCGTGACCATGAAGTATAAAGGAAAGGGGGACATAAAAAAATACATCATGGGATGTCTAACTTTGTTGGCAAGTTCAAAAAATTCAAGTTAGAACTTTCGGATGAGTTACTTATTCACTTGCTTCTTATTTCTCTGCCTCCTCAGTTTAAACACTTTGTGGTGAGTTACAATACTCAAAAAGAAAAATGGACTCTTAATGAGCTCATTTCACACTGTGTGCAAAAGGAAAAGAGGGTTTTGCGAGAGAAGACTGAGAGTGCTCACTTGGCATCAAGTTCTCATGATAATAAAATAAAGAGAGGTAAGGATATTGCAAGTGGAAAATCCAAGCAAAAAAACAACCTGCTATTTTTGTAAGAAAGCTGGACACATGAAGAAAGAGTGTTCCAAATATGCTACTTGGCGTATGAAGAAGGGGTAAGACTTATGTCTTTGTTTGTTCAGAAGTTAATTTGGCTTCTGTACCTAAGAATACTTGGTGGTAGATTCTGGTGCTACTACTATCTATGCAGGATTGCCTGTGGAGCCAACCAACAATTGATGTTGAAAGATTCATCTATGTGGGCGACGATAATAAAGTTTCAGTTGAAGCTGTTGGAACATTTAGATTATTATTAAAAACTGGTGTTTTTTGTATTTATTTGAGACATTTATTACACCATCTTTAAACGGAATCTCATTTTTATTTCCTGTTTGGACAAATATGGCCGCACTTGTTCTTTTGGAAATAATAAAGTTTGTTTCACTTTAAATTCAAATATGGTTACTTCTGGTTCTTTAATTGATAATCTTTATATGCTTGAGACTGTTACTTTTAATAATGAAATTTTGCACTCAAGTGCAAGAGGTAAAATCGTAAGTTAATTGAGAATTTTGCCATGTTGTGGCACAAGCGATTAGGTTATATCTCTAAATAGAGTATTTAAAGGATTGTGAATGATAGAATTCTTGATCCGTTAGATTTAAGTGGCTTTCAAGTTTTTGTAGAATGCATTAAGGGAAAAAAACAAACTTGAGAAAATTAGGTGCCAATAGAGATACAAGTGTCTTGGAACTGATTTATACTGAAATATATGGACCATTCCCTACGGCCTCTAGGAATGGTCAATAATATTTTATCACATTAATAGACGATTACTATAGGTATGGTTACCTATACTTGATACATGAGAAGTCACAAGCTCTGGACGTATTTAAAGAATAAAAAGCTGAAGTTGAACTTCAGTTAAATAGTATTATTAAGGCCGTCAGACCTGATCGTGGTGGTGAATTCTACAGTAGATATGATGAATCAGGTGAACAACATCTAGGACCATTTGCTAACTTCCTAAAGGAGTGTGGAATTGTCCCTCAATATACCATGCCAGGAAAACCAAATATGATGTTGCTGAGAGGCGAAATCGTACTCTTAAGGATATGGTGAGAAGTATGATAAGTCATTCTTCTTTACTTAAGTCACTTTGGGGAGATGCACTAAAGACCTCAATTTATATCCTTAACCGGGTTCCAACTAAAGTAGTGTTCGAAACCCCTTACAAACTTTGAACTAAGAAAATACTTAGTATTAAACATCTACATGTTTGGGGTTGTCCAACAGAGGCAAGGCCATATAGGCCAAATGAAAAGAAACTGAACTCTAGGACAGTCATTTGCAATTTTGTTGGGTATCCAGAACGTACTCGCGGATAAAAGTTTTATGATCCCGCTCTTTGAGGCTGATAATGCAAGATTTTTTGAGGATGTTGATTTTGGGAGGGAAGATATAGGTAAAGGTATTTTTTTGAAGAAGATAGTCATGATCCTATTTATGACTCTGTCGAGAAAAATGATCGGATTATGGTACCTATCATTATTCAAAGCCCTCTGGTTCAAGACAACACTGAAATTTCCCATGAGGATCCAATTGAGCAAACTCAACAACCTAATGAATCACAAGAAGTGCCACGAAGGAGATCTGTTATTCCCTAACAATACAACAAGAATTACAAAAGGGGGGTTGAATGTCATTCTGGCTTCTTTTTCAAGATTTTAAAGACCGTTCTTAACTCGACAGATATATATGTGTTTTGATTTGCAAAGTGCAGAATGAAAGGATTAAATGAATCAAACACAAAGTAATAAAAACACAAGTCTTTAAAACTTTCTGGTGGATTTGAATGTATCCACCAGGGATATATAAATATCGATTTGAGAACTCTGTGAAGCTCAAATTGGCTCACAGCTGCTTTACAAGTCGAACAAACAAACTAGAGAAATTCTTGACAAGTACAGCTTTTTCTATTTCTCTCCTAAAATATGATTGCTTAGTTGTTTATTCTACTAGCTACACTTGGTTTATATATCACCAAGTTTACATGGTAATAAGACAGGATAATAAAACAAAACCTATCAAGTCTAACACCATGTTGCTTCATTACTCTAATCCAGCATCATTGAATATCTTCATAATAGCATGGAAATGGTAATGCTTCTTTGTTCTCAATTTCCTGCTAAACAGGCTGCCACATTCCTTTTTCAAACACTCAACGCATGTGACTGTGTTGTCACTGTCAACAGATATTTGAATTGATCATCCGTCGGGTACATGCTTGTCATCCATCGGGAAGCTTTGTTGATCATCCGTCAGGTAGCTATTTGTCACTTGACTCCATTTCACTTATGCAGGATTACTAGACATCTTATATTTACAATTAATCAACCTAATCAGCATATCTACTAGTAGTCAACATGACTCATATGCTACTACAGAATCTACACAAAGTTGTTTGCAGAAATGTGCTACAATACTTATTGTTACATAAGCTACTCATCCGTTGGATGTCAAATCATCATCCGTCGGGACTATAGTGAATCATCCGTCGGGACTATATTTGATAATCCATCGAGTGCTACAAAATTTACTAAGTTAAATCTACTAAGGTGTTTTGTTTAATTTATCATCAAGTTCATAACATATTCCTAACAATCTCCCCCAATTTATGTCTACTAGAATTGTAGCCATAAATTAAGAGAAACTTGATGATAACAAAACATCCTAAAGATACAGATTAAAAATAGTAGATAAAATTGATAAGTGCTGTAATACTTATTGAAAATTGAACAATGCAAAGTATACAAAGAATAACTCACAATCATTATCAAGGTGTTCCTCTAGTCTGAGCAGATAAGTCTATTTCCTTGATTGTCTAGGTTTCTTCCCAAGCCTTCTGTTGTTCTCTTCAATCTGGTTCTGGAGTTGTCTGTGGAATTCAAGTTCATCAGCTTCTGATAGATCTAGCATTCCTTACGTTTCCAATGGAGTTTCATTTCTAGAGATACTCAATTGGTCCTCCAATCTGAAAAATCTTCTAACTCCTTTTTCATCCCTGAATTCCATCAACCAATAAGGCCTCAAATGCACTCTCTTTCATATGAAGGGAATAGATAGAGTTTTTGGAAGTGCATCTTTGGCTCTATTACTCCTCACCTCCTAAATCTTCTTTAGAACTAATCTTCTAGCAGTAACATGGTATCCAAAGTTCTTTTTGAAAGATGAGTAGATCTTTATTAGCACAGATTGGCTTTCTAGAAGAATCCTGTGAAGTGGCCATATCATCTCTTTTCCTCCCTTGTATTTGAATACCAGTCTTTCAGGGAGATGTTTGTGAGCATCAATTCCTCTAACTTCTTCCAATTCATCTAAGTAGAGGTTAATGTCAGAAAACTCTTTGATGTCACAAATGTATAGCATATCTCCTTTGTTGACTGTGGATTTAGATTTGACTAGGGTCTTGGATTTGAGAATCACTGGATTCACTTTCTTGCTAGCTCTTGTCTTTGTCTTCTTTGTCTTGAAGATAGGTAAATTTAGCTCATGAATTGGTAAACTATCCCAGTCTACTGGCTCATCCTTAGGAACAATTGGCTCACCATGAATATTCCTTGTTGGATCAACCACCTTGAATTCTTCAAATACCACTGAGGGTTTTGATGTCAGAGTTGTAGTTGTAGGCTTTTTGGGAATTTGGTCTTCCTTTTCCTCATCACTAAAGTTCAATTTCCTCTTGGAATGGAGTTTGTATCTGAATTTTCTTTTCTGTTGTGGTACATCTTGCACTTTTTGATCTTAAGGTTCAGCAATTATAGGTGGTTGTGCAGGAATTTCTGTTGTGGTTTTTACAACTTGAAGTTTGGCCAAGATAGTAGCTTACTTATTTTTCTGTTTGAGCTTCTTAGCATCCAGAGCAGCTTGCTTCTTCTCTTGCTTGATTTTTTCTTTCTCTTCCTTCTTTGCTTCCATAAACATGGGGTGTCCAGCCACCACACAAATTTCCTTACCATTTCTGTAAATCTTGGCTAATCTTCTTTTGAGTGCTGAATCAGCTGGATCTTTATGAAAGGCAATTGACCTAGCCAACAGCTTCTTCTCATCTGGCCTAGGTGTCTCATACACCATATCCATAGGATTTTTGTATAAAAATTTTGAGTAATTTCTTTTAGGCCTCATGATGAGATTTGCTTTTGGAGACTTGATGCAAGATGTTTGGCCTTTTTCCAGATAATTCATGCTAAGGTCATTCACAGAAATCTGCTTGACTTGAGAGTGATGCTTGAAGACTTTATTTGATTTCTGAATTGGCCCAAACCTTTGTTGAATTTCTGCATCTATCTATCTCCATTTTTCATCCAGTTCCTTCTCCACAGCTGCAACATCGAGAATTTTGGGAATTGTCTTTGACTCAAGCTTAGCAGCTGCAATTTGGATCAAGTCAATGATGTCCAATACTGGTGGCTTTGGCAGAGTAATTTCTGGAACCATTACTAGGCTGATTTGTACATTTATCACTTTATCCCCCTCACTAGATGGCCTTACTTGACTAACTTGAGGTAAGGATTTCTCCCCCTTTTTGTTATCATCAAGTAGATTGGAGAAAGAAGATTATGCAGCCACCAGCTGTTATAGTAGTTGAGTTTGCTATGCTTGATGTAAATGTATAGCTATGAGAGAAGCTTCCATAGCGGTCATCCTTTTGTCTAAGGAGTCTACCTTTGTTGCAAGATCAGAATTCTTCCTTAGCTGTCTTTTAATATCAATCATTATGGCTTCTAGAATTTTAGCATCTAATTTGTCAGAAATATCCTTCTTCACTTGATTGAGCTTTGTCTGGATAGAAGTGATATCCGGATTATGTTAAAAGCCTTGGATTTGATGCAATTGCAGAGAATTGAGATGTGCCTGTAAGAGCTGCTTGGTGCCTGTATCTGTGGTAGATTGAATGGCATTGTGTATTTCTTGAATTTGATGAATGAGGGTGACCTTGAAATGTTGAAGATTAAAATCCTTGGAGAATGCCCATGAGGGAAGGCCAGATCTGGAACTGATGCATGTTTCTCCCCCTATGTTCATAAGCTCCTCACTTTCACCATCATCTCCAAAGAAATCAGCAGATTCCCCAGTCTCATAGTCAACATCATCATCAGCTCTAGGTGGCATAGCTGTGATGGCATCCTTAGCTCTGTGCATTGCCATGTCCAGCCAAAATTTGATATGCTGGAACAGGATGAGTAAATGCCTCAGCATTCAAAGAGATGGAACTTATAACAGCTTGATTATGCTGAGATGGTTTCTCTATATCTGCATCATTGGCATTCATTGACTCACTAGCAATGATGTCCAACCTTATCAATCATGTACCTGCATTTCTCTCAATTTCTCTCTCTTTTTACATCAAGGGATCCCCTTGGCTCCCCACCCTCACACCTCACCTTCACCATCAAAGGTGGAACTCCTATCACTCACTTTTGCCAGTCCTGAAGAAATGGACTGCATTTGTTCACTCTTATTCTCTCCTTTTTCCTGGGAGCAACCCGGCCTCTCACTCATTTCACTCCCTTCCCTCAGTCCTAAGAGTGATTGCACTACCACTAAGTCTTCTGCACTTGTGAGAATTGAAGAAATTTGAAGTTGTGCAAAGATACCCGACGGATAAGGAATATCCATCGGGATAGTAGTATGGCTATCCGACGGATGACTGCTATCAAGCTTATCCATCGGGATACAATCACTACTGGACGGGTGATGAATATCCATTGGGATAGAAGAAATGAATGAGTTTGGAGCAGAGACTATTGTAGACTCTGTGCAGATTGATGAAAATTTTGGCACAGATGTCTCAAAAGACTCAGAAAGAAATGGCAAGTGAGCCAGCAAATCATCTAAAGATGATGCTCACTTGCTTGGATTTTTTGCTTCTCCAAGAGAGTTAAAGATGGAGAATTTGGAAGTGATGTGTTTATCATGTCAACATCCAGTGAGTGTGTGGGAAAATTTGGTGTATCAGGTGCTTCAATTATTAGAGATTTTGGCTGTGACTCCACATTTATTGGAGCCACATCAACCTGACTTTGAGATGGTGCAGTGACTGGGTCTTTAGCACCAGTTTGCACTGTGTGTGAGCTCTATGCATCCCCAAGGGTTTTTGATCTTTTCTTTCTAATATAAGTTTATGGTGAGCTAGTGTCCCTACCCCTCTTGGCATGTGATCCTGGTTGGGAGCTTGTTTCAATAGTAGCATCCTTTTGGGAGGCTGAAACTGGTAATGAGCTGATTTCCTTATTAACAACAACAGTTTGTTGGGAAGCTGTGGTGTGGCTAGGTTTGGGTACACTCTTCTCACCAGCCTTATCCTTAGGGTTTCTTTGACTTTCACCCTGTCCCTCACCCTTCTCACCCACCTTCACACTCCCATCTTTGGTTTTAGTGGATTTTGCAACTGGTTTCTTTTGAAAGAAACCAGAGGGGGCTTTCTTAGACTTGGATTTTGAAATTTGTGGTTTAGTAGCTTGGGTAGGCATCTGTTTGGTCATTGACACAGATGTCATTGCTACATTTGAAGGCAAAGAAATGTTTGAGGTTGGAAGAGTAGAGGCAGTAGAAATTACCTCACTTACCTGAGGTCCCTCCATTACTGGAAAATAGAAGAGGGGCACCTCTTTGTGGTGATCTGCTCTATTAAGATCTGCAATTATTCTTCTTTCTTGAACCCAACAATTCAGCTTGTTGGTTGGGTTCTCAATCACAATGTTCTCAATGAGATGGTTAGCAAGCATCATGAAAAATCTGGCATAATAGACACTTTTACCTCTCTTATTAAGTTCTCCTAACTTATAACCTAGCTCAAACAAGACCAAGTCACTGAAATTAAAGTACTTATCAGTAACTAGCATGTAAAGCATGTTAAGCATGGATATATTAATAGAATCAAAGTTACTAATTTTACCAGAAAACACTTTAGTTACCACATTACACAGATAACTCCATTCTTTCCTAAGACCCAACCTTCCAATTTCACTTAATTTAGAGGTAGTGAGTGCATAGCCCATGGAATTTAGCATGTTAATAATATCAGTGTCTGTGTGTGGAGCAGTAATAGTATTATCAGGAATTCTAAAGCATGCTTTGACAATATCACTGTTAATGCAAAACTGCTTACCTTTAAGAGTGAATGTGATGGTCTTATCAGTTGAGTTGTACACTGCACTTGTCCATATCTCCTCTACAACCTCACAGTAGATGGTGGGAGATTCCAACATAGCATAGTTGAGTTTGCAGCCTTTCACAAAATCCATCATTTTGTGGTAGTTTCCAGACTGTTGAATCTCCTTGTTCACTAGAGTTGTGAAGTTGTTCTTTTTGTAGATGTACCCAGTTTGAGACATGATTTTGACGACTGGTGCCATTGTTAGAGATTGAAAAATTTGCAGAGAGAGTGATTGCTTTTGAGGAAGAAAGAAGTTAGAGCAATCGAATTGAGAATGATAAGAGAGTAAAATAAAAATGAATTCTTCTTTTATACTATCTCAGTGATAAACTGTAATAACCCCAATTTTTGGAAAATTTTTGAAACCCTTATGAATAGTGTTTTTGCTGAATGAGAAAACTTTTCATGCCACACTAGGTAGGGTTTCTTTTATGGATATTCTGAGAGTTTATTGGCACTCTATATGACATATAAGTGTATGTAAAGATCGTCAGAATCCAATTCCGAACACTTTGATTTTTTCCCGGAAATCCACTAGATACGGAAAGAATTGAGTATAAGGTAACAGGATAAAAAGGATTTAAATTACAGGATTATAAGAGAGGATCATAAAAGGAATACAATATATTGAGAAAGGTTAAGGGAACCTAAGTAATAAGATCCCGGGTATGATCCCTCAAACGATAAACGAAAACGAAAGTTCAGCGAACCGTATAACAGATCAGCGGTCATTAGGCAAACAATTAGGAAGTTAATCAAAGGGATTAGAGAGGATGATGTCACCCAACCAATGAGAAGAGGACAAGGAGGGGAGGATGACATCATGAGGATGACCTAAGCATTACATAAGGGAAGGAGGTGTGGTTGATTACTAACCACACAAATTTCATGGTTAAAAAGGTAATTTACCAAAATCTAAAGCTAGTAACCAAGTAAACAACTCACAAAACACAAAGATATTTCATTTCTTCATGAAGCTCTCGGCTTCTTTCTTAACAAAATGAAGATCCAAGCTCCACCACTTACTATTTAGCAAGGTATTTATCTAAGCTTCCCCATGGATAGTTACATACTCCCTACAAGTTTAAGCTTCTAATTCCAAGCCAATCTTTTTCTATAAATCATGGAAGAAGATGTTGAATAGTGTTTTTCAAGAACTAAAATTTGTGTTCTTGAAGTTTTGTTTAGATTAAGCTTGGATAAGGACTTTAAGGGTGATTCCAAGCCATTCTCTTGATTCTCCACTCTCCAAGGAAGGTATAAAATACAAACCCTAGCTTTAGTTTTGAGTAATTAGGAATGAATATGTTTGATATAGTATATGTGAAGCATGATGCTTATTTGTTTAAAGTTTGGTTGAGTTTGTAGAGATTAGTTGGTTTGGTGGTATTTTTGGAGTTGTAAATCTTGATAATTAGTTAAAGAACCTAAGTAAAGCTTTTAGTTCATGTGGGGAATAAGTATAAATTGTTAATGTTGAGTGTTGGGGCTGTTATGATGTAGTTTGGATGGAGTTTTGATTGGGTTTTGAATTGGGGTTGAATTGTGGTGGATTTGGAATGGTATAAATTTGGGAAATCGCGTAAACATAGCCGTCGTAATGCCCGATTTACCATAGACTGTTTTTTTGTTCTTAACATCAGAACCCTTGAACTCACTGCTAGGTTTTGACCATTGCCATGTTTACATAGTTCATGTTATGAGCTTCGTTTTGATATGTGGTTCGTTTGATTCCGATGAACGGTTTAGGAGAAACGGCCGTTTTAAGTAACGACGTTTCGCGAACGAACCCTTACCCCTTGCCTTACTTTGAAACATAGGTTAAAGACCTTAAAGGACTAATTGAAGTATGAAACAGTTATATAAGGTGTAATAGGCAGTTGGTAAGACACTCGCGAAGGAATTGCCTTAAAACTCGTAATGGTTAAATTATTAAAAATGGTGGAGCCGAGGGTACTCTAGTAACTTAAGAGAATCAGTAAGCGCAAAACGAGCGTTAGAGTCTGAGTTGGTTAGAGTATAGATTTACAAGTGACTTTGGTTTAATTCCAACTTACTTGTTGCTTATAGGTTACCAGACTCGTCCCAAGCCATTCGTAACCCCCAGTCGCTCAGGCAAGTTTTCTACCCGTTATACTGTTGTTGTGATGTATATGTGTATATGCATGATCTTGCGATAAATGCATATTTGTTATTAACAAATTCTTGCGATATATTGTAGCATGTGATATGGTATATATGCATGCCTGTTTCATATTCTTGGATTATATATTTGTTGGTTAAAATGCTTACAGTTGCATAATACCTATGCTAGATATAAGCGGTATTTGAATTTACCCTTAGTATAGGGGATCAAAAGGTGAACATATTTCTAAACCGGGAGTCGATGTTCCCGAGTATAATATATATATTTTTATATATATATGGTTATAGTTTTCAAAACTATTAATCGAATAAGGTTTATTCGATAACTTTAACTTTATTTTATTATTGAATATTATTTCGAATATTCATCCGAGTACTTATGACTCCTTTATATTATTATTGAATATTATTTCGAATATTCATCCGAGGACTTATGACTCCTTTATTTTATTATTGAATATTATTTCGAATATTCATCCGAGGACTTATGACTCCTTTATTTTATTATTGAATATTATTTCGAATATTCATCCGAGGACTTATGACTCCTTTATTTTATTATTGAATATTATTTCGAATATTCATTCGAGGGCTTATGACTCAGTTTATATTATTTAATGATTATTAATTGGATAGTCATTTGAGGATGTATTGACTCCTTTATTGTATTTAATGAATATTATTTATAATATTCATTCGAGGTATTATGACTCCGCTTATTAGTTAATAATATTCTTTATTTTATTAAAGAATAATGTTTCGATAATCAAACTTATTTTCGATTATTCAAATAAAGATAGTACTTTCGTATAAGTATATCTTTGGTTATTTAATACTCATTTCAAGTATAAGTCTTACAACTTCTACTTCAATTATTTGTATAAAGATTATTCTTTATGGGAATATTATTTAAATAATAATATTCAGACATTTTCTAAAAATATTGGGACTGATTTACTTCATTAAATCAGCATTACTCCAAACACTCTTTAAAGTGTTTTCGAGTCTTCAAAATGATTTTTAAAAGTTAGAGCGGATCCCAAAACTCATTTTTATATTTAAGATCTTCCTTTTTAAGGGGATTTAAATACTCGCTCAAAACCTGAGGGATCCGGCTCTGTGGTGTATTTTATATTCGCAACAAGGTTGCGGTTTTGGTAAATGAATTGATTACTTACCCAACGTTCGGGAAGTAAGTCCATCTATTTGAGTCGGCATAAGCAACATGGGCTCAGTGGGCGTCCATGATAGTGTAAGTGGCTCAGTGGGAGTCCATCAAATGCATAAGTGGCTGAGTGGCAGTCCAGCATAAGGTCCTATTGCGACCAGGGTGATGACCAGTGGGGAATTCGTCCATCTACTAGTAGAAAAGGTTCCTTATTGGTATCTTTGTCTGATCAGCAAGATATCAGGTTTATGCCAAAATTTGTTTTCTTTCCAAATTTATTGGATATTGCAATTCTGTTCATACTTTACATGACAGAGGTTTTCAGGAAACGTATGTATATATATAGGTGTATATATATATATCGGGACTTAATGAAGTATATCATAACTTCATTTCCTTCAAAATATTTCAAAGATTGAATCTATTCAAGTCTTATCTTGTAGTCTCATCAGTGTGATGAACTTTTGAAACTAATTATAACTTGAACGGTGGTAGTTCAAGTAGTATTTGGAAAAGATATAAGTATATTGGAGTATCTTGTAACTTCATCTTTTAAACTTATATCTAGTAAATGATTATCTTATGCATGACAAAGATTTTCAGAAAAATGTTGAGACAAGGTTAGATATATGAGATCACCTTGCAACGATATTTTTATACAGTTATACACTGGAACTCTGTGTGTATTATGCATGGAAGAGGACTTCCCATATTTTGAAGGATCCTGACAAGAATGAATAAAGGACCACTGAGGAATTGATGACCATGGTTAGGGCAACTCCCAGAGGCAGGATTGGCCGGTCACTACTAGAGGTTCGTTCAAGTTTGTAAAGATAGTAGCCCCTTTAACGCGACTTACTCGTAAGACTGAGAAGTTCGAATGGACAGAGAAATGCGAGAACAACTTTTAAGAACCGAAGCAAAGGTTGGTGACGTTCCCTATGTTGGCGTTGCCGGATGGAAAATGAGATTTTGTGAAGTGTAGTGACGCTTCGCATAAGGAATTAGGGTGCTTCTCATACAGCACAGCAAGGTAATCGCGTACGCGTCAAGACAATTAAGGGAATATAAAATTCGATATCCCCACCCATGAGCTTGGGCTCGTGGCAATAGTTTTGCCCTAAAGACTAGAGGCACTACTTGTACGGAGAGAAGTGCAAGATTTACACAAACCATAGGAGCTCTAGTACATTTTCACACAGAAAGAGCTCAACATGCGCCAAATGAGGTGGTTAGAGCTAATCAAGAATTATGATTGGGAGATTCTTTATCATTCAGGGAAAGCCAATGTGGTGGCTGATGCCCTTAGTAAAAAGGAGAGACTCAAGATAATAATGTCTTTGGGAGAGTTTATAAGAGATTTTGAGAAAATGGAAATAGAAATGAAGGTAACCGGAGCCGGTACCGAAAAGCTGTTTGAGATTGCAATACAGACCGAATTTTTGGAAAAGAACATATTGTGCCAGAAAAAGTGATGAATGAAGGCAGAGAGCCAACAATTAGATAAAAGATTAATATCGAGAAAAATGATAAGGGAATAATGAGGTATTCCTACAGAATTTGAGTTCCATATGTTCAAGAGCTTAAAGATGAGATCTTAGATGAAAGCTAGTTTGAGGAATAAGATTTAGAGCAAACCCTGAACGTGATAGTCAGGGAGGTCGCCATCAAGATCGAAAGAACCCATAACATAATATAGTGGAAAACAAGGTTTTTAATGTATAAGATAACCCCGATTATGGGAGAAGGTTGAAACATTTCATACTAAGGAAACAGAAAGTCGAGTAAGGAAAGGAGACCCGAGACGGTACTCCTATACGGAAATTTATGGACCTGTCTAGACAGAACTTAGACTATTATCCCTAACCACCACCTTGAGGAAACAATGCGGTAGGAAATTCTTTCAGGACCTTTAAATTGCTAAGCTCTCAATGTTCCAAGGAACAAGTTGACCCAGTTGAGGCCAGAGCCTGGCTAAAGGAAATATAGGAATCATTTGAGATTCTAAATGATTGACGAACCACAAAAGACTGTTTTTGTCACTTACCCTCCTAAGAGGGAGACCACCCGCTGGTGAAAGACCAAGGAAGGCACGGAGCAAGAGATTATAATAAACTGATTTAAGTTCAGTCAATTATTTTCAAGAAAGTACTTCCCAAGGTTATGGGGATAGTGTAAAAGCTTTAGAGCCAGAACAAAGGCAGACGAGTATGATGAATTATGAATCTAAGTTGTAAAAGTTGTCAAGATTCGTTCTGAGGACACGAATCCAGAATGACGGGATGTTTGAAATCGATGCTTATGTTGGGTTGGTTCATGAAATAATGATAAGAGAAAGGAAAAAAAAACTGAAGTGCAAAGGAATATAAAGGCAATAGAGTTTGAGGAATGATAAGGAAGTTGGGTATGAGGAAACCCTAAAGACTCGTAGCAATAGAAATAGAAAAGTATGTAATCGTCAGGATGAGGGTGATTCACCATGAGTTAAATTGATGGTTGAAGGAATAAGAGATACATATATTTTATCCCCTGTAAGTTGGGAGGATTTGAGGAAACCTTGAGATAGTTCGAAGGATAAATATTGAGACACGGATAGACTGAGGAGACAAGAAAGTAAGAAATTACGAAAAATTGGATGAAGGAAGTGACCTTCAAGAATGTGAAGTGTAAGACCGGTGGCTTGATACCCAGAAAGGGAGACGCCAGGTATGAAAGATATCCCAACATTGAGATGACTGTTGAGATAAACAACAAAAGTAAATAAGGAATTATTAAGAAGAAGTTCGCGTTGAACACGACCAATATCTTCCAGAACATCCTTGTTATCGATACCAAATTAGGAAAGAAAAGCGGATAACCGCCGTTATCTTTTGGAGGCCATAATTGATTGACCTCATTTGGAATACAGATGTTATTGTAAAATTAGGCATATACTATCGAGGTGGGAATGATTGAATAAGACACCCTTATCAGGGATATATGACTTGAATTATCCATGGAAGGATGCATGTACCTTTTTAAAGGTGGAATTAAGGATAGAACATCGGTAACTTAAAACAAATCCTAGGGGAATGCATAAAGGTTGGCATTTCACCCTTAATAGGGATAGTATGAGTTTTTCAGTATGAATTGGAAAGGATTAAGGTAATAACAACCTTCAAGGATCAGTGGAGAAATTTTTCAGAAGTATATAGACAATGATTCTGGTATTAATAAATGGTATCTTGATATGCCCTGTGCCTAGGGTGTACCTGATGAAGGATTTAAGGATAACCTTAAGAGGTTTTACAAGGAGAAAGGTAATATTCAAAGTTCTCAAGAATAGAAATTTTGATGAAGGAAATATGGCGTAATTATAATAATGCCAGGTGGGCACGTGTTAAACCACGAGAAAGTATGGATCGAACCAGTAAAGGTCGAATTTTTTACAGGCAATTAGGACCTAAGATTAAAGATGTTCTAAGTATGATTGAGAGTCAGTCGTGACAGTGATTAACCTCTAAAGACTGAGGCAATAACTTATGGAAAAATGGTGATTTTTTTTTACTCATAAGATTTTAAGGAAAACATCTTCACACAAGCTGTGATTGAAATGAGGTAGAAAATTTATTTGGAGGTGGTTAAAATGACATTGACTGTAAGGAAATTTTACTATCAGGAAGGGCCAAAGAGGTGGCCAACACTTTAAAGGTAAGAGGATAATTATAGGCGCTTGTGCCAAAGGAATACAGTGATGATGGTTAAAGCTGAAGGTTGTATTATGGTTTGGAAGATTGACATTCCTTCTGATGACTGTGCAATACCCAACCGTAATAGTAGTTGGTAAAGGTTTAATTCGTGTAATCGCCATGAGCGGGCTATCTATCTTAGAAGGTACTATCTTGAGAATGAGCCTGGACCATGTTTCAAAAGGACTAAACGAACCTTTGAGTTAATTCTTCTATCGAAGGCATATGATTAAGAATGGTATTAACCTGCTATCGTTGCTTTGATTGAAACTCTTCTGCAATTTTATCTGCTTCATGTCATGTATGTATGGCAGGATCAGGAGTGTTCTTCATGAATCATGAATGGTAATTATGTTACCTCCTTCGAAGGATTTGATATGACATGTATGGACTCCGTATGGTTAGATATTAAGATTTCATGGAAAGTGAATGACGACAGTAGGTCAGTGGTGGACCATAGTAATGCAGCAATGATTCTGCGAGTAATGAGCTAATTACAACCGTGAGAGTTGTATTGGAATGGATGTTGAGATTGAGTACCACTAATCGGGTCGTGGTAATGTATAAGTTATCATTGATAGACTAATTAAGTAGAGTATCTACCTATTGAATATTTATTCCTTCTTTTGAAAAGAGAGTCGTATTACTATATGAGGAAGGTTGCGGTGCAAGCATAGAATTCTAGTAACGATGATGTCTAGAATGAGATCCCAGATTCGATTTTCGATATCGAGGGAGTTTCAAAGGTGATTGTGTATAAGCTCGAGGAAGAGCATGGGTCCATAGAATGATGGACGGAATAGCAAAAAATATTTAGGCATGTGAAATACGATACTATAATACTTGATGTTGATATAAATACATATATTTTTTGTTCTCCTATGACAAACCTCTATAGTTCAGAGGTAGGTTCCAAGCCAGATATTTTGTGGCAGTATATTTCTTTTATTTACAATTCTCTTCAATTCGTTCTTTTCTCTTCTTTTCATTTCATGTAAGCTGAGAAGAACAACCCTTCCAGAAGGGGGGTATTGCCGAATGACTATCTATCTGTGTGATAGAAGCCTAGTAGGATACCATCTATTGTTTAATTGCTTGTCAAGTACTAAAGGCTAGCCACCTTCTGTACTAACTATGCAATAGAACAAGTGTTCATGATCATAGTGATCTCTCAAAAAATTCCTTTACTTCTATATGATTGATCAACTTTTGGAAAATAGAAACAGCTGAAAAAGGAGTAGTAAAGTTATGGTGGTAATCGGAATGGAAACACATTCGTGATACTAAGGTTGACGTGGTTATTAAAAGGTTATATGTAACACCCCCAAATCCGGGGTCGGGGATCCGGGTTGTCACGAGTTCCATTTCCCTTAAAACAACCAATCTTAATAAATAATCAACTACTCTGTACTGTGACCCCACAATAAACACACACACCGCAAGTTATAGTCTCAGAGATGAATACCCAAAAATAATCACAAGTCATTTTATTCCACAATTATCTGCCAATACACCTTAAAAGGTTTTCTGAATAAATTTACATTTTCTTTGCCATTATTACAATTCATAAATATACATAAATCTGGTACATCAAAAGTTGAAAGCCTAGCCTATTGGTAGCTCCTACCTCAGCTACGGCGGCATCAACGCTTCCAGAAAACTGCGGAATGTTTCCTAACCGCTTGCGAATTGGAAGCTTGGTCTTGTTCATCTTTTATATCTGTTGTTGTGTGATGAAAAAAGAAAGCAAGGGTGAGCAGCAAGCCCACCAAAATAATATGTATAATGATTAACAATATATGAGCCTTCTCATAGTACTCATGATAGTCTTGGTCAAAAGAAATGAACCAAGTTTGATATCTTAATGCGATGAAGTCGCAAAATATTCAGTATATATACATATATACTTTTCAAAATCTTGGAAGTCCTCTTCCATGCATAATATACACAGAGTTCCAGTTCATAACTGTATAAAAAAATATCGTTGCAAGGTGATCTCATATATCTAACCTTGTCTCAACGTTTTTCTGAAAGTCCTTGATATGCATAAGATAATCATTTTCTAGATATAAGTTTAAAAGATGAAGTTACAAGATACTTCAATATACTTATATCTTTTCCAAATACTACTTGAACTACCACCGTTCAAGTTATAATTAGTTTCAAAAGTTCATCACACTAATGAGACTACAAGATAAGACTTGAATAGATTCAATCTTTGAAATATTTTGAAGGAAATGAAGTTATGATATACTTCATTAAGTCCCGATATATATATACACCTATATATATACATACGTTTTCTGAAAACCTCTGTCATGTAAAGTATGAACAGAATTGCAATATCTAATAAATTTCGAAAGGAAAGAATTTTGGCATAAACCTGATATCTTGCTGATCAGGCAAAGATACCAATAAGTAACCTTTTCTACTAGTAGATGGATGAATTCCCCACTGGTCATCACCCTGGTCGCAATAGGACCTTATGCTGGACTGCCACTCAGCCACTTATGCATTTGATGGACTCCCACTGAGCCACTTACACTATCATGGACGCCCACTGAGCCCATGTTGCTTATGCCGACTCGATAGATGGACTTACTTCCCGAACCTTGGGTAAGTAATCAATTCATTTACCAAAACTGCAACCTTGTTGCGAATATAAAATACACCACAGAGCCGGATCCCTCTGGTTTTGAGCGAGTATTTAAATCCCCTTTAAAAAGGAAGATCATAAATATAAAAATGAGTTTTGGGATCCGCTCTAACTTTTAAAAATCATTTTGAAGACTCGAAAACACTTTAAGGAGTGGTTAGAGCAATGCTGATTTAATAAAATAAATCAGTCCCAATGTATTTAGAAAATATCTGAATATTATTATTTAAATAATATTCCCATAAAGAATAATCTTTATAAAAATAATTAAAGTAGAAGTTTTAAAACTTATACTTGAAATGAGTATTAAATAACCAAAGATATACTTATACGAAAGTACTATCTTTATTTGAATAATCAAAGATAAGTTTGATTATCGACACCTTATTCTTTAATAAAATAAAGAATATATCTCAGCAAATAATCGGAGTCATAGATCCTCAAATGAATATTCAAATAATATTCATTAAATAATATAAACTGAGTCATAAGCCCTTGAATGAATATTCAAATAATATTTAATAAATAATATAAAGGAGTCATAAGCACTCGAATGAATATTCAAATAATATTCAAATAATAAAATAAAAGGAGTCATAAGTCCTCGAATGAATATTCAAAATAATATTCATTTAATAAAATAAAGAAGTCATAAGCCCTCGAATGAATATTCAAAATAATATTCATTTAATAAAATAAAGAAGTCATAAGCCCTCGAATGAATATTCAAAATAATATTCATTTAATAAAATAAAGAAGTCATAAGTCCTCGAATGAATATTCGTAATAATATTCATTAAATAAAATAAATGAGTTATAAGCCCTCGAATGAATATTCGTAATAATATTCATTAAATAAAATAAAGTTATCGAATAAACCTTATTCGATTAATAGTTTAAAAACTATATCAATATATATATATAAATATATATTATACTCGGGAGTCTCGCCTCCCGGTTTTAGAAAAAGTTCACATTTTGATCCCCTATACTAAGGGTATACGCAAATACCGCTTATCTCTGGCATAGGTATTATGCAACGGATAAGCATTTGAACCAACAGATATATAAATCAAGAATACGAAACAGGCATGCATATATACCATATCACATGCTACAATATATCGCAATAATTTGCTAATAACAAATATGCATTTATCACAAGATCATGCATATACACATATACATCACAACAACAGTATAACGGGTAGAAAACTTGCATGAGCGACTGAGGGTTACGAATGGCTCGGGACGAGTCTGGTAACCTATAAACAACAAGTAAGTTGGAATTAAACCAAATTCACTTGTAAATCTATACTCTAACCAACTTAGACTCTGACGCTCGTTTTGCGCTTACTGATTCTCTTAAGTCACTCGAGTACCCTCGGCTCCACCATTTTTAATAATTTAACCATTACGGGTTCTAAGGCGATTCCTTCGCGAGTGTCTTACCAACTGCCTAACACACTTAACATAATTGTTTCATACATTAATTAACCCTTTAAGGTCTTTAACCTATGTTTCAAAGTAAGGCGAGGGGTAAGGGTTCGTTCACGAAACGCCTTTACTTGAAACGGCCGTTTCTCCTAAACCGTGCATCGGAATCGAACGAACTATATATCAAAACAAAGCTCGTAACATGAGCTATCTAAACATGGCAATGGTCATAATCTAGCAGGGAGTTCTCGGGTCCAAATGTTATGAACAAAAGCAGTCTAAAGTAAATCGGACATTACGACGGCTATGTTTACGCGATTTCCCAAATTTAACCCATTCAAAAACCATCACAATTCAACCTCAACCCATTCATACAACCAAAGTCCATCCTTATCACATCATAACAGCCCCAATCAATTCAATATTAACATTTATACTTATGCCTAAGCTTGAATTTAACTATACTTAAGTTCTTTTAACCAAAACAACAAGATTCACCATTCCATTTCACTACCACTCCAACCCAAACTCTAAACCACAAGCATTAAGCTACTATATCATCATAACAATCAAAATCACCTTATTATACAAAGGAATCTAGGGTTTGGAGATGATATACCTTCCTTGAAGTGGTGGGAGTAGCTAGGAAGCCTTAGGAAGCCTTGAGGAGTCTTAGGAAAGCTTGGATCTTAAAGGAAAACAAGAAAAATCAAGTTAAAAACTTTGAAATCACTATTCATTGTCTTCTTCATTGATTTCTTGAAGAAGATTGAGAAAGAATTGAAGGCTTAAACTCATAATATAGCCATATCTATGCATAAGGAACACTAAGGAATTATCTTACCAATTTAGGAGGCTTGGATCTTGGATTTTGAAAATTCTCCCTATGAAATTGAAAAAAAGCCGAGAGCAACCTTGGTGAAGAGAAATATTTTGTGTTTTGTTTGATGAAAATGAAATGATTGGCTTGCTGGATGAAATTTTGTTTTTGTTTTGGTTAATTACCTTTTTAGCCTTAACTTTGTGTGGTTCTACTTCAACCACATCTCCTTCATTCCCATGTCATGCTTATGTCATGCTATGATGTCATCTTCCCCTCCTTGTCCTCTTCTCATTGGTTGGGTGACATCATCCTCTCTAATCCCTTTGATTAACTTCCTAATTGTTTGCCTAATGACCGCTGATCTGTTATACGGTTCGCTTAACTTTCATTTTTTTTATCGTTTGAGGGATCATACCCGGGATCTTATTACTTAGGTTCCTTTAACCTTTCTCAATATATTATATTCCTTTTATGATCCTCTCTTATAATCCTTTAATTTAAATCCTTTTTATCCTGTTAACTTATACTCAATTCTTTCCGTATCTAGTAGATTTTCGGAAAAATCAAAGTGTTCGGAATTTGGATTCTGATGATCTTTACATACACTTATATCCCATATAAAGTACTAATAAAATCTCAGAATATCCATACCAGAACCCCTACATAGTGTGGCATGAAATGTTTTCTCATTCAGCATAATCTGCAAAATCACTATTCCTAAGGGTTTCAAAAATTTCCAAAAATTGGGGTTATTACATTATAGAACGCTAACGAGCAAAAGTATAACCAGTATAATATTAGGAACGGAAGGTAGTAGCGATTACGAACTGGAAAAGAATGGGTATTGAGAAGCAAAAGCTCTAATGCTAAAAGCCATAATGAGAGTCTGTGCAATAGACTTGAAAGAAATTGGAATGATCACTTAACACAGATTGAGTTTTCTTACGACAATAGATCATATGTCAGTATTGAGATATCGCCTTATGAGATCCTTGAGGGAAGACAATGTCGATCTCCCTTATGTTAGGATGAAGTTGTAGAGCGCAAGATGCTCGGACCAGCAGTGGTCCAAAGGACCAAGGATATGATAGATCTAATCAGAGGACGGCTGGTAGTAGCCCAAGATGGACATGATAAGTATGTTGATTTGACACGAAAGGACAAAGAGTATGAAATAGGGGACCTAGTAATGTTATAGGTATCCCTTGGAAAGGATTGATGAGGTTCGGAAAGAAAGGAAAGCTAAGTCTACAATTTGTTGGACCCTTGGATATATTAAGACGTTTGGGAAGTTAGCATATGAGCTAGCCCTACCCCCGAACATGTAGCAAGTCATAACGTGTTTCACGTATCAATGTTAAGGAAGTGTAATTCGGATGCCAGATAAATAGGGGCATATGAGCGCATAGGCATGCGACCAGACATAACCTATAGGGAGCAGCCAGAAAGGGTTATAGATCGAAAAGGAACAAGTGCTTAGGAGAAGGGTTATCAAACTAGTCAGAGTTTGATGGAAGAACCACAATGTGGGAAAATTTACTCGAGAGTTAGAAAGTGCAATGTTAAGAAAGTATCCCTATTCATTTTCTATCTGATTCCGGGACGGAATCCTTTTAAGGAGGGGAGACTGTAATAACCCCAATTTTTGGAAAAATTTTGAAACCCTTATGAATAGTGTTTTTGCTGAATGAGAAAACTTTTCATGCCACACTAGGTAGGGGTTCTTTTATGGATATTCTGAGATTTTATTGGCACTCTATATGACATATAAGTGTATGTAAAGATCGTCAGAATCCAATTCCGAACACTTTGATTTTTTCCCGGAAATCCACTAGATACGGAAAGAATTGAGTATAAGGTAACAGGATAAAAAGGATTTAAATTAAAGGATTATAAGAGAGGATCATAAAAGGAATACAATATATTGAGAAAGGTTAAGGGAACCTAAGTAATAAGATCCCGGGTATGATCCCTCAAACGATAAACAAAAACGAAAGTTCAGCGAACCGTATAACAGATCAGCGGTCATTAGGCAAATAATTAGGAAGTTAATCAAAGGGATTAGAGAGGATGATGTCACCCAACCAATGAGAAGAGGACAAGGAGGGGAGGATGACATCATGAGGATGACCTAAGCATGACATAAGGGAAGGAGGTGTGGTTGATTAATAACCACACAAATTTCATGGTTAAAAAGGTAATTTACCAAAATCAAAAGCTAGTAACCAAGCAAACAACTCACAAAACACAAAGATATTTCATTTATTCATGAAGCTCTCGGCTTCTTTCTTAACAAAATGAAGATCCAAGCTCCACCACTTATTATTTAGCAAGGTATTTATCTAAGCTTCCCCATGGATAGTTACATACTCCCTATAAGTTTAAGCTAATAATTCCAAGCCAATCTTTTTCTATAAATCATGGAAGAAGATGGTGAATAGTGTTTTTCAAGAACTAAAATTTGTGTTCTTGAAGTTTTGTTTAGATTAAGCTTGGATAAGGACTTTAAGGGTGATTCCAAGCCATTCTCTTGATTCTCCACTCTCCAAGGAAGGTATAAACTACAAACCCTAGCTTTAGTTTTGAGTAATTAGGAATGAATATGTTTGATATAGTATATGTGAAGCATGATGCTTGTTTGTTTAAAGTTTGTTTGAGTTTGTAGAGATTAGTTGGTTTGGTGGTATTTTTGGAGTTGTAAATCTTGATAATTAGTTAAAGAACCTAAGTAAAGCTTTTAGTTCATGTGGGGAATAAGTATAAATTATTAATGTTCAGTGTTGGGGCTGTTATGGTGTAGTTTGGATGGAGTTTTGATTAGGTTGTGAATTGGGATTGAATTGTGATGGATTTGGAATGGTATAAATTTGGGAAATCGCGTAAACATAGTCGTCGTAATGCCCGATTTACCGTAGACTGTTTTTTTGTTCTTAACATCAGAACCATTGACCTCACTACTAGGTTTTGACCATTGCCATGTTTAGATAGTTCATGTTATGAGCTTTGTTTTGATATGTGGTTCGTTTGATTCCGATGAACGGTTTAGGAGAAACGGCCGTTTTAAGTAACGACGTTTCGCGAACGAACCCTTACCCCTCGCCTTACTTTGAAATATAGGTTAAAGACCTTAAAGGACTAATTGAAGTATGAAACATTTATGTAAGGTGTAATAGGCAGTTGGTAAGACACTCGCGAAAGAATCGCCTTAAAACTCGTAATGGTTAAATTATTAAAAATGGTGGAGCCGAGGGTACTCGAGTGACTTAAGAGAATCAGTAAGCGCAAAACGAGCGTTAGAGTCTGAGTTGGTTAGAGTATAGATTTACAAGTGACTTTGGTTTAATTCCAACTTACTTGTTGCTTATAGGTTACCAGACTCGTCCCGAGCCATTCGTAACCCCCAGTCGCTCAGGCAAGTTTTCTACCCGTTATACTGTTGTTGTGATGTATATGTGTATATGCATGATCTTGCGATAAATGCATATTTGTTATTAGCAAATTCTTGCGATATATTGTAGCATGTGATATGGTATATATGCATGCCTGTTTCATATTCTTGGATTATATATCTGTTGGTTAAAATGCTTACAGTTGCATAATACCTATGCTAGAGATAAGCGGTATTTGAATTTACCCTTAGTATAGGGGATCAAAAGGTGAACATATTTCTAAACCGGGAGTCGATGTTCCCGAGTATAATATATATATTTTTATATATATATATGGTTATAGTTTTCAAAACTATTAATCGAATAAGGTTTATTTGATAACTTTAACTTTATTTTATTATTGAATATTATTTCGAATATTCATCCGAGGACTTATGACTCCTTTATATTATTATTGAATATTATTTCGAATATTCATCCGAGGACTTATGACTCCTTTATTTTATTATTGAATATTATTTCGAATATTCATCCGAGGACTTATGAATCCTTTATTTTATTATTGAATATTATTTCGAATATTCATCCGAGGACTTATGACTCCTTTATTTTATTATTGAATATTATTTCGAATATTCATTCGAGGGCTTATGACTCAGTTTATATTATTTAATGATTATTAATTGGATAGTCATTTGAGGATGTATTGACTCCTTTATTGTATTTAATGAATATTATTTATAATATTCATTCGAGGTATTATGACTCCGCTTATTATTTAATAATATTCTTTATTTTATTAAAGAATAATGTTTCGATAATCAAACTTATTTTCAATTATTCAAATAAAGATAGTACTTTCGTATAAGTATATCTTTGGTTATTTAATACTCATTTCAAGTATAAGTCTTACAACTTCTACTTCAATTATTTGTATAAAGATTATTCTTTATGGGAATATTATTTAAATAATAATATTCAGACATTTTCTAAAAATATTGGGACTGATTTACTTCATTAAATCAGCATTACTCCAAACACTCTTTAAAGTGTTTTCGAGTCTTCAAAATGATTTTTAAAAGTTAGAGCGGATCCCAAAACTCATTTTTATATTTAAGATCTTCCTTTTTAAGGGGATTTAAATACTCGCTCAAAACCTGAGCAATCCGGCTCTGTGGTGTATTTTATATTCGCAACAAGGTTGCGGTTTTGGTAAATGAATTGATTACTTACCCAACGTTCGGGAAGTAAGTCCATCTATTTGAGTCGGCATAAGCAACATGGGCTCAGTGGGCGTCCATGATAGTGTAAGTGGCTCAGTGGGAGTCCATCAAATACATAAGTGGCTGAGTGGCAGTCCAGCATAAGGTCCTATTGCGACCAGGGTGATGACCAGTGGGGAATTCGTCCATCTACTAGTAGAAAAGGTTACTTATTGGTATCTTTGCCTGATCAGCAAGATATCAGGTTTATGCCAAAATTTGTTTTCTTTCCAAATTTATTGGATATTGTAATTCTGTTCATACTTTACATGACAGAGGTTTTCAGGAAACGTATGTATATATATAGGTATATATATATATATCGGGACTTAATGAAGTATATCATAACTTCATTTCCTTCAAAATATTTCAAAGATTGAATCTATTCAAGTCTTATCTTGTAATCTCATCAGTGTGATGAACTTTTGAAACTAATTATAACTTGAACGGTGGTAGTTCAAGTAGTATTTGGAAAAGATATAAGTATATTGGAGTATCTTGTAACTTCATCTTTTAAACTTATATCTAGTAAATGATTATCTTATGCATGACAAAGATTTTCAGAAAAACGTTGAGACAAGGTTAGATATATGAGATCACCTTGCAACGATATTTTTATACAGTTATACACTGGAACTCTGTGTGTATTATGCATGGAAGAGGACTTTCCATATTTTGAAAAGTATATATGTATATATATATATACTGAATATTTTGCGACTTCATTGCATTAAGATATCAACTTGGTTCATTTCTTTTGACCAAGACTTTCATGAGTACTATGAGAAGGCTCATATATTGTTAATCATTATACATATTATTTTGGTGGGCTTGCTGCTCACCCTTGCTTCTTCTTTCATCACACAACATCAGATAGATAAGATGAACAGGACCAAGCTCCCAATTCGCAAGCGGATAGGAAACTTTCCGCAGCTTTCTGGAAGCGTTGAGGCTGCTGTAGCTGAGGTAGAAATTACCAATAGGCTAAGTTTTCAACTAATAATGTACCAGACTTATGTATATTATGAATTGTAATAATGGCAAAGAAATGTAAATTTATTCAGAAACCTGTTTAAGGTGCATTGGCATATAATTGTGGAATAAAATGACTTGTGATTATTTTTGGATATTCATCTCTGAGGCTATAACTTGTGGTGTGTGTGTTTAATGGTGGGGTCACAGTACAGAGTAGTTGATTATTTATTAAGATTGGGTATTGTTAAGGGAAATGGAACTCGTGACAACCCGGATCCCCGACCCCGGATTTGGGGGTGTTACATAAACTGTCAAAAATAATAAAGTAAAAAAAAGTGACCAATAAAAATTTCCCAAAATAGCCGTTTAAAAATGAACAAACTGTAAAAATTCCTTTAATTATCCATCGTGTTATGCTTACAAACTGTAAGTATACCCGATGGATAATATTCAGAAATTTAACGGCTAGGATTGAAGCAATTTGACGGATGAGGATAAATCAGTTATCCGTCGAGTTATAAAATATTCCAGAAAAATAATTGATTTCTATTAACAATTAATATTCCGATGGATGATCAAACTCGATGGATAATAAGCATCCGTCGGGATGTAAATTTTGACTTAGCCAAAATTTCATCCAAAACAGAAAAATCAATTAAATTTTTGGCTGCATTAAAACTTGCAAAAATATCTGAAATAAATCAAGAATAATTAAGCATACCTAACTTACTTACCAACATGGAAAAGGTGGATTCATCAAGTGACTTGGTAAATATGTCTGCAAGCTGTTTTTCACTTGGAACAAAATACAGTTCCATAATACCATTCATCACATGTTCCCTTATGAAGTGGTACTTGATGTCTATGTGCTTTGTTCTTGAATGTTGCACTGGATTTTCAGTGATGACAATTACACTTATGTTATCACAGAAAATGGGAATTCTATCCACTTGAAGACCATAGTCCAACAATTGGTTTTTCATCCACAAAATATGTGCACAACAACTACCAGCAGCAATATATTAAGCTTCAGCTGTAGATGTAGAAACTGAATTTTGCTTTTTACTGAACCAAGACACAAGCTTGTTCCCTAGAAATTGACAGGTTCCTGTTGTACTTTTTCTGTCTATTTTACAACCTGCATAATCTGCATCTGAATAACCAGTTAGATCAAAACCAGAATCTCTAGGGTACCAAATGCCAAGTTTTGGTGTTCCTTTGAGATATCTGAAAATTCTCTTAATAGCTACTAAGTGATATTCTCTATGATCAGCCTGAAATCTAGCACAAAGACAAGTAGCAAACATTATATCTGGCCTACTAGCTGTTAAGTATAGAAGTGAGCCAACCATGCCTCTATAGCTTGATATATCCACAGACTTTTCAGTAGTGTTTAATTCAAGCTTAGTTGCAGTGGCCATGGGAGTTTTTGCAGATGTGCAATCCATTAGATCAAGCTTCTTTAAAAGATCATGAATGTGTTTAGTTTGACTAATGAATATTCCATCACTAACTTGCTTAACTTGTAAACCAAGAAAGTAAGTTAGTTCTCCCATCATGCTCATTTCATACTTACTTTGCATCAATTTGGAAAACTTTTTGCAAAGTTTCTCATTTGTAGAGCCAAATATAATATTATCTACATAAATTTGAACAAGTATACTATAGCCATTAACATTTCTAAAGAATAAAGTTTTATCAACAGTACCTCTTGTGAAGTGATTTTCCAAAAGAAACTTTGATAAAGTGTCATACCAGGCTCTAGGTGCTTGCTTCAGTCCATAAAGTGCTTTCAAAAGATAGTAGACATAATCTGGAAAATTTGGGTCTTCAAAACCAGGAGGTTACCTGAAATAGACTTCCTCCTCCAAATCTCCATTTGAAAAAGCACTTTTGACATCTATTTGATAGACCTTGAAATTGGCATGAGCTGCATAGGCTAAGAAAATTCTGATGGCTTCAAGTCTTGCAGCATGAGCAAAAGTTTCATCAAAATCTATTCATTTTTATTGATAATAGCCCTGAGCAACCAATCTAGCTTTATTCCTGACCACTATGCCATTTTTATCCATCTTGTTTCTGAATACCCACTTGGTATTAATTGGATTCTTTCCTTTAGGTTTGTGTACCAACTTCCATACCTTGTTCCTTTCAAATTTGGTTTAGCTCCTCCTGCATAGCTAAAATCCAATCAGGATCCAACAAAGCTTCTTCTACCTTCTTTGGTTCTTCCTTAGATAGGAAGCTACTGTATAGACATTCTTCTTGAGTTACTCTCCTTGTTTGAACTCTAGAAGATGCATCACCAATGATGAGCTCAAAAGGGTGATCTTTGGTCCATTTTCTTTGTTGAGGTAGATTAGCTCTAGATGAAGAGGCCTCATTGTTGTCTTGATGTGTGATTGAGTTTTGATTGTTTGAAACTCCCCCTGAGTATGTGAATCTTTGATTTGAGAAATGGGAACTTTCTGTAAGTGATCTATTCTGACTTTCAACTTCTCTTGATGACCCGACGGATGGTGCACTTTGTGTCCCGACGGATGAAGCTGACTGTCTCCCGACGGATAAGGCAGATTGTCTCCCTACGGATGAAGCATTTTGCAACTCGACGGATGTTGAATTATGTGCTTCATTAGTTGTAGATTTTTTTGCATTATACTCATTATTTCTTGATCACTTTCATCATCACTGTCATCACTAACCATCTCCATATTGTCAAATTTGAGGCTCTCATGGTAATCTCCATCTTGTAGTCCTTCAATCTTTTTATCATCAAACACAACATGTATTGATTCCATAACAATGTTGGTTCTAAGATTGTAGACTCTATATGTTTTTCCCACAGCATATCCAACAAAAATTCCTTCATCTACTTTAGCATCAAACTTCCCATGTTGATCAGTTTTATTTCTCAAGATAAAGCATTTGCATCTAAAGACATGAAGAAAATTTAGAGTTGGTTTCTTGTTCTTGAACAATTGATAGGGTGTCATACACTTTGTTTGATTAACCAAAGAAATATTCTGAGTGTAGCAAGCAATATTCACAGCTTCAGCCCAAAAATATATTGGTAACTTTGATTCTTCAAGCATTTTCCTTGCAACTTTAATAAGAGATTTGTTCTTTCTTTCCACTACTCCATTTTGTTCTGGAGTTCTTGCTGCAGAAAACTCATGCATAATCTCATTCTCTTCACAAAATGATCTCATCACAAAATTCTTGAACTCAGTTTCATTGTCACTCCTGATTTTTCTTACTTTAAAATCAGGATGATTGTTGACTTTCCTTATGTGATTGATGATGATTTCACTAGCTTCATCTTTAGACTTCAGGAAATATGTCCAAGAGAACTTTGAGAAATCATCCATAATTACAAGGCAAAATCTTTTCCTTGAGATGGACAACACATTGACTGGTCCTGGTCAAATAGATCTATGTGTAGCAATTGCAAAGGTTCTTCAATTGTTGAATCAAGCTTCTTTCTGAATGATGTTTTGATCTGCTTTCCCTTTTGGCAGGCATCACACAATCCATTCTTAGAAAACTCCACTTGAGGAATGCCTCTAACCAGTCCTTGACAAGCTCATTCATGGTCTTGAAGTTTAGATGGGACAGCTTCTTGTGCCATAGCCAACTTTCATCTTGACTTGCTTTACTGAGAAGACAAGTGACAGATTCTGCATTAGATGAGTTAAAGTCAGCTAAATACACATTTCCTTTTCTCACACCAGTGAGAACCACTTTGTTGTTTCTTTTTTTTGTCACAACACAGGCTTCTGAATTGAAGGTTACTGAATTGCCTTTATCACAAAGTTGGCTGATACTTAACAAGTTGTGCTTGAGACCATCCACTAAGGCAACCTCTTCAATGATGACATTATCTTTTGAAATCAAGCCATATCCCACAGTATAACCCTTCCTATCATCTCCAAAAGTAATACTTGGGCCAGTTCTCTCCTTGAACTCTGTGAGCAGGGTAGAATCTCCAGTCATGTGTCTTGAACAACCACTATCTAGGTACCAAAGATTCTTTATGTTTCCCTGCACACATCAAAACCAAATCAAGTTGATTTTGGTACCCCAAGTTTTCTTGGGTCCTGCCTTGTTAGCTTTCTTATTTGGTTTCTTAGGTTTGATCTCATTTGACTTGGGAATTTCTGATTCATCCTTAGTCATTTGAGTTGGACCTTTGAAGCCAGTCATTAAACCAGAATTATCATGCACATTTTGATTAACAAGGAAATGCATGCTATTTGCAAACATGTTATTCCAGTAAGGCATGCTAAATGGCATTTGAGGCATACTAAATGCAGCATAATAAGGATTAGGTGCAAATGGCATATTAGCAAATTGTGCATTCATATTCTGAGCAGACATAGCATTCATAGGCATAGAAGGCATGTCATTCATGTTGGAAAAAGAAGAGGGTACAGATATAGGAGTAGGCATGGCAAGTTTGCAATTAACAGACAAATGATTAACACTACCACACTTAACACAAATTTTTCTTGGATCATACTTATCAGGTGTGTAGTTGTTATGTTTGTTAATCCCTACTTTCCCATTTCTATTATTTTTCTTTTTAGTTTCTGTTTTAACCTCAATCTTTTCTAATATGTCATTCAATTGCTTGATGGACAGATGACCAACATTCACTTTCTTCTCTTTCTTAACTTGACTAGTTTCTCCCGGAATAAAGTTTTTAGAAACTGATCCATATTTCTCATTTAACTTAGCTAGTTTAGCTTTGCTAATAGGTTTACTCACAGCCGACAGATGTGGCTCCTTGTTACTCGACGGATAATCCTTTTGATTATCCGACGGATGATCTTCATCATCCGTCGAGTCCACATCTGTCAACAATCCTTCAACCAAATTGGACTAAAGCCTCTCTTTACTCTTCTTCCAGGCTGCATCACAAAAGGACTCAATGCCTTGAACTTTAGTGATTTGAGCATGGACATCTCTGGACGATTTCCATGCTTTAATCACTTCATGTTCTCGTTCAAGCTGCTTCTTGAAAACTTCTTCTTTCTTCAAGGACTCAGTTAATTCATCCTTAGCAATCTTACACTCAATTCTCAATTTTTTCAAATTCAATAAACTGAGACTCTAGCACATTATTCCTCTCACTTAAAAACAAATTATTTTCTTTAATTTTAGCATTTTCCTTAGTGAGGGACTTAAGTGTAACGCGCAAGTGATATAATTATGTAGACATGTCATTGATTGCATCATTACACTCAGCTTTAGATAAATGTGCTAGGTTAGTGGTGATTACCTGATTACTTGAAAAACTTGTTTCTGTTTCATCAGACTTGGCCATCAGGGCTAGATTGACATAGCTCACATCTTCATCTTCATCCAATCCATCATTTGCCCAGTCATTTTCCTGTGTAATGAAAGCCCTTTCCCTTTGCTTGAGCAACTCAAAATATTTCTGTTTGTAGTCAACAGGCTCAAACTTCTTTTTGCTGGAATCTGACTTTCTACACTCACTGGAAAAATACCATACCAAGCCACATTTGAAGCATTTGAATTTAGATTTATCCACCATGTTTATACTTGGCTTGGCTGCTCCAAAGTTCTTTTTGAACTTGAGCTTGGCAAATCTTCTGGAAAGGAATGCTAAATGCTCATCAATATCATCCATGTCATCCTGGATCAAATGATCTTCATTTTCAGCTACCAGCCCTTTGCCCTTGTTCTCACAGACCTTTGAAGTAGACTCAACATCTTCTACCTTCATCTCTTTCTCTTTCTCTAACTCAGCAACCAGTGCTATGGACCCTCCTTTCTTCCTTCCTTTCTCCATCCTCTCATCTTGCTCTATTTCAAGCTCATAAGTTTTCAGGATGTTATACAGTCTCTCCAAGGTAAATTCCTTATAATCCTGAGAATTTCTCAATAAGACTGTCATTGGTTTCCACTCCTTTGGAAGATATCTAAGGAACTTGAGGTTAGAGTCTTTTGTCTGATAAACTCTTCCATGCAACTTTAGAGCATTTAGTAGTTTTTGAAACCTACTAAAGATATCAGTGAAAGACTCACTATCTTCATAATGGAAGTGCTCATATTGCTAAATTAGCAGCTGCATCTTATTCTCCCTTACTTGCTCAGTACCATCACAAATAATCTGGATAGTGTCCCAAACCTCCTTGGTTGTTTTGCAGTTAAAGATGTTATCAAACATGTCACCATCAACTCCATTGAACAATATATTCATGGCCTTCTTGTCTTTCCTGACTTGCTCAATATCAGGATCAGACCATTCATGCCTAGGCTTGGGAACAGATGGTCATTGCCAGTTGCAGCTCTCATTGGTACATGAGGTCCTCTCTCTATGCAATCCACATAAGCCTCATCTTGAGAAAGAATATGTAGATGCATTTTCACCTTCCAGTGGTGATAATTGTCTTTGTCCAGAAAAGGAATTTTAACTCCAACATCCTTCTTGTTCATCTTGCTGTTTGTTGTGATCTTTACACTCTTTGTACTTCAAGAGCTTGCTCTGATACCAATTGTTATTCCCTAACAATACAATAAGAATTACATAAGGGGGTTGAATGTAATTTTGGCTTCTTTTTCAAAGTGTTTTGATATATATGTGTTTTGATTTGCAAAGTGCGGAATGAAAGGATTAAATGAATCAAACACAAAGTAATAAAAACATAAGTCTTTAAAACTTTCTGGTGGATTTAAATGTATCCACCAGAGATATATAAATATTTATTTGAGAACTCTGTGAAGCTCAAATTGGCTCTTAGCTGCTTTACAAGTTGAACAAACAAACTAGAGAAATTCTTGACAAGTACAGATTTTTCTATTTCTCTCCTAAAATGTGTTTGCTTAGTTGTTTATTCTACTAGCTACACTTGGTTTATATATCACCAAGTTTACATGGTAATAAGACAGGATAATAAAACAAAACCTATCAAGTCTAACACCATGTTGCTTCATTACTCTAATCCAGCATCTTTGAATATCTTCATAATAGCATGGAAATGGTAATGCTTCTTTGTTCTCAATTTCCTGCTAAACAGGCTACCACATTCCTTTTTCAAACACCCAACGCATGTGACTGTGTTGTCACTATCAACAGATATTTGAATTGATCATCCGTCGGGTACATGCTTGTCATCGTTCGGGTAGATTTGTTGATCATCCGTCGGGTAGGTATTGGTCACTTGACTCCATTTCACTTATGCAGAATTACAAGACATCTTATATTTACAATTAATCAACCTATTCTGCATATCTACTAGTAGTCAACATGACTCATATGCTACTACAGAATCTACACAAAGTTGTTTACAGAAATGTGCTACAATACTTATTGTTACATAAGCTACTCACCCGGTGGATGTCAAATCATCATCCATCGGGACTATAGTGAATCATCCATCGGGACTATATTTGATCATCCATCGAGTGCTACAAAATTCACTAAGTTAAATCTACTAAGGTGTTTTGTTTAATTTATCATCAAGTTCATAACATATTCCTAACAAGATCCACTAGAGAGAGAAAAAGTGCAATTCCAGATGATTATATTGTTTTTCTACAAGAACATGAAGATGGAATTGGCATTGGGGAAGATGATCCTGTAAATTTTCAACAAGTCATGCAGAGCCCTAACTCTCAAAAGTGGATTGATGCCATGAATTAAGAGATGCAATCTATGAAAGACAATGATGTTTGGGATCTTGTCGAGTTTCCTAAAGGCTCAAAACATATTGGTTGAAAATGGGTATTTAAAAACAAAAGAGATTCGAGTGGTAACATCGAAAGATGTACGGCTTGTCTAGTCGCAAAAGGATTCACTCAAAAGAAAGGTACCGACCATAATGAGACTTTATCTCCGGTTTCCACGAAAGACTCATTTAGAATTTTTATCGCACTTGTGGGTCATTATGATATAGAGCTACATCAGATGGACGTAAACGGAGTTTCTTAATAGAAACATTGGTGAGACAATTTATATGGTGCAACCAGAAAACTTTGTCATTAGAGATCCAAAGACCATGATTTGCAAATTAAAAAAGTTCATCTATGGTCTCAGGCAGGCTTCTCCTGAATGGTATCACAAATTTCATCATGTTATCACATCATATGATTTTGAAATGAACTTGATGGAACATTGTGTACATCACAAGTTCAGTGGGAGCAAATTTATCTTATACGTTGATGACATCTTACCTACCACTAATGATATAGGCTTGTTGCACGATACCGAGAAATTTCTTGCTAGTCAATTTGAGATGAAGGACCTTGGTAATGCCTCTTTTGTATTAGGGATTCAGATATATCAACATCACTTTCGAGGTATTCTTAGATTGTCACAAAAGAGCTATATCAAAAAGATCTTGGAAAGATATGGCATGAAATATTATGTACCAATGGATACACCCGTGTCTAAGGGAGGCAAATTTAGTCTCAAATAGTGTCCCAATAATGAACTTGAGACAAAGAAAATGCAAAGGATACCATATGCATCGGCAATGGAAAGCCTAATGTATGCTCAAGTTTGTACTCGTCCTGACATAGCATTCATTGTTGGAATGTTAAGAAGATATTTGAGTAATCCGAGAATGGAGCAATGGAAAGCAGTGAAACAAGTCCTACGGTGTTTGAAGAAAACAAAAGACTATATGTTCATATACAGGAAATCAGATCATCTTGAAATCATTGGATATTCAGATTCTGACTTTGGAGGATGCAAAGATGAAAGAAACTCTACTTCGGGCTATGTTTATCTATTGGCTGGTGGAACGAGTTCATGGAGGTCTACCAAAAATATGCTCATAGCTTCATCCACCATGGCTGTGAAATATATAGCATGTTTTGTGGCATCAAATCACTTTATGGCTGCGAAACTTTGTCACTGGTTTGCGTTTCTTTGTTGGTATTGAAATACCATTAAAGATATTTTGTGATAATAAATCAGCAGTGTAGTATTCAAACAATAATAGGAGCACTATTGAAGCAAAACATATAAATATAAAGTTCATAGTTATTAAAGAAAAGATTCAAAGTGGACAGATTTCTATAGAACACATTGGGACTAACTCCATGTTTGTGGATCCGCTTACTAAGGCGTTAACACCTAAGGTTTTTCACGAGCATACTGCGCATATGGGTGTTACCTTATGTGATACTTTAGTTTAGTGAGAGTTTGTATTTTGGTGTTTTATGTAAAACATTGAGTTGTTTATGTTCTAGAGAATACAATTGATGGAATTTTATTTTATTAAATGTCACTCTAATTTTATTCAGTTATTTTTATTGTGGTTTAACATTAAGTTGAGAAAATTGGAATCAATCTCATTAGATATTGAATAAGGACTAGTTTGAAATACACATTATATCATTGTATGTAATTTTCATGCCACTATCCATACTTGAATTCATGTCATTGAATATATTTGTGTGGTTATCACCTTTAGTCACGTAAAGTTTGTGACAAATACCGCCTGAATCCCTTACTGATATAGTAGACGAGCTGAATTGTTTTGGTAAAATTTAAGGATGATGAATATCATAAAGTCGCGCATTAAAAATTTGTATAATTTATTATGGATTCATATGAAGCCCAAGTGAGAGATTGTTATTATTATTTTAATAATAATTATTAGTATTCTATGGGCTACATATAAATATATCAATTATATTAGCTATTTATTTTTATTGGGTTTAATAAAGTGATCAAATAAGGAGCCCAATTAGATTTTAATTGTTTGTATGGACTAAAGAGTGTGTTAGATATATTTGTGATGTCATGACTAATCTGATGTGTTTAGTTTCAGAACTTAATATCAGGACTTACTGGAAATCAGGATTTACTGAAGACAGAAAGATATCAGAACTTAAGGTATCAGAACTTGTGATATCATAACTTAAGGAAGATATGCTTCAGGAGTAAAGTGCGCCTGATTTACAGGAGAGGATCTGGACTAAAACAAAGGAAGATATGCTTTAAGGAGTTGGACGACTAGAAGACTTGTAAGAAGATAATATCTGATTGATATATTTTAGGAAGAGATATATTTCATATCAATTAGAAGATATCTTGTAACTGTGTACTATATAAACACAGTTTAGGGTTTACACTATATGTGTTATCATTCACGAGAAAGATTATTCATTGTAACCCTAGCAGCTCTTAGTGATATTATTCATCACTGAGAGACTAGTTTAACCTACTTTGTAACAGAGCTTATTAGATTGAATAAACTTGATTACTGTTACATACTTGTGTTCTAAATCGATTTGATTGTATAAACACTATATTCAACCCCCTTCTATAGTGTTGTGTGACCTAACAAGTGGTATCAGAGCATCTCTGTTGATATACAAACAGTGAGATCCAGTTTACAATCATGTCTGACAAAACACAAACTCCACCTAAGCCCACCAAAACTCAAGATACTCAAAATAATCAAACCCACAGTTGATATGAGAGTATTAGGGTTCCCATACTGAGAGCATCTGAGTATCCTATATGGAAGTAAAGATGGATATGTTTCTGGAAGCCACAGATCCAGAATACCTTGATAGAATTAATGATGGACCATATAAGTCTACCAACCTTTCTGTTGCAGTTGCCGATCAATCAGTAAAGACCATACCAAAGGAGAAAGGTGATTACACACCTGAAGACATCTCATTTATTGCCAAGGATGCAAGGGTAAGGCATTTTCTTCATAGTGCAATTGACAATGTCATGTCAAACAGGGTAATTGGATGCAAGACTGTAAAGGAAATATGGGATGCTTTGGAGACAAGATGTCAGGGAACTAAAGCCATCAAAAAGAACAGGAAGACAATACTCACACAAGAGTATGAGCACTTTGACTCAAAATCTGATGAGTCACTAACTGATTTATATGACAGATTTGCCAAACTCTTGAATGATTTGTCACTGGTGGACAAGGAATATGATCTTGAAGATTCAAATCTAAAATTCCTTTTAGCTCTTCCTGAAAATTGGGATTTGAAGTCTACTACCATAAGAGACAACTATGACCTAGTTGAAACTAGTCTTGATAAAATTTATGGTATGCTCAAGACTCATGAACTTGAGATGGATCAAAGGAGCAAAAGGCATGGAAGAAAGTCAAAGACAGTTGCACTTAAAGCTGAGGAGGAATCTCCTAAAGTGGTTGTCTCAAAGAGGGGCAAAGGAAAGGCTCTCATCATACAGTCTGATTCAGAGTCATCATATTCTGATGATGATGATTTAGAATCTGAAAATTTATCTGAAGTGGATGTTGATGCAGAGATGATGCAACTGTGTGCTCTTATGGTGAAGGGTATCACAAAGATAGACAAGAAATTCAGAAAGGGTAAGAAGTTTTCCAGGAAAGGTGGAAGTTCTGAAAAGAAAGGGTTCAGAAACACTGAAGGCAAAGGAGGAAAGTCTGACAGAGGAGACAACTCAAATGTCAAATGCTACAATTATGGTGAAAGAGGCCACATCTCTCCTAACTGCAAGAAAGGAAAAGGTGATAAAGGCCAGGAACTTATCACAAAGAAGAAAAACTGGGTAGACACTTCAGATTCTGAAGAAGAGGTGAACTATGCTTTGATGGCAAATGCTGACAGCAGTTCTGGAACTGCTGAATTGAAGGTACCTCATTCAACTCTTGCTTTTCATATTGATGATATTTCTGAGCTAAGATTATATCTTAAAACCATGTTCATTATTTTTAGAGATCAGACTTTAGAAAGTAAACGATGAAAATCTGAAAGTCTTACTTTTAGAAACAGAAATGACTACTTAGAAAAAGAGTTAGTTATATTTCATCAAACTCAGAAAGAAAGAGATGAGGCTTTGTATGTTAAAGATGAACTGCTAAAACTGAATAAATCTCTTAAATTTGAACTAGAAAAGGAAAAGGAGATAATCAAAACTTGGACTAACTCTGGAAAAACAACTCAGAAAATCTTAGAAAGTGGAAATTGGAAAGAAGGACTAGGTTACCTAGACGATAAAGAAGAAAAGGAAACTGTGTCATCTAAACCAAACTTTACCAAGAAAGCTGAAAAGCCTAAAGTTAATCTTGTCAAGTTTGTGTCAAATTTAGACAAGTCAAAATCTGAAAAGATGAAAGTCTCTAAAACAGAAGTCAAAGAAAAGTCAACTTCTGACAAATTAAAATAGGATAAACCAGTTGTAGTAAATATTGGCTTAATGACAAAAAAGCAGCTTAAGTATAAGCTGAAAGAGATTAAAAGTGTGAACAAGGTCAAGGAAGCTAGGAAAAATGGGAATGGAAAGGAAGGTGTGAATAAAAGCAATAATTATATGCCTGTTCCTGATGCTCCTAGAAAGAAATGCTATAATTGTGGAAACTCTAACCATCTTGCTTCTTTTTGCAGAAAAATAAAGATATAAACACTTTACCTCCTAGATCAGGAGTTAAGAGTCAGTCTGTTAGGTTTAAACCACAAAATCCTTGTTTTTATTGTGGTAGTTTATGGCATTCTATTTAGACTTGTAAGAAATATCATAGTTTGTACTATGATTATTATGAAATAAAACCTTCTTTAAAGAAAGTTAGTGTAATTCTTTCTAGTGTAAATTCTGATGCAAAGTCTGATATAAAGTCTGATAAAAAGCATGTTAGCATAAACTCTGAAACTAAATCCACTGCAAATGCTAATAAACTTAAAAAAGGCCAAAGGATCCAAGCAAGTATGTGTCCTTAAAACTAACCAATAGTGGTCTTTGTGATTGCAGGGCAACAGGAAAAATATCCTGGTTCTGGACAGTGGATGTTCAGGACATATGATTGAAAATAAAGCCCTGCTATCAGACTTTGTGGAGAAAGGTGGCCCAGGAGTTTCTTATGGAGATGGCAACATGGAAAAGACTCTGGGATATGGCAATATCAATCTTGGGAATGTCATAATTGAATCAGTAGCTCTTGTCTCATGACTTAAACACAATCTGCTAAGTGTGAGTCAAATCTGTGACAGAGGTTATCATGTGGATTTCTTTGAAAAACACTGTGAAGTTGTAAGTAATTCTACAGGCAAAGTGGTTCTGAAAGGTTACGAACATGGTAACATATATGAAGCCAGACTATAACGACCCGTGTATTTTTGAATTATTTAATATGTAATTGTGGAAGTATTAATTAAATAAAATATGTGTATTGGTTTTGACCGCTATGTGTTATTTGATTATTATATATATGTGTGATTTATGGTGTATCGGGTTGTCCACGTGGTTAATTATGGAGTCGTATTGAATTGCTTTCACTTTTTAAAGTGGATTTATTGCAAATTTATTTGCATAAATATTGGAAATGTCTTTAAAATTATTTTTATGGTTTTACAATTACATTAATTATTTTTAGGATTTTATAAAATTGAGAAATCAATATTTTATTGATTATTTATCTTTAAATGATTTTCTGATTACTTTTATTTATAAAATCCATAGTTAATTCCAGAATTCTTCAAAAATTATGAAACTCGTATTTATTTAAGTTTGGAATATTTTGAGAATTTTAAAATTATTTTGGAAATTTTTGGGATTAATTTCACCCGCACGTTGATTCGTTTAATTGATAAAAGCGGGTACAAATTGCATTTCAAAAATTGTTTAAAAATTTCAAAATTTATGTTTTTATAAACTTCGGGATATTTGTAGCATTTGAAGACTATTTCCGTGACTGTCTGAATTTGTTTTAAGTGCAGCTAGGCTCGTTAATCGTTAAATGCGGATATAAGTTGCGCTCCAAAAATGGTTTAAAAATTATGAATTTTTATTTTTATTAGTTTTGAAATATTCCAGGAATTTTAAGAGTATTTTGAATTTATTCTGATGTATTTTCATTCGCAAATATATCGTTTAAAAATGGAAATTCGGGGCAAAATTGGACTTAGAGGACGAAACAGGACACATGTTAAATTCTCATATCCTCAGTAGATACGTGTCATTCAGCTGTTGTTTTAATAATAATAGTAACAGGGCACCCCCTGTTTTCCTCCTCTCTCGATCTCGATTATCTCTGTGTTACCCTAAATCAATCTCCGCTCTCTCTCTCACATCCCTTCTCTGCTCCCCACTTCTTTTCTCCCCGTTTTCTTCTCCTTGCTTCCTGTGCTTTGGGTTGCTGGCGTCTTTGTTATTCCGGCCCGTCACCGCCGATTTCGGCTTGGCGGCTGTCTCGGTGATTTTGCTGCGTATATGTATTTGTGAGTATATGTATATGTGATTCGTGGATGTGAGGTTCCGTTGGTCACTGCTGTTATGCGTTTCTGCTGTTCTTTTTCTTCATCTCCGGCCGCCGTCGTGGTTTCTCCGGCGAGGTGGCCGGCGTGCGTGTGTCCAGTTGAGTTGCTGTTACGTTACTGGTTGCGTTTGGTTCGTTGTTACTCGAAGTTGCCATTTTATGAATTTAATTTATTAATGTTTGTTATTCGAATTATGGATTTCGATTATTTCGAATTTTATCGGTGAAACCTGAGATCGGAAACCCGAATTGGGCACTTCTGGGTTTTGTTGTCATCAGCAATGAACATTAGTGAGCTGACGGTGGATGATGATGATGTTTATCTGAGTCCTAATATTTTAAAATAAATAAATAAATTCGTGAAATTATCTTTGAAACGAGAATTTGATTTTACATTGAAGTCGAGTACGTAATTTAGTTGACGAATTGTGATTGGATTGATTGTTGGGTTGAACTGGTGACTGGGATTGTGGTTATTGTGAATTGGATTGTTGTTATTGAATTGACGATGACTGATGTTTCGACGGGTAGTCCGATAAACAAAGGAGATGCTGCCCGATTTCCGGGAAACTGAATTATATAAATACGGGAACGTATCCAATGATTATCGGGATGTCGAGTGACTATATGTATATGTGTACATTTTATATACGAAACTTGGTTGTATGATGTAATGAAATATTTTGCCAAATCGATAACCCTGATTTCGTAAAATAAAGAGTATATATATATATTTTTTTTTTCCGAAAACGAACACCGAACCGATCTTCGAGATTGTGAACCCTATTTGTTGCATGTGTTATTATAATATTCATAATTATGAGTCGGGTTTGAATATTGTTGGGTAGAATTGGTATCGAGGATATGTCAAGCATACCTGGACGTCTAATATAGGGTTTTTTGACCCTGTAGGTTCTAGTCGGGAAAACTGAAAGTGAACGTTGGACTAAAAATGACCTAGTAGTCAATCGACGAGCTCAGTAGAGTTTCAACAGAAAGACATGATTGTCGAAGTCAAATCCAATGGAATCTAGTGGTTGGACGTTAAAGCCTGAGCGACAGAGTCGGCTCAGAGTTGATCAGTAATAGTTATAAAGCCCTGTAAGGCAAGTATTTCTGAACTTTTCTTCAAGATATCTTACCAATGTTGTCGAACTGTTTCATAACATGTCGCTATTATTCAAAATAACTCCTGATTTATATTGCAAGTGTTTTAAACTATTTAACCTTGAACCCTGATTTTCTTGATCTTGAGCCATAAGCCTTATTCTCTGTAAACCGTCCTTTGATGATCCTCAGACACCAAACCATACAAATATGATACTACTCCCCAAATGTTTAACTACCAAACACCAAACACTGGAAGAAAATTGCTTGAAAACACAGAAACTTTTATACCCCAACCATTCCTTATAACATCAAAGAACTATACCTTGAAAAATCATCACTGATCTAATACCTGATGCTTTTACAAACTGAAAACTGTTTCTTATACATACCTTGATATACCTTGTGATACTCATGAACTGCATTACGCTTTTGTACAAGTGCTTTATCAATGTTGTTTATGATTTTGCTTATTGAATTATATTGTTTATTACACTGAATTGTTTTAGGATTGGATAGTTTTCTAAATGTGGACCAGATTCGTGGTCAGACCAGATTCGTGGTCAATTATAGGCCAATGTGTGCCTTGGATCCAGTAATTAGAGCAGTGCTGTGTGCTTTGCTCGGGGTTAGTGTGTGACTGATCAGCAGCCTAACCTTGGTTTTTTTAAAAATCTAAAATGAATATCCAATTCTAATGATTAGTTAAAAAGAAACTTGATTCCTCTGAATCATTTCATTTGATTATTGCTTAACCTCAGTTATCCCTATTAAGACTTGTTGAGCTAGTTAGCTCACCCTTGCGATTCTTATATATATTTTACAGTTGAAAAGAATATGGATGATAGTGAAGTTCCTCAGTCTAAAGTACGGGCTAAGGTTCCAGTTGAGTTGGATCGAGCTAGCAGAAGTTTCATGCGGTAGAGAGATAGTCAAATTGTAAGAATGATTTTATTATCAGTTGTAAGTTAAATTAGTTGGGATTTGGTACGTTGTAATAAAGGTTAAGATTGTGGCTTGTTTTTATACTTTAACCTGTTGCGATCCGTGGTTATGTGAAACAGGATCATTGCAAATAATATTTTTTTATACAGGTTTATATATTGCGTATGTGTTGTGGACCCCAAACTTCTGACCTGGGTTTGGAGGGCACCATAGGTTGGTATCAGAGCTACAGGTTATAAGTCACTGAAACAAGCCTAGATTGTCGGGATTGGGTAGAGGGATAGGATTAGGAATAGAAAATAGAAAGATAAGACGTTGTGAGGTTGAGTGCGATTGCATAGTAGGTCTTCGCTACGGTTCGTGTTGCGATTCAGGGTTCTTAACTTGCGACGTGACCTCCAGGCAATGGCAATGGCAGATCCTGATTTCCCTGTATCATTTGATCATTTGGATCTTTCCGTTCGAGGATCGTCATCTTCTTGCAGATTTGAACCTTGTTCCTCCGTCAGTATTAACGATACTATCTTCTGTTATGGTAGTTGCACCTCTTTAAGCTATTTTACGCTATTCTACCCCCCTTTTGATACGAGATTACCTATTTATGAACCTCCATCTGTTTAATTTTGTTTTACTGGATATTCGGCTGTGAGTGTATTTCTTCAGTTTACCCTGCATCATGTTCTATACCCTCAATTTAAAACTTGTCCTATGAAGCAATTGTACCTATGAGGATGGATTCGGGAGTTGCAGTAAATGGTGAGTATTGAGATACAAATAAAGGTGAGAAGAAGTTTAGAAAGAAGATTCAAGTGTTTCAGAGGATAGTTGTTACCTGGTTACAAGAAGCTATTAGTAATTAGGCCAGCCATGACTAGCTTGTGGAATAGAGTAGATAAGTGTTAAAAATAGAGAGTTAGAGGAGATTATGGATCTGGAGATTTCTTGGAGTTAGATAATGGTGTTATGATGATGTGATATATTTTTAAATAAGATGATGTGACATCAGCCAACTTGTTAACTATTGGATAGTCTGTTCCACTTAATGATTGCAAAGTTGTTAACGGGAGTATTACCAGTATGGGAGCCTTGATGCGAAGCTACGAATAAGATAACGTGCAACAACAATTGAAATTTCATCGATTAAGGAAGGTAAATGGACATGATAAAGGAGAAAAGGTAGATTGAAGTGAACGGACCTTTATGTGATCATTTCTTTAATTCGGTACCATGTTATAAGAAGGAAAGACAACAACCAACTCATATAGTAAGGACAACCAGGCTTGTGATTTTCAAAATTTTTAAACAAGTTTTCGAAAAAGATTTTTCCTTACAAAATTTTTAAAAGCCTTTTTGAATAAAATAAGTTTCAAATACTGGTTGTTAGGTTACTACTTGAGTTTCTTGTTTGTTAGAAAACCCGGATTACCTGGAAGGATACTTATTTTAGACTCGGTATTATTAATTTAGAGAATAAAGTGATCCACGAGTATGAAGAAGTTGATTATTCCTAATGGTAAGGTGTGAATGTTATTTGACAAGGTTCATAACGGAATCAACGTACGGAGTAATTATTCATCCAATCACTGGGACTATCAGAGTTCAAGGAATTCATTGATTTAACAGGAGCCTGGGCATGACTGAAGAAGATTGGGAAGATTCCCAGATTTTTTTTCTAAAAGAAGAATATTAAAAGGATCGTTATGTTGAATGATTCGTGGTTATTCTAAATTAAAAAAAAAAGAAACTCGAGGTTATCTGGTAAGAACGTCATTATGATCGAATTGTTAAAATTTTATACGTGCAGGTGCGATGTTAAATACGCAAGACTTAACAAGTAAGAATCTACTATAATGCTTAATTTGCGAAGGCATTCCAGTGTACTTTCTAAAGTTGTTATATGACACGATTGGGATATGATCGAACAAGCTCGAAAGATGAATACAAGTGAAATGTGGATGATGACCAACAGTATCGTTCTTGTCTTCAATCTTACAGCGTATATTCCTTTTTAATTCCTAAAAATGTATGAACTTCTTTTCTTAATAAATTCTTTATGATGATATCAAAAAGGAGGATATTGCATTCCTTTCAAATTTAATTGTTTCCCTCAAGTTTTGCTTTCTGATTGGGACAAACAGTGTTATGGTGAGACATTTTGTCAGAATGACGAAGAGTCGGGTGGGACGCCACCTAATCATGTGTTGTATGCCATATGGTATGAAAGACTGGCCATCTTAAGTACCAATGTGGTTGTCTCATTCGTATTCAAATCCTTGTTTCTTCTTTCTTTTCAACTCTAATTTTTGTTGAATTGTGAATCCTTCTAGTTGTTTCGTTATACCATCATTCTTTGCAAGAGTTTTTCAATCAGAAATCAATGTATTATGGACCAAGCGGGCAAAGTTCCATCTACCTCTCACGCATGGAAAGCAAACAAGGGCATATGGCGAGAATTGTAAATCACTAACCCAGTCAGGGATGTACTAAGGATCAAAGGAATCTACTCCAATAAGGAATGCGTCTTCGAGAACAAAAATATGCGATTTTCTTGTGAAATATATTATTCAGAATACAGACGTGATAACATGGATGATTATGGTGAATACCTTATGTGTTAAAGTATTAAAAGATGTGAGAGAAACTTAATTGTTTATCTCTCAAGGTTTTGTTGATGAGATGAATTACTCTGTTGAATTGATAAGATTATGATTAAAGGACTAGCAAGTCAAGAACGTGTAATTGTTACATAAGTGAATACCAATGATGGAATTGAGATTTCTGGCAATAAGTTATGAAGAATTGATATCATTTGAGATAAGAGGACTTGACATTATTCTAAGTAATGGATTAACTATGGAAGCATGATACCCAGACGAACCGTCGTGATGAAGAGATAGTCCTAAAGACGTTAAATGAGAATCTGATGAGGTATAAAGGAAAAGGAGGGTTAAGAATTTGTTAAAGATGATTATGGTGATCAAGATGTGAGCGTTATGGTGATTATGAGATAAATAAAAGTCAGAAGCAAATAAAATTTGAAGATTCTATAGCAATTAAGGAGTTATCAATATTTTCTCCCGATAGAGAAATAAAGCTCGCGATTGACGTAGCACCTGAGACGAAGTCAGTGACCAAGGCCTTACACAAAATGGCACTAGTTAAAATGAGGAAGTTAGCAAAGCAGATGCAAGAGATGCTAGAAGAAGAAGCGATTAGACCCAGTGAATCCATGGGGTGCACTGGTACTAATTGTTAATAAGAAAATGAAAGTATGGGATTATGTGTTGACTAGAGAAAACTCAACAAGTTTACTATCAAGAGCAAGTATCTGTTACCTTGACCTCATGATTTGTTTGACCAAACGAAAGAAGCAAAGTACTTTTATAAGATTGATTTAAGACTTGGTGTTTCACCAACTGAAGATTAAACCTATGGATATATTAAAGATAATTTTCAAAACTAAGTGTTGTTCTCGTATTGCCATTTGGATCAACCAATATACCAGTAATAATTGAACTTGATGGACAGAATCTTTAAGGAATATCTGGGTGAGCTATATTTGTGTTACTTAAAGTCAATGGAGGACCATGCGAAGTATTTAATGATAACTGAGGAGTCGGAGAAGAAAGAAGTTGTATGTAAAGTTGCAAGGTGAAAGTTTTGATGATAGAAAGCATAAATAATCAGTGAGGAGGAGATCAAAGGAGATCCAGTAGAAATTAAAGTCACCGTGAATAAAGAACGGCCAAAAGCACCAACAAAAGTAAGAAGTTTTATCATTGACCAGCTATACTGAAAATTTGTACAAGATTTCTTGAAAGTTGCAATACCTTTGACGAAGCTAATCAGGAAAAGCAATAAGTGAGTATGAAATGGAGAAGGGTGAAGAAAGTTTTGTGAAGTTAAATGAAAAAATGGTTATAGTACCTGCTTTATCACTTTGAAGGTATCAAGGAGATTTGGTAGTTTATAGTGATGCTTCTCATAAGGGAGTAAGATGTGTGTTGATGCGGTATAATAAAGTTATTGTATATGCACCCAGACAACCGAAACCTTATGAGCAGAAGTATCCTACTCATAATTTGGGACTAGCAGTAATAATAGTCACTTTGAAAGATTGGGAAACATGATATGTATGGAGAAATGTGTAAGATCTATATGGACCATAAGAGTTTGAAGTATGTATTCACGAGAAAAAGCAAATATATTGGCAAGCGATAAGCAAAAAGGAGAGAACGAAAATAGAAACTGCACCAGAAGAATTATCTATGGAATTTTAGAAATTGGAATTGGAAGTCTAAATTCATAATCCAAAAGGAGCAATGATGGATCGTATGACTTTTCAGTCGAAGTTATTAAGGGAAACATAAGGAGATGTCAAGAGAAGATAATGAATCACGATGTTAGCAATTAGTAATAGGAAATTTTAGCGATCACGATATCCCCAGATTTTCTTTCAGCACTTGGATGCTACAAGTAAAAGAATTAAGAAATGAGATTCTACAGGGAATGCACAATATAAAGTATTTGATTTGCTGAAGAAACGCCAAGATATACGAGAATTTGAAGAAAAATAGTGATAACCATGTACAAGAAGGAAATTTCAAAATGGATTAGGAAGTGTTGGATATGTCAAATAATTAAGGCGAAGTATCAGAGGCCTAGTGGACAAGGCAGACCAAAGAGTGGTTTTACAAGAAGCGAATCGTAAAGTGTACTAGTAATGTTGATGGAGAAAAGGAATGAAATTATAAAATTATGTACTGATTATCAGGAGTTGGACAAGACAACAAATAAGAATAAGTGACCCCTATAAAGAATTAATTACTTACGAGACCTAATTCAAGAAGTATATTATGTTTCGAGGAGTAACTTAAGATCCTACCTGAGAACATATTAGAGATTACGATTAAAGTGAGTTATGAGCATTGCAAGCTTCGGTGATATCATGTGAAATAACAAGTGTATCAGTTGTCTATAATAAATTAAGGAACATGTTGTATAAGGAGTACTCAGATAAGTGAATTGTATTTATTAATAACATCTTAAGCTATTCAGGGAACTATACGTTGAGTCTTCAAGAATGAAATTTTGACTAAGGTTAACAAAAGATTCTGAATTAATCCGTTAACAACTACATGAGCAAAGCCGTATGGTAACAGATGCCTTAGGCCGACAGAAAGGATTGGATGTAATTAAGACCACCGAGGAGTTAATAAACGAATTGAAAAGAGTGGAATCTGAAATTCAAATACTTAAAGGTGATAATACGTGAATATATAAGATTACTTTTCAGCCTTAACTGATGAAAAAGAGTAAGAGATGTTTAAATGTTTAGAAACCTAGTTGAAAACAAGCACCTCCTATCATTCTTAAACGGAGAGTCAAAGTACGGAAGTGATTCAGGAAATGTAAGTTATGTTGAGAGGTTGAGTTTTAAGGAAATACTGGAATGATCACTTATCAGCGATGTCAGCTTTGGAATGCCACTTTACCAAGCTTCATGTGAACATAAGTGTAGGTCCCTATTTCTATTAAAATAAAGTGGGAAAAAGAAAGTTGTCAAATTCTAAGTTAAATTGGCACACCAAGAGCGTAGCGATATTGATTAAAGCAGCTCGGAGTAGACAAAGAAAGAAGGCGAAATTGTATCGAGAGAGAGTATGAACATAGAAAATAGGACCAGTAGTGTTAGTAAAAGTTTCGTATTGAAAGAGATTGGATAAGTCTGAGTAAAAGGGAGAAGTTAAGCCCTAAATTTAGTAAACCATTCGAGGTATCAACAAAGATAGATAAAGTTGTTCATAAGTTAATGAGTACCGTCACAACAGTGTGTACAAATAATGTGTTTTTCCTGTCAGTGTTAAAGCGATAAGTATTTGATTTGAATTAAGCAATTGAGTAAGAGCCAATGGGCTCTTGTCTAAGTTTGTTCTACATATAGTGACCGATCCAAATTCTTCATCGTTGAAGGCGAGTTCTTAGAAATGAGAGTGTATCTATAGTAAGTACGTTTGAAATCCTCGAGTGGAAGAGTCTACTTGGGAACAAGAGTCAGATATGCTTGGCAAATATCATCACTCGTTTAGTTAGACCAGATTCTGAGGACAGAATCTTTTTAAGGGAGGAAGGATCTAACGACCCGTGTATTTTTGAATTATTTAATATGTAATTGTGGAAGTATTAATTAAATAAAATATGTGTATTGGTTTTGACCGCTATGTGTTATTTGATTATTATATATATGTGTGGTTTATGGTGTATCGGGTTGTCCGCGTGGTTAATTATGGAGTCGTATTGAATTGCTTTCACTTTTTAAAGTGGATTTAGTGCAAATTTATTTGCATAAATATTTGAAATGTCTTTAAAATTATTTTTATGGTTTTACAATTACATTAATTATTTTTAGGATTTTATAAAATTGAGAAATCAATATTTTATTGATTATTTATCTTTAAATGATTTTCTGATTACTTTTATTTGTAAAATCCATAGTTAATTCCAGAATTCTTCAAAAATTATGAAACTCATATTTATTTAAGTTTGGAATAATTCGAGAATTTTAAAATTATTTTGGAAATTTTTGGGATTAATTTCACCCGCACGTTGATTCGTTTAATTGATAAAAGCGGGTACAAATTGCATTTCAAAAATTGTTGAAAAATTTCAAAATTTATGTTTTTATAAACTTCGGGATATTTGTAGCATTTGAAGACTATTTTCGTGACTTTCTGAATTTGTTTTAAGTGCAGCTAGGCTCGTTAATCGTTAAATGCGGATATAAGTTGCGCTCCAAAAATGGTTTAAAAATTATGAAATTTTATTTTTATTAGTTTTTAATTACTCCGGAAATTTTAAGAGTATTTTGAAATTATTCTGATGTATTTTTATTCGTAAATATATCGTTTAAAAATGGAAATTCGGGGCAAAATTGGACTTAGAGGACGAAACAGGATACGTGTTAAATTCTCATATCCTCAGTAGATACGTGTCATTCAGCTGTTGTTTTAATAATAATAGTAACAGGGCACCCCCTGTTTTCCTCCTCTCTCGATCTCGATTATCTCTGTGTTACCCCAAATCAATCTCCGCTCTCTCTCCCACATCCCTTCTCTGCTCCCCACTTCTTCTCTCCCCGTTTTCTTCTCCTTGCTTCCTATGCTTTAGGTTGCTGCCGTCTTTGTTATTCCGGCCCGTCGCCGCCTGTTATGGATAAAAAACCAAGGTTATTATTTGCTGTATTTAATACTAAGATTCGGGAGCTCAAGGCCTTTAATGGCTGCTCTCGTGTTTCGTGACTCAATCTGCCTTTACGAGATGCCTACGTATCTCTGTGAATTAGAGAATCAAGCCAAAAAACGTAGTTCTGATTGGTGGGGGTGAGACCCCTTATATAGATGTTGGGAGTCCTTGAATTGGACTTGGTATAGGAGACTTGGTGGGCAAGTCTCATAATTAGAATGGACTTTGGAGTCCTAGATAGTAGGAAACTGATTCCTTATCCTTTTAGGTCCCCTTGAGGCTAATCTCCAAGGATTCATATCCTTATCGGGACTCTTTTCAACATCTGATTTGTCCCTTATTAATTAATTACGAAATTAATTAATAATCAGGGCTTTTGGGCCTTTTTTATTCCATCAGGCCTGATCTGGTCCATCAGGCTTAACCTTTCTGGTCTGAGTATCATATATCTTTTTATTGGGCCTGGCAGCCCACAGTTTGTACAATTAATGCAGTATTTAATTATACAAACATAATTTATTTATCCCTATCATTTGCCCCCCAACTTTTGGGAAACATTGATTAGGTTTCGCAGAAGTTAAGTCTATTTGTTCCCTTACAGGGTTTCGTTTTTCCGTAAAGTGTGGAGCGACCTACACATTTACAACGAATTTTTCCTTTTATTCAGGAATTATCTTAATTTCCAGGAATTTTTCCCTTATTTCCGGGATTTTTCCCTTATTTTCTGGAATTTTTCCCTAATTTTCTGGGATTTTCCCTAATTTTCTGGGATTTTTCCCTAATTTTCTGGAATTTTCTGGGATTTTTCCTTATTTTCTGGAATTTTTCCCTAATTTTCTGGGATTTTCCCTAATTTTCTGGGATTTTTTTGGGATTTTTCCTTATTTTCTGGAATTTTCCCTAATTTTCTGGGATTTTTCCTTATTTTCTGGAATTTTCAAATTTCCAGCCCTTTTTTCGACCAGGATCCAGGTCGAAATTTCGACCAGGATCCTAGTCGAAAAATGGGGCCAGCCTTGTCATCCTGGTCGAAGGAATTCGACTAGGATCCACGACCTGGAATTCGACCAGGATCCTAGTCGAAATTTCGACCTGGATCTAGGACCTGGAATTCGACCAGGATCCTAGTCGAAAATTCGACCTGGATCGAGGTCGAAAATTCAACCCCTTTTTTTTTTTTATAAGCCTATCGACTAGGATTTCGACTAGGATTCTAGTCGATATTTCGACCTGAATCCTGTTCGAAAATTCTTTGGTTTTCTTGCTTCCTGGTCGAAGGATTTCGACTAGGATCCACGACCTGGAATTCGACCAGGATCCTAGTCGAACTTCGACCTGGGTTTTTAATCCCTATTTTTTGAAAGATGCTTAGTTTTATTCGACCTCATTCCTGGTCGAAGCTTCGACCTCAATTCTGTTCCGTTATTCCAGCTATTTTCGGGTGTCTGCTCGAAAGATTTCGGGCAGGATTCACGACCTGGAATTCGACCTGGATTCTGGTCTTTTTTACCCGCTATTTTCGGGTGTCTGCTCGAAAGATTTCGGGCAGGATTCACGACCTGGATTTCGACCTGGATTCTGGTCTTTTTTACCCGCTATTTTCGGGTGTCTGCTCGAAAGATTTCGGGCAGGATTCACGACCTGGATTTCGACCTGGATTCTGGTCTTTTTTACCCGCTATTTTCGGGTGTCTGCTCGAAAGATTTCGGGCAGGATTCACGACCTGGATTTCGACCTGGATTCTGGTCTTTTTTACCCGCTATTTTCGGGTGTCTGCTCGAAAGATTTCGGGCAGGATTCACGACCTGGATTTCGACCTGGTTCCTGGTCTTCCACTAGCCTTCTTTATTTAGCTTTAATTTATGGTATTGTATTTTCCAAATCCTAATTGGATTTGGGCCTAGCCTTTTTTGTTGGACCTTATTAAATTTTTCTGAGCCTCTATTATTGGGCTTTTCCAAATCTTATTGGGCCTCTTTTATTGGGCCTCTTTTTATTGATCTGGGCTTAATACACCCTGTTAAGAATGCTCTAGAATTCCTTGGAATATTCTGGAATATTCTTTTTTCTGGGCTTTTTCTTATGGGCTTTTGTCCTCAATGGGCTTTTCGTCCCTTCAACTTCCTTTTCCTCTTATATAAAGGAATGAGGAAAGGCTATTACTCCTCACTTTCTCATTTCTTAGTTTTCTTCTTCATCTTCCTGCTAAGATTCTCAGAGGAATAACAGCAAGTCGGAGCTCAAAGCCTTTTTTCAGGAGCGCTTCTTCAGGTAAGATTCCTCCCTTTGCTTTTCATTATTTTTCCATTGTGTGCCATTTTAAGATAGCTTATTTACGTGCCTCATACTTTTTTTCAGATGGCTGACAAAAGAATGACTCGTTTGGCCAAGATGAACGTGGCTAGAAAGTCCAATGATTTTCCTATTCGATCGAGGTATACTTCCTTAATCGACATGATCAACACTCGAGGGGACGAGTATCCGTCTGATGCGCATCTGGACGCGCACGATCATATCAGTGCTTTACGGGATCCCAAGGAGCTGGAAAAGTTGAGCAGCTGCTTCAAAATCAAGGAGCCTTTTAAGCTGGTTCTTGCGGGTCCGGCCGACAGGGCCTGTCAGTGGAAGAAGGACGCGCTATGCGTCTATAGGGATACTCTGAGGGCAGGTATTAGACTCCCTTTTCATCCATTCATTCCTTTGCTACTGGCTGATGTGGGCATCAGCCCTTGCCAACTTCCCCCTAATTCCTGGAGGTTGATTCTGTGTTATCTGTCGCAATGCGCCAAGCACAACGTCCCCACATCTGTTGCTGTCTTCAGGAAGATTTTTCAGTTTAAAAACAGCCCTGATAAAAGTCCGGGTTGGGTTTCTATCAACCAGCGCCCCACTATCCCCCATATCGTAAATGGGAAGTCCATTCCTGACAACAACTTGGGGTGGAAGAAAGATTTTTTGTTTGTTATTTGGGAAGGTGGAGATTGGGGCTCCCTGTTTCGATCATCCTTTGGGCTGGCCGTAGACGGGAGCCCGAATGATATAACTTTGTCTGAGGAGGAGGCTAGAGGTTTCAACCTCCTTACGCAAGACAACGGCACTTCCCATTGTTGGGACCTTATCCGGGAGACCGTCCTGGTAGAATGTGGCCTTTCGCCCGTTAATAAGAAAAGTAAGTTCCCTTTCTTATCTCCTTTATTTCCTGCACTTTTATTTCATTGATTTTCAACTGACTTTGTTTGTTGCAGTGGCTGAGAAGATTGAGGAGGCTACCAAGCCGAAGGACCTGGAGACAACCAGGATGAAGAGGGCCGGGAAGATCTTTAAGGACCCTCGACTGGGTGACCGCTTCCCGGAGTTCCTTCTTCAGGCGACGGAGCCAGATGAGGAAGGCCCCAGCCAAGTTCTGCGCACCAAGCAGAGGCCAGGTGCCTACTTTCAACCTGCTTGGGGGATCCGGGGCAAGGACTCAATTGTGGGCAGCACGGCCCTGTCCAAGGAATGGTCTAAGCATTCCATTTCCCCGGTGGATTATCAAGATTTTGTCCTTCAACAGGACTTGGAGGGGAATGAGCTGTTTGGAGCCCAAGCTCTGGCGACGGTATGTACTTTACTTATGCTTTTTACAATTCTCTTTTCTTTCTTTTCTAAACCTTTGCTGTTTTCTCCTGCAGGCTAACGCCCATTTTCAAGGGGCTATTCACCAAGCCAAGGCTTGGAAGGTTGGCCTGGAAGATGCCAACAAGAAGTTGGAGGAGGCCAATCAAAAAATTGAGGCCCTTGAAGCTCAATTGGCCTCTTCCACTTCTGACCTGGAGACGGCCCGGGCTGAAAATGTCATCTTGAAGGCGCAGAAGGAAAAAGCCTTTGATGGCTGGATGGACACTCAAGAATTCAAAGACTTGATGGTGGAGCATGACGCCCTTCTTCATCCTGTTAGCTATAAGGAAGGCTGGGACGCTGCTGTGGAGGCCATCCAGGATGAGTTTCCTGAGGTCCTTGAGCAGTTGCCCTTTCCTTGCCCAGTGCGGATTCCAGAGCTTGGAGGTGTTACTGAAAAGCTTGCTGGTATGATCAAGGATGGAGAGGAGGAAGATTCCCCCGAGGAGGAATTCGAGCCTGTTGCTAAGAAGGCCAGGGTGGAAGAATCTCCCAAAGCAGCGCCTCAACAGCCATCATCTTCTGCCGAAGGAACTTCTACAGGGACTTCGGAGGGGACGACCGAGACGTCCGAAGAAACGACTGAAACTTCCGAAGAGACTTCGGATAGTGGTTCTGAGGAATCTCATCCTTCCAAGGCCTAGCTTTTTGTATATCTTCTTTTTGAACTTTATTTATATCAGAACTTGTTACCCTTCGGGGTTATGTTTTATACGTTGCTTTTCTTGCCTTTTTCTGTTTTATCTTTACAATCTTAATATGCATTTGAACCTTAAACATCCTTAGATAGAAATAATTTCAAACTCTTTAATATGAAGTCTGGTTTTCCAAAACCTTACATAGCATGGGTTCGACCCTAATCAACAATAACTAGATAATGTAAATTCTACTGGAATATAAAATCCTATGCAAGCAAAGCTTCAAGGTGCTTTTAAACCTACTTGTTAATGACAAGTGAGAATCGTACTTCTCCTATCTTACACATAGTAAACCTTCAGGTTTTGTGCGTGCCAGGTCCTCGGGACTTCAAAACCTTCCATAGTTTCCAGCTTGTAGGTTCCTCTACCCTGAACGCTCTTGACTCTGTACGGCCCTTCCCAATTCGGGGCAAGCTTTCCTTTCTGTCCAACACCAGAAGCCTCTATTTTTCTCAAGACTAGATCTCCTTGTTTAAAAAATCTCTCTTTAACCCTTAGGTTGTAATAGAATGAAGCCTTTTTCTGATATTCTACTATCTTTGCATGTGCCTCATCTCGCACTTCATCAATTAGATCCAGGGCTAACCTCTGCCCTTCCTCATTTTCTACAGCATTGAAAGTCTGAATCCTTGGAGAGGAATGCGATATCTCCACGGGAATTACTGCTTCTGCCCCATATGCCAACATGAAAGGAGTTGCTCCTGTCGTGACTCTACAGGTAGTCCTATAGGCCCATAATATTGGAAGTATCTCATCCACCCAATTATTTCTTGACTTCTCGATCCTCTTTTTTAGTCCATCCAGGATTATCCGATTTGCTACCTCTGCTTGCCCATTGGCTTGCGGGTGAGCCACAGAGGTGAATCGTAACTCAATTTCATTTTCTTCACAATACTTCTTGAATTCCTCATTGTTGAATTGTGTTCCATTGTCAGTGACGAGGATACGGGGAATTCCATATCGGCACATAATGTTTTCCCACAGGAATTGTGCAACCTGCTTAGTTGTGATTTTGGCCAAGGGTTTGGCTTCGATCCACTTGGTGAAATAATCAATGGCTACAATCAGAAATTTCCTTTGTGTCGTGGCCATAGGAAAAGGCCCTAGAATATCCATCCCCCACATGGCAAAGGGAATAGGCGAGTTGATAGAGGTCAGCATCTCGGGGGGTTGTCTAACAACTGGTGCATGCTTCTGACAGCGATCACACTTCTTCACATATTTTTTGGCATCAGCCATCATTTCTGGCCAATAGAAGCCTAAACGGGTTATTTTATGAGCCAAGGCCCTGCCCCCCAGGTGTTGTCCACAAATACCTTCATGCACTTCTTCAAGAGCCAAGCGTGCCTCATCGGGCCTGAGACACCTCAGGTAAGGAACCACGAAAGATCTTTTATATAGAATCCCATCTATCAAAGAGTACCTTAGTGCTCGAACAGTTAACTTTCGTGCCTCAATTGCATCGCTTGGCAACCAACCGGTCTGAATGTGAGCCTTGATGGGATCAATCCATGACGTCCCCAAGCCTACGGGAGCCACAAGCTTAACATCTATGCTTCGTGTCTTCAAAACACGGAAGTACACACTTCCTGAACTTTCTTCAATCTCAGATGAAGCAAACTTTGATAGCGCATCTGCTTTAGCATTTTCTTCCCTTGGAATGTGTTCAACATGGCATTCATTAAATTGGGTCATCGTAGCCCTTACTAGGCGAACATACTTAGCCATCGTATCATCCCTTGCCTCAAATTCTCCCTTTACCTGGGATATGATCAGCTTCGAGTCTCCACGGACCTTTAAGTTTTTGACTCTAAGTGTCCCAGCTAGACCAAGGCCAGCAATCAGGGCTTCATACTCTGCCTCATTATTTGTTGTTGGGAAGTCTAGCTTCATGGCATACTCAATTAAGAATCCATCAGGGCTTTGCAAAACCAACCCTGCTCCACTGGAATTTGTTTTTGATGCTCCATCAAAATAGAGAACCCAATATTCTTTCTCCTTGTCCCCATTGTCGACTCCCTTGTCTTGAGGTATGGTATCTTCCTGCCCCCCGACTTCTTGGTTGGGTATGGTACATTCCACCAGGAAGTCAGCTAGTGCCTGGGCTTTTATGGCCGTACGTGGCTTATACTTGAGATCGAACTCTCCCAACTCTATTGCCCACTTAATCAGTCTCCCACTTGCCTTGGGACTGTGAATGATATTTCTCAGTGGCTGATTTGTTAGCACTTCAATTTGGTGAGCTTGAAAATAAGGACGCAGCTTTCTTGAAGCCATTACCAAGGCTAAAGCGAATTTCTCAATGGCTGAATAATTCAACTCAGCACCATGCAAAATTTTGCTGACATAGTATACGGGTTTCTGGACTTTCAGTTCCTCCTTAACCAACACGGCGCTCAAGGCGCTCTCTGAAACAGCCAAGTACAAAAATAAAACTTCATTCAGAACTGGCTTGGCCAACAACGGGGCCTGGCCCATATACTTCTTTAACTCTTCAAATGCCTTCTGATTTTCCTCATTCCATACAAAGTCTTTGATGTTCTTCAGTGACTTGAAAAATGACAAGCACTTGTCTCCTGACTTGGAGATGAATCGTCCTAACGCAGCAACCCTTCCTGTGAGCTTCTGAACATCCTTGACAGTTTTGGGGGGTTCCATGTCCAGGATCGCCTTTATTTTATCGGGATTTGCCTCAATTCCCCTCTTCGAGACCATCAATCCCAAGAATTTTCCAGATCCTACTCCGAAAGCACACTTCGTCGGATTCAACATAATCTTGTGGTACCTCAGGACCTCAAAAGCTTCCCTTAAATGGGCTATATGATCAGTCTTTACTAGACTCTTGACTAACATGTCATCAACATAGACTTCCATAGTCTTACCAATAAGATCCTTAAAAATTCTATTCACCAACCTTTGATAGGTGGCTCCTGCATTCTTGAGACCAAACGCCATAACAAGATAACAATAAACACCAAAGTCAGTGATAAATGATACCTTTGGAATGTCATCCTTATGCATTTTGATCTGGTTGTATCCGCTAAACCCATCCATGAAACTCAGCATCTCATGTCCAGCGGTAGCATCAATCAAAGTATCAATTCTAGGCAGCGGAAAACAGTCTTTGGGGCATGCATCATTCAGATCGGTGAAGTCTATACACATCCTCCACTTTCCATTAGCCTTCTTCACCATTACAGGGTTTGCTAACCACTCCGGAAATTGAATCTCCTCAATGAATCCAGCCTCTAAGAGCTTTTCCACTTCCTGCTTTATAGCCTCTTGTCTTTCCGGGGCAAAATTTCTTTTCTTTTGTTTCACTGTCTTCCGGCTTGGATCTACGTTTAGCTTGTGAGTAATTAACTCCGGGTCTATGCCTGGCATATCAGCTGCTGACCATGCAAACACATCACTATTTTCTTGCAAAAATTTCACTAACTTCCCTTTAAGGGGCTCCTCTAATGTGGCTCCAATGAAAGTCGTCCTCTCAGGATTCTCGGGGTATAAAGGAACCGAGACCAATTCTTCTGCTGGCCTTCCTCTATTCTCATCATTTTCTCGAACATCCATATCTTCAATAGGAAGAACCTGCCCCCCGACTCCATCTGCCCTCAAAGAGGCCACATAACAGCTTCTAGCCATTTTTTGATCTCCTCTCTCTTCTCCAATCCCGTTTCGGGTGGGAAACTTCATGACTGAATGGTAGGAAGAGGGGACTGCCTTGAAGGCATGTATCCCTGTTCTCCCCATGATAGCATTATAAGTTGAACTAGCCTTTACCACTACGAAATCCAGCATCTGCGTTGCTTGCCTTGGCTCCGTACCTATGGTGGTTGGCAACTTGATTATCCCTTCCACAGGACATTCTACTCCAGCAAATCCATATATCGGCATGTCGGTTGGTGTTAACTGGGAGTCGTTATACCCCATCCTTAGAAAGGTGTCGTGGAGCAAGATATCCACAGAAGCACCATTATCCACAAGGACCCTCTTAACCGGGCTATTTCCTATTATTGGTGTTATGACCAGCGGGTCGTCATGGGGAAACTTCACACCCTCTAGGTCGGAATCATCAAAAGCTAATATTACTTCTGTCCTGGCCCTCTTCGGGGCTTCTCCAACAATATGCATAACCTCTCTAGTAAATGCCTTTCTGGAATTTTTGGACAATCCAGCAGCAGTTGGACCTCCAAAGATCGTGTTTATCACAGGCCCTCGAGGTCTCGGCCCTCCATAAATGGTGTTTATAACTGGTCCTCTAGGCTGGGGGTTTCGCCCCTGATCGTCTTGGTCCCTCCTACGATCTTCAAAGTTCTTCCTTCCATTATTATTTCTGTCCCCTCCATCTCCAGTATACTTGTTCAATCTTCCTTTTCGAATCAAAAACTCAATTTCATCTTTCAATTGCCTACACTCATCGGTGTCATGGCCAACATCTTTGTGAAACCTGCAATACTTGCCCTTATCTAGCTTGGCGGGATCAGCCTTCAAGGGCTTAGGCCAGCGAATATCTCTGTCTTTCTCAATCTCCATCAAAATCTGACTTTTGGGAGCATTCAACTTAGCGTATTCAGTGAACTTTTGCCCAGGTCCTCCCTTCTTGGGGGTTGAATCAGGGTTTTGTTCGGTTCTAGGATATTTATCCTTAGCGATATACTCCAAATCAGTTTTTCGTTTCTTGCCTCCAGTGGGCTCATTACTTACTACGGTCTTCCTCATACTTTCTTCAACCTTGATATACTTCCCTGCCCTCTCTTGGAGCTGCAACATGCTCTCAGGGGGTCGTTTGGCCAAAGACATCTTGAAAAACTCATCCCTAGTTCCTTGTTGCAGTGCTATCATGGCTACCTTATCATCAAGGTCTGGGACTTTTAAAGCCTCCTTTGTAAAACGATTCAGGTAATCTCTTAAGGATTCCTTAGCTCCCTGCACAAGACTCATAAGAGATGCTGAACTTTTCTCATGGACTCTTCCACTGATGAATTGCTTAATAAAAGCCTGACTTAATTCTCTGAATGATCCTATAGAATTTGGGGGTAGGCGACTGTACCATCTTTGAGCCATACCCGACAGGGTTTGAGGAAAGGCCCGACATTTTATAGCATCGTTCACGGGTTGCAGCAGCAGTGCATTAGAGAATGTCCTAACATGATTAGCGGGGTCTCCCGTGCCATCATAGGCTTTGATAGTGGGCATCTTGAATTTCCTTGAGATATGGGCATTCATTATCTCTTCTGTGAAGGGTGGAGTTGGATCATCAGGATCTCCAAGGGGAAGGAGATTGCTTGGATCAGTTCTTGGGACAGCAGCCCTTCTTCTTACCGGACCATCCAGGTCTATGATAGGAGGAGGATTTCTCCCCCTAGGAGGTATGTGGGTTCTGGTGGCTTGGTGAGCCTCCAAGTCACGCCTCAGCCTTTGGATTTCAGCCTCATGAGCCCTGATCTTTTCCTGCACTTCTTGGGGATTCGCCCCTGGGGTGCTTTGGGGGCGTTGCCTTCCATCGGCCATTGGCTCTTTTCCAGGACGCCTCCTTCTCGGGGCCACTTCATCATCCGAAGATTCGGAGTCTCTCTCAGTGTATGGACCAGAAAATTCCCGATCCTCAGGGATAGGATCCAAACCTCGTATATAGGGGGGCGACCGCCCTCGTGCTTCGCTTCGCCCAGCATATCCGCTTCCTCCAACCTCAGGATGAAGGGGCATCCCATAAGGGGGGTTAGTAGTAACAATAGTTGAATATTCATACCCGACGGGTCGAGAATTCACAGGTATATGTATTTGTTGAACTTGAGGATTCGTACCTTGAATAGTCGGGGGAGTTGTCCCTTGTGGCTGAGGATGAGTTGCCCCTGTCTGGGCTTCCCCCTGAGTAGATGCATAAGTTGAATGGGGAGGAACCTCCACGGTTGATGAAATCACCTGGGTTGCCTCTAATGGTGTTCCTTCCTCTAGAGCTCCAATTGTTCTCCGTGTTCTCGCCATGGTTGTTGTTGTGTTTCCCACAGACGGCGCCAAATGTTATGGATAAAAAACCAAGGTTATTACTTGCTGTATTTAATACTAAGATTCGGGAGCTCAAGGCCTTTAATGGCTGCTCTCGTGTTTCGTGACTCAATCTGCCTTTACGAGATGCCTACGTATCTCTGTGAATTAGAGAATCAAGCCAAAAAACGTAGTTCTGATTGGTGGGGGTGAGACCCCTTATATAGATGTTAGGAGTCCTTGAATTGGACTTGGTATAGGAGACTTGGTGGGCAAGTCTCATAATTAGAATGGACTTTGGAGTCCTAGATAGTAGGAAACTGATTCCTTATCCTTTTAGGTCCCCTTGAGGCTAATCTCCAAGGATTCATATCCTTATCGGGACTCTTTTCAACATCTGATTTGTCCCTTATTAATTAATTACGAAATTAATTAATAATCAGGGCTTTTGGGCCTTTTTTATTCCATCAGGCCTGATCTGGTCCATCAGGCTTAACCTTTCTGGTCTGAGTATCATATATCTTTTTATTGGGCCTGGCAGCCCACAGTTTGTACAATTAATGCAGTATTTAATTATACAAACATAATTTATTTATCCCTATCACCGCCGATTTTGGCTTGGCGGCTGTCTCGGTGATTTTGTTGTGTATATGTATTTGTGAGTATATGTATATGTGATTCGTAGGTGTGAGGTTCCGTTGGTCACTACTATTATGCGTTTCTGCTGTTCTTTTTCTTTATCTCCGGCCGCCGCCGTGGTTTCTCCGGCGAGGTGGCCGGCGTGCGTGTGTCCAGTTGAGTTGCTGTTACGTTAGTGGTTGTGTTTGATTCGCTGTTACTCGAAGTTGCCATTTTATGAATTTAATTTATTAATTGTAGTAATATTCGTATGACCTTATTTGATTATGCGAATTATGGATTTCGATTATTTCGAATTTTATCGGTGAAACCTGAGATCAGAAACCCGAATTGGGCACCTCTGGGTTTTGCTGCCATCAGCAATGAACATTAGTGAGCTGACGGTGGACGATGATGATGTTTATCTGAGTCCTAATATTTTAAAATAAATAAATTAATTCGTGAAATTATCTTTGAAATGAGAATTTGATTTTACATTGAAGTCGAGTACGTAATTTAGTTGACGAATTGTGATTGGATTGATTGTTGGGTTGAACTGGTGACTGGGATTGTGGTTATTGTGAATTGGATTGTTGTTATTGAATTGATGTCGACTGATGTTTCGACGGGTAGTCCGATAAACAACGGAGACGCTGCTCGATTTCCAGGAAACTGAATTATGTAAATACAGGAACGTATCCAATGATTATCGGGACGTCGAGTGACTATATGTATATGTGTACTTTTTATATACGAAACTTGGTTGTACGATGTAATGAAATATTTTTCCAAATCGATAACCCTGATTTCGTAAAATAAAGAGTATATATATATTTTTTTTTTCCGAAAACGAACACCGAACCGATCTTCGAGATTGTGAACCCTATTTGTTGCATGTGTTGTTATAATATTCATAATTACGAGTCGGGTTTGAATATTGTTGGGTAGAATTGGTATCGAGGATATGTCAAGCATACCTGGACATCTAATATAGGGTATTTTGACCCTGTAGGTTCTAGTCGGGAAAACCGAAAGTGAACGTTGGACTAAAAATGACCTAGTAGTCAATCGACGAGCTCAGTAGAGTTTCAACAGAAAGACCTGAGTGTCGAAGTCGAATCCAATGGGATCTAGTGGTTGGACGTTAAAGCCTTAGCGACAGAGTCGACTCAGAGTTGTTCAGTAATAGTTATAAAGCCCTGTAAGGTAAGTATTTCTGAACTTTTCTTCAAGATATCTTACCAATGTTGTCGAAATGTTTCATTACATGTCGCTATTATTCAAAATAACTCCTGTTTTATATTGTAAGTGTTTTAAACTATTTAACCTTGAACCCTGATTTTCTTGATCTTGAGCCATAAGCCTTATTCTCTGTAAACCGTCCTTTGATGATCCTCAGACACCAAACCATACAAATATGATACTACTCCCCAAATGTTTAACTACCAAACACCAAACACTGGAAGAAAATTGCTTGAAAACACAGAAACTTTTATACCTCAACCATTCCTTATAACATCAAAGAACTATACCTTGAAAAATCATCACTGATCTAATACCTGATGTTTTTACAAACTGAAAACTGTTTCTTATACATACCTTGATATACCTTGTGATACTCATGAACTGCATTACGCTTTTGTACAAGTGCTTTATCAATGTTGATTATTATTTTGCTTATTGAATTATATTGTTTATTACACTGAATTGTTTTAGGATTGGATAGTTTTCTAAATGTGGACCAGATTCGTGGTCAATTATAGGCCAATGTGTGCCTTGGATCCAGTAATTAGAGCAGTGTTGTGTGCTTTGCTCGGGGTTAGTGCGTGACTGATCAGCAGCCTAACCTTGGTTTTTTTTTAAATCTAAAATGAATATCCCATTCTAATGATTAGTTAAAAAGAAACTTGATTCCTCTGAATCATTTCATTTGATTATTGCTTAATCTCAGTTATCCCTATTAAGACTTGCTGAGCTAGTTAGCTCACCCTTGCGATTCTTTTATATATTTTACAGTTGAAAAGAATATGGATGATAGTGAAGTTCCTCAGTCCAAAGTGCGAGCTAAGGTTCCAGTTGAGTTGGATCGAGCTAGCAGAAGCTTCATGCGGTAGAGAGATAGTCAGATTGTAAGAATGATTTTATTATCAGTTGTACGTTAAATTAGTTGGGATTTGGTACGTTGTAATAAAGGTTAAGATTGTGGCTTGTTTTTATACTTTAACCTGTTGCGATCCGTGGTTATGTGAAACAGGGTTATTGTAAATAATATTTTTTTATACAGGTTTATATATTGTGTATGTGTTGTGGACCCCAAACTTCTGACCTGGGTTTGGAGGGCGCCACACAGACTTTCAACAAATTCTGATAGTTCTGCAATCTGTCTGTTAAGAAGAGCATCAATTGGAGAAAGCTGGATTTGGCACAAGAGACTCTCTCATTTAAATTTCAACAACATAAATGAGCTAGTAAAGAAAGATCTTGTGAGATGACTGCCAAAATCAATATTTGCTCCTGATGGCCTTTGTGACTCATGTCAAAAGGCAAAACAAAGAAAATCTTCATTCAAGAGCAAAATTGAATCCTCAATTCTTGAGCCTTATCACTTATTGCATGTTGATCTATTTGGTCCAGTCAATGTCATGTCTATTGCAAAGAAGAAATATGTTATGGTTATGGTGGATAAGTTCACAAGATACACTTGGGTGTATTTCTTGCACAAGAAGAATGAAACTGCATTTACTCTAACTGATCATGTCAGACAGTTGGATAAGTTAGTTAAAGATTCTGTTAAAATTATAAGAAGTGATAATGACACTAAGTTCAAGAATTCAATCATGGAAGAGTACTGCAAAGAGCATGGAATAAAGCAGGAATTTTCTGTACCTGGAACTCCACAGCATAATGGAGTTGTAGAAAGAAAGAACATGACTCTTATTGAAGCTGCACGAACTATGCTTGATGAAGCAAAGCTACTAACCTATTTTTGGGCTGAAGCTGTGCAGACTGCTTATTTTACATAGAATGCTACACTCATAAACAAGCATGGAAAAACACCATATGAGATGGTAAAGAAAAAGAAGCCAAATCTGAAATACTTTCACGTATTTGGATGCAAGTGTTTTGTTCTTAAGACTCATCCTGAACAGCTGTCAAAATTTGATCTAAAAGCTGATGAAGGAATTTTTGTTGGATATCCACTTTCCACAAAAGCCTTCAGAGTCTACAATTTAAGAACAAAGGTTATCATGGAATCTATCTATGTATCTTTTGATGATAAAAAGTTTACTGGACTTGAACATTTCAATGATCATGATCAGCTGAGATTTGAAAATGAAGATGTAAATTATGATTCTATAAATTCTGATGACCTAAATCCTGATCTTGTAAGTTCTGACGGGTTAAATTCTGATGTCATTGAAACTGTGGTAACTGCTCCAAGGGAAAATGCACCTGTTCAGGGGGAGCAAGCTAATGATCATACTACATCTCAAGATTCTCAAAGAGCATCATATCAGTCACTGGCTCTCAAGTTCTGATTCATCAAGTTCTGATGAGCCAAATTCTGACAATTCTGGAAACTCTAATTCTTCAATTCCTGAAGGATACAACTCAAATTCTGGAATCTCAGAGAGCATAACTTCAGGGGGATCATCAGAAAATGCTGATGGAGACAACATGGATCATGGGGTAGGATCCAGTTCTAGAGATCAACTTCCATCTACAAGGAAGTGGACTAAATCACACACAACTGACTTAATAATTGGAGATCCTGAAGCATGTGTCAGAACTAGAACAACAACATCAAATGAATGTCTCTATCATTCCTTTCTATCTCAGACTGAACCAAAGAAAGTGGAAGAAGCTCTTCAAGATGTTGATTGGGTGCAAGCAATGCAGGAAGAGTTAAATGAATTTGAAAGAAATAAAGTTTGGACCCTAGTGCCAAGACCAACGGACAGATCAATTGTTGGTACAAAATGGGTGTTCAGAAACAAAACTGACAGTGATGGCATAATAACAAGGAATAAAGCAAGGCTGGTTGCTAAAGTTACTCTCAATAGGAGGGTATTGACTATTATGAAACATTTGCTCCAGTTGCTAGATTGGAAGCCATAAGAATCTTTTTGGCTTATGCTGCTCACAAGAAGTTCAAAGTCTTTCAAATGGATGTGAAAAGTGCTTTTCTCAATAGAGAATTGGAAGAAGAGGTATATGTTGAACAACCTCCAGGCTTTGTAGATCCAAAATTTCCAAATCATGTCTACAGGCTTGACAAAACACTTTATGGCCTTAAGCAAGCTCCTAGAGCATGGTATGCGACTCTGACTCAATTCCTTCTGGAAAGTGGATTTCACAGAGGCACAATTAACAATACTTTATTCTACCTCAACCATGGAAAGGACTCACTTTTGGTACAGATATATGTTGATGATATCATCTTTGGCTCTACAAATATAAAACTTTGTGAAAGATTTTCCAAGTTAATACAGTAAATATATCAAATGAATATGATGGGAGAACTTAGCTATTTTCTGGGACTTCAAGTCAAGCAAACTGAAGAAGGTACTTTCATAAATCAATTGAAGTACACCAGAAATTTACTCAAGAAGTTTGGAATACAAGACAGTTCTACTGTATCAACTCCCATGGCCACTGCCACCAAGTTAGATAAAGATACTGGAGCATCAATAGATATTACTAACTACAGAGGTATGATTGGCTCTTTACTCTATTTAACTGCAAGTAGACCTGATATCATGTATGCTAACTGTCTTTGTGCAAGATTTCAGGCTGATCCAAGAGAACCTCATCTAATAGCTGTGAAAAGAATTTTCAAGTACCTCAAGGGTACAACTGATCTAGGATTGTGGTATCCTAGGGAATTAGATTTTAAGCTAATAGGTTACTCAGATGCAGATTTTGACTCTGTACGGCCCTTCCCAATTCGGGGCAAGCTTTCCTTTCTGTCCAACACCAGAAGCCTCTATTTTTCTCAAGACTAGATCTCCTTGTTTAAAAAATCTCTCTTTAACCCTTAGGTTGTAATAGAATGAAGCCTTTTTCTGATATTCTACTATCTTTGCATGTGCCTCATCTCGCACTTCATCAATTAGATCCAGGGCTAACCTCTGCCCTTCCTCATTTTCTACAGCATTGAAAGTCTGAATCCTTGGAGAGGAATGCGATATCTCCACGGGAACTACTGCTTCTGCCCCATATGCCAACATGAAAGGAGTTGCTCCTGTCGTGACTCTACAGGTAGTCCTATAGGCCCATAATATTGGAAGTATCTCATCCACCAAATTATTTCTTGACTTCTCGATCCTCTTTTTTAGTCCATCCAGGATTATCCGATTTGCTACCTCTGCTTGCCCATTGGCTTGCGGGTGAGCCACAGAGGTGAATCGTAACTCAATTTCATTTTCTTCACAATACTTCTTGAATTCCTCATTGTTGAATTGTGTTCCATTGTCAGTGACGAGGATACGGGGAATTCCATATCGGCACATAATGTTTTCCCACAGGAATTGTGCAACCTGCTTAGTTGTGATTTTGGCCAAGGGTTTGGCTTCGATCCACTTGGTGAAATAATCAATGGCTACAATCAGAAATTTCCTTTGTGCCGTGGCCATAGGAAAAGGCCCTAGAATATCCATCCCCCACATGGCAAAGGGAATAGGCGAGTTGATAGAGGTCAGCATCTCGGGGGGTTGTCTAACAACTGGTGCATGCTTCTGACAGCGATCACACTTCTTCACATATTTTTTGGCATCAGCCATCATTTCTGGCCAATAGAAGCCTAAACGGGTTATTTTATGAGCCAAGGCCCTGCCCCCCAGGTGTTGTCCACAAATACCTTCATGCACTTCTTCAAGAGCCAAGCGTGCCTCATCGGGCCTGAGACACCTCAGGTAAGGAACCACGAAAGATCTTTTATATAGAATCCCATCTATCAAAGAGTACCTTAGTGCTCGAACAGTTAACTTCCGTGCCTCAATTGCATCGCTTGGCAACCAACCGGTCTGAATGTGAGCCTTGATGGGATCAATCCATGACGTCCCCAAGCCTACGGGAGCCACAAGCTTAACATCTATGCTTCGTGTCTTCAAAACACGGAAGTACACACTTCCTGAACTTTCTTCAATCTCAGATGAAGCAAACTTTGATAGCGCATCTGCTTTAGCATTTTCTTCCCTTGGAATGTGTTCAACATGGCATTCATTAAATTGGGTCATCACAGCCCTTACTAGGCGAACATACTTAGCCATCGTATCATCCCTTGCCTCAAATTCTCCCTTTACCTGGGATATGATCAGCTTCGAGTCTCCACGGACCTTTAAGTTTTTGACTCTAAGTGTCCCAGCTAGACCAAGGCCAGCAATCAGGGCTTCATACTCTGCCTCATTATTTGTTGTTGGGAAGTCTAGCTTCATGGCATACTCAATTAAGAATCCATCAGGGCTTTGCAAAACCAACCCTGCTCCACTGGAATTTGTTTTTGATGCTCCATCAAAATAGAGAACCCAATATTCTTTCTCCTTGTCCCCATTGTTGACTCCCTTGTCTTGAGGTATGGTATCTTCCTGCCCCCCGACTTCTTGGTTGGGTATGGTACATTCCACCAGGAAGTCAGCTAGTGCCTGGGCTTTTATGGCCGTACGTGGCTTATACTTGAGATCGAACTCTCCCAACTCTATTGCCCACTTAATCAGTCTCCCACTTGCCTTG